>NC_068425.1:5640078-5995611 GCF_023373465.1 Oncorhynchus keta
ACATATAAAATGGCTTGATGCTGCGACATGGCTAGGCTTAGAGACCAGCGGAATGAGATAGAACAAGTTGTGATTTTAGTGAACCCTTTGTTCCCTTGTTTTCATACCAACGGACAAGGCCCAGGTGTTCAGTAAGACATCACAGAGCATCGAGAAAAACAAAATGGACAAGGCAGAGCATATGGAGGGAGGCATGATGGGAAAGTGTGACCACCGAGCGTAGCCACCGCAGAGCAGCATATGCCAGACGCGGAGGCCGCTCTAAATTTACATAATGTTGTGTGTGTGTGTGTTGTAAAGGCATGACATTTGAGTTAGAAGTGCAGCTGGGATGCAGTGATTGATTGAATCACAGCATGATTTGTGTTAGTTATGTTATAGTCACTTACTGCTGACACTATATGTGTTTGCCCATTTTTTTTACCAATTCACTTCCCTGGAGGTTTTTCTGTGGACACATCAGGCTCAATGCCATAGCTGAGAAATAGCCTTGTTGATATCCCTGCTATGGTTCCTATCATGAAGCACACAGATAAGACACACAACCAGATGAGTAAAGGTTTAGACACACTTCTAGGGCCTATGACTGGCTAACAACCACTCGCAGCATAATACCTTCAGAGCCTGCATATGCCTCCACCAAAAGACTGTCGAGGGGATAACTTTGCCTTCCGTGTTGCTCCAATGAATTGTGTGTAACACTGCTTTATCGCCAGTAATGCATTATCATGACGTCTGACCCAAGAGACTTTTATGGGCAAAGATAGTGTTAAGTGGGTAACGTTGTAAAGATGATTCAATATACAATGTAACAAAAGAGGTAAAAAGATCAAGGTTGTACAATGATGCATTCATTCATTGCAGGCCGTCCTTGAATGATATACATTAGCTGCTACTACTTGCGCAATGATGTCTCAACCATAATGGCAATAACACAGAATGCACTAACACTCAAACAGGCTACAATGTTTACTAAATAGCTAACATACCTTGTGATTACACAGCTTAATTACACCAATCACGTGCTGCATGCTTTCAAGTACACAGTCACACCAACAATCTCATTCTACCAAACACAGCATTTTGGGTTTTGTCAAACACAGCTTAAAAAGTACCCCCCTTTCAAAACACTTCAGTTTCCTGCCACCGGGTCGTCTCCATGGTGACTAGCCTCAGCACTGAGAGCTGCACTTTCCGATGGCCTCTCATCAGTTCCTATCCGTCAGCACAGGGATCTACTGTCTGTCTTCTCCCAGATACTAGAGCCCTCGTCGCGACACACTACCATGCTTGGTCCTCCTGAGAGACTCGTCTCTACCGCTTAAAGATACAGCAGAGCAAACGTACTAAACTGCTCCTCGCTTAACTGACTGAGCGAGACTACCCTGGAGGCATTGTGAGAGAGAGAGTGGGAGAGTGTGTGTGTGTGTGTGTGTGTGTGTGTGTGTGTGTGTCAGCAAAACGACCACATCCTCCATTCATGTCCCTCTATAAAAGTTGCCAGATGCTCCAACGTGTTAACAAGAGAGTTGTGTAACTGTATCTCATCCTGATTCAATTAAAGTATTATTCAAACCTGACTAACTAAACTAAGAACACAGGGGTAAATCTGGTCATTGGAACTGGTTAGGTATTTTTTTTTTCTTCAATTTTATTAGAATCCCCATTAGATTTTGCGAAAGCAGCAGCTACTATTTCTGGGGTCCGCACAAAACATGAAACATAATACATTAATAGACAAGAACGGCTCAAGGACAGAACTACGTAAATACAAGTAAATGGCACAGCCTACATATCAATACATACAGTACACAAAATATATAGGTAAAATGGGGGAGAGGCATTGTGAGGTGTTGCTTTATCGGTTTTTGGCTGTTGATTTGAGCAAGATGAGACGGAAGGGAGTTTTTTTTCCTGAATTTGGGGACAGTGAAAAGACATGTCTGGTGGGTTAAGTTTGCACAACAGTTGTACATACAACTACCTCAGGTAGACCCAAATCAATTGAACAAGTAAAGGATGCCTCTCCTCGCCACATAAAATCACCAACACACTACTAAAACCCCACAGGGGGGGGTGGAGTAATATGTAGTCAATTATGGCATGAAAGGCCCTTTTGACAGAGGGAATAGCAAAGGAATAAAGAAAACTGTCTGGGGCATAAATAAAGTGGACAGACAGGGCTCTCATTGAGGCCGTTGCTACCAAAAATCAATGTGCTGCAGTCACAATAAAAGCCTCTCATCTTGTCACGCGCGCGCACAAATACAGTCACGTCAGTCCCGGATTCTGGGATCGTTAAGGAGACAAGGGAAAACCGCTGCATCAGGGGCCCTGGGCTTGACAGTTCAGAGAGGAGGGGGAAGAGAGAGAGAGATTTAGGAGGTATGGAGATTCAGTTGATCGACAGTAAAGAGAATGTGTGTTGTGTGGGTCTGAGAGAGAAAGCGAGAGAGAAAGGAAGAGAGAAAGAGAGAGGGAGCATGATCTACAGAGAAAGTGGGAGCATGTCGCATGTACAGCTTTCTTAAGGGGCCTTGGTTGGAGCAGATTACATCATTCTGGCTCACTCATTGGACTGGACAGGTCACAGGACGTTGAGGGCTCTGGCACCACGTACAGCACCGTACTGGCAGCGTAAGCAGAGAAACTGACAGAGATGACGAGAATGAGGAAGAAGGATGGCTAGAAGACTGGGAGGTGTACACTGTGCCTATTGCTAACACCTCGTACTGTATATTTAAGAGGAGTACAGAGGGAAAGATGGAACATTTTCTAAAATTATTGGGTATTGTTCCTACCCAGCATTCCCCGCAACACACACACCCCAACTGCATGTCATGATTGTTTTCCTAGCCACTGTGCGTCTAACTCTGCATCGCTTGCTCTTTTGGATTCGAGGCTGGGTATCTGTAAAGTACTTTGTGACAACTGCTGATGTGAAAAGGGGGTTTTAAAAATACATATGATTAAATGAGATGTTCACACCCAGCGGGTATCACTAAACAGACAGTATCTATCACGTTTATCACATCCCATAATGTGGGCTGTAACAACACAACAATAGTACGTACTGCTGCCGCTGCTGCTGTGAAAGCAATTATTAAAATCATATGGAACAACGACCAGTGAATCTATAGGTCTTTCTTGAATTGATTTAATCAAGATGAACAAAGCATGGACTGCACACCCAGCCAATTCATAAACCGGTGTAAATTCTGGAAGACATTTACAGCCTGTTTGGTTTGCCTAGAAATGCCTTGAGGCAGATAAGAGTGCTGTATATCTAGGTCGATTTCGTTTGGATGCTTCATTTTCTGTATTGATTTACCGGTGGGGTAATAAACACAACACACACCATCTGCACACGCACGCGTACACACACAATTTAGAGCTGTGATTAGCTGATTAGACAATAAAAGCCTGTTTCTCTTTTGCTGTAGTGTAGCAGCCGAGTGATGTAACTGACTTTGAATACAGAGAGGCCCGCTTTGTCAGAGGACAGCACGCTCCATATGTTATGCCAATTACTCTTCAGCTCCACTACAAGGGTTGTGTTGCGTTTTACCTGCTACGCCGAGCATTGTTTTAGAGATCGGAGAAGAGCAGAGAGGGAGAGCATCTTTATTCTATACGATTATGCGTAAGTACAATAGCTTTGGTCCAGTTTTTCGCAGGTACTCATTAAATCTGCAATTATGTCACTTTTTGGGCGACGTGACCAAATTCTCAAGAGTTACAGATCTGTCAGTCTCATTGAAAGCAAGTCTAAGAAGTGGTAGATTTCTGTGCCTCCTGTTCTTAAAATTTGTTTTGTAAACCAGCTTCAAAAAGCTGGGTTATTGAAATAATATATAGTATAGATGGTACAAAGATTCTCTGTTTGTTTTGTCACAAACTGAAATGGAAGAGTATTTTCTGCATAATGAACCTTTAAATTGTTGCTAGTGGTTGTTCTAAATGATCCTGTAATTTCACAAGTTGTTTTTGTTTACATTGTGAACCGAGCTAGTCAATGTAGCTAGTAGTAGTAGCGTATTATGTCAGCCATCAACATTTTTACTTTTGTAATTTTTAACCGCCATTTTTCCCTAATTTCATGATTACGATCTTGTCTAATCGCTGCAACTCCCCAATGAGCTCGGGTAGGCGAAGGTCGAGTCATGCGTCCCCCCCTGAAACATGACCCACCAAACCACACTTCTTAACAATCGCTCGCTTAACCCAGAAGCACCAATGTGTCGGAGGAAACACCGTTCAAATGACAACCAGTCATTCTGCAGTCGCTAGAGCGCGGTGAGCCAAGTAAAGCCCCCCCCCTCCCGAACCCGGATGATGCTAGGCCAAATGTGCACCGCCTTATGAGACTCCAAGTCACGGCCGGTTGTGATACAGTTTGGGATCGAACCCCAGGCTGTAGTGACACTGCAACACTGCGATGCAGTACTTTAGACCACTGCGCCACTCGGGAGGCCAGCCATAGAGAATTTAACCATGGCGATTCTTGAGCTTGGATTCTGCCGTTGGGCGTGACGCAACGTGAGCGCAATACGGGCAGTGAAGCAGCTCTCATTGATTTCAAAGGAAGCATTTCCTCAATGGTTGATGGCTGACGGCAATGTCTGTCTGTCTGTGCTAGGGTGTACGGAACCCAATGCTATGCTTTATGTGTTATTTCAACCCTAACAGTCCACTGTGAAAATATATTTGGGCCCTCAACCATGTGAAAGTGTTTAGTATTTATATTTACAAATGTGTGATTACTGATCTAAGGCCATATGGAGACGTGTTAAAAAGCCACAAGCCAGACATTTTGTAATGGAGATTTGCCTTTGGAAGAAGAGGAGAGATACGTGACAGTATAATGTAAGTATAATGTGGAGACAGGTATATATTTTTCATATTTTTGTATATGCCATTTAGAAGCTTCTATTCAAAGTGACTGACAGTCATGCGTGCATACATACACTTCACAAATGGGTGGGCCCCGAGAAACAAACCTACAATCCCGATGCTGCAAGTGTCACGCTCTACCAACTGAGCCATACAGAACCACATACAGGACCAGGCACGTATAGTATGTAGAGACTCACCTGGGGATCCTAGCAGCACCTGGACTACATCATCATACAGGATCAGGGTGGCAGGCCGCTGGGGGAGCAGGTAGAGGCTGACTGTAGCATACACTGAGAGAGAGAGAGAGAGAGAGTTAGGTATGACAGATCTGTCATCAATCAGACAGACACCTGTCTCTGTTGACTGCTGTCGTTTTGTCCCCCCCACTCCCAGTCATAACAAAACAATGTTTATCAAACACAGAGAGACAGTCATGACCTATTTTGCTCCCTTCAAAGTGTTTCCAGCCTTGCAGCAAGACAAAAATACAGCCAGCGTGGGGTTATATAAAGAAACCAGGCCACCTCATTCATCAGCGGTCCACAGAGGATACTATATACGTGTGGTGAGGAAATCCTAGTGCATCCCACCTGAGAGTTCCCTCCCTGACAGGCAGACTGAGAGGTGTGTGTGTGTGTCTGCAACCAGAGTCCACTAGGGTGAGGAGACACTGGCAATGAGCAATAACAGTTGTGACGAGGCATTGAAATCCACCCAGAGGGAAAGCGCTCAGGATAGATTCAAAACACTACTGATATTGACAAGCATCTTTATCCGTTCACGTTTGTGTTCAGGGGGCGTGGAAGGATGTGTGCTGTCTTTACACTCGTGACAGGTGTATGCTTTGCTGGTCAAGAGAGTGACATGTATTGGATTATAAATCTCGAAAGGGTGTAGACTAAACAACCAGCACTATTTGGTGAAACCTAGGACTTGTCTCAGTTTGTTGTCAGGTATCAGCATTAGGTATAAGTGGGGTATTACAGAGAGCATGGTTCCTGCCATTCAAACGTTTTCACTCAGGCCCCCCTTCCAGCATTGGGAACATCCCACACCGGGTATATATATTTATATGGGTACAAGCACTATTCATGACACAAACTGTTCACACCCCTCTTGTTGGTGGAGAAAACATTTTGCAGGTTTAAAGCTTATTTCCTGCCATTCTACACATTTTTCCACAGGATGGAGGCTTTTTTGTTGTTGCCATTTTAACACTAGAAAAGCTGTCATTTTGGACTGCTCATGAAAGAAAAATAAATATTACTCTTCCACTTGTTAAGTCATGTCCCCCTCTGTCCTTGCCTTTTCCTAACACATCTACATAACACATGACACACTGTCGTTGTTAGAATCTTAATACCACAAACAGAACTGAAGTTACGATCAGTTTTAAGAGGGCATGTCATTTTATGAATGATTTTCCACTCTTGCCTCTCCGTCTCCCGACAGTAGCGCTTGCTCCGCTCCTTGAAGAACAGCAGTCCAAACAGTCTATTCTGGCCTACTTGGAATACACAGTGAGTGTGTGTGTACATTTTCAAAAATCTGAAGGAAAACAACTGAAATGGTGGGGAAGAAATTAACCATGACACCTCCGAGGCCTATTGCGCAAAAAAAAAGCTGACCGGGCTACCACAAAATGAAACCGTGAGACAGGAGTGAGGAAGGGACAGCACCGTTTGGATAGAACAAGCCGGTGAAAATGCTACGGGACTAAAAATGTATTGGATACCTTTCTTTGGAGATAGCATGTCACGGGATCGCTACAGAGAGATCATGCGCTACCTGCATTTCGATGACTAAGAAACTAGAACGCGACATCTGGTAACAGATTGATTGAACACTTGAATGCTGGTGTTTTTAGTTGTTTTTGTTTTTACATATAGTCTACAGTAACAAACTCATGAAAATCCTATTTTTATTTTAAATTGTAAAAAATAAATAAAAATGGAATCTTACCCAGACCTTCATAAACACAACAATTATTTTTGCGATAGCATATATGAAATGTATTAGTTACACTGTTAGAACGTTGCAGTCAGAATTACTGCTCATTAGCTTAAAGGCCTAGCGGTTCTAGTGTTAAAGCTAATTTCCTGCAATTCGATAAACTTTCTCATGGGGTGCAGAGAAAACATTTTCAGTTTTATGGCTCATTTTCTACAATTCTACACGTTTCCCCATATCTTATGTGTTGATGTGATATTTGAGCGACTCAAACATACAAAAAAAAAAGATCAATGGGCTAAAAAAAACCTTGCTAAAAAAACTTTAGCTGATCTGGACATTTCTAAGTTACAAATAGCGCTCTGTAATAACTGACATGACAAGAGGAAACCTGCTGATGCAGTTTCAAAATTGCACCTTGCGCACTATACTATCACAACTTTCAGGAGTAAGTTGAAAGTAGGACTGAGTTTTTGGGGGCCATTCACGCCCCACAGTTTGGGAACCACTGAAGCAGAGTAAGGTTATTGAATGGCATTGTTTACTTGGCTTAGCATCAGCATAAATGACAACTCAACTGTGTGGTATTTGGGCATTGTTTTCTCCAGAACATTTTATCCCCCATCTGTCTCTAGGGATCTGACTATACCCACTGACCAGTGTAGCCTTGGGCTGTCTGGACTCTCTGAAGTTGTAGCAAGTGCTGGCTACTCTCTAGGACACATTAGCATGGTGGCTGGAGTAAGCTGCAGTGCCCAGGGCCTATCTAGCCTGGTTTAACCAGACTGAACCATGAATGAATTAACCAGTGTTCAGTCTGGGTTAACCAGGTTAATGCCCATTGGGGAAGCAGGTAGCCTAGTGGTTAGAGTGTTGGACTTGTAACCCTAAAGGTTGCAAGATCTAATCCCCAAGCTGACAAGGTAAAAATCTGCCGTTCTGCCCCTCAACAAGGCAGTTAACCCACTGTTCCCTGGTAGGCCGTCATTGAAAATAAGAATTTGTTCTGAACTGACTTGCCTAGTTAAATAAAAGGTCAAATGTATTTTTAAAATCTGTTATTGAGAAGAATCGGGGTGTTGCTGATACTGATGTACCCCCTGAGCTATAAGCCTGTGTGCATAAGGCAGCAGAGACATCAAGACATTTATCAAACTTTTTGTGAATTTTTTCATTGCACAGATCCTCACAGTAGAAGTGCACACTCATCTGCATACGTCAATTGGTATACAGTTGTCATTTGCTTGATACAATCTGCTAAAAAGACAATAATTAAAATGATTATTATATATTTTATTATACTGGATGCACAATATATCTACAGCTTGGTAAGATATAGACTGTGTATTGCATGTTAAATGCTGATCACTCCTGTCTGTATTGAAGTCACTGTTGTTGACCAGGAGAGTTGATGCAGCATGCAGTGTTTACACCGTTCCCTGCAGCTTGAATTATTAGGCTGTATGAGTATGCTCTGTGTGTGGGTGGATGCTTTCCAAGAGCTAAGAGCTACAGTTAGCGTGAGCCTGGCAAGGTTACGTCAGCCCAGGTTCATAGACGCTGCTTTAACTGAGAGAACTGGGACATTCGTCCCTTTCTCTCATGCACACACACACACAGATCGCAAACACACACACACACACACACACACACAGATCCCACAGTGCTTAATATTCTCCACCATGGGAAGCAGAGAAAAGGGAAGGTGACTGCTTGTCAGACCAGAGCATATGCAGCACTGGGCCTGGGGCACAGATGGGGGGAGAGACAAGAGCCAGAGCTAGAGCCAGAAAAGACTGTGCAACAGAGGGAGACATTTTTTGTGTGAATTTGACACAGGGGAGAAGGGAAGGGGGATGGGGAGGAAAGACAGATGGAGATGGGAAAAGTGAGAGAGAGAATCCACATTAGGGGAAAGAGAGTCAACATAACAAGAAAGCAACGCAAAAATGCTGCCTCCAAGACACCAGTGTTATCATCCATCCTTCCAGGTTGTGTTCAGTTTGGGTTCGGTCCTCTGACTTCAGCTGAGTCAATCAAGAGCTGTGAGCAAGAGACACCTCGTTTCGCTGCACAAGGAAAGATTTGAGCGATGGCAGTGAGTCATCCATCCCTGGGACTTGCATGACAACCACAGATTATAGAAGGGCTGGAGGGGATAGCCTAGTCGGGCTGTAGGACACTGCAGTTTAAAAAAAAACATTTGGTCTCTCTGAGACCAACGATAATAAAATACGAGAAGAATAGAGGGGCGAACAAAGTCAGTGATAAACAGAACACTACTGACGGAGACTGTTGAAGAGACTTCTCTCTAAGGGGGAAGGCATTTTGGGTTTGAAAGCATAAGGGACAAAGGATGCATGGCTGACCCTCTCTCAGATTGTTGAGTCATGGTTATAGTACGTTAACAGTTACCCATAGTTATTCTTTAATATATGGTAGTTATTGTGATGTGGACACAATGGTGTATATCTCCAGCCTCGCCCCAGATCTGTTTGTGCGGTCTTGCCAAATCCTACCCTATGATAAACGACCATATGAGTTGACTATATAAACAGATATGGGACCAGGCTAGCATCCCCCTTCAGATTTCTGCAATGTCATAATGGCTTAAGTGTCTATAAAGTTTGTGAAGTGCAAACAGACTGAGCGGATTCTCATTATCACAATCATCAAAGACATGATTCTGTTCTGTTGTCAGCACTCTGCAGCCCTCTCGAATTTCCATATAATGCCTTGTTAAAATGGCTCAGGAATTTATATGGATATACTGTAATTAAAAAGAAAAGGATTATAGTATAGACCTATAGAGAATACATATATTATGAAATATATTACAAGTGAAGTTAATTTAATCAATCCAGTTCACTTCAGAATGATTCCAGAATCCATGGAAACTTAATTGGGTTAATAGGCAGGGCCCAGGGGGATAACTTGAGGACAATGAAGTTTGGAATTATGGGTATACAGAAATAGACAATGTTAAGGTCTGCTGACAGTGTGTGTGCTCTGTGGAGAGAACTTGTTGACAGAGACAACAATGGCTAGGGACAAATGCAGGCATGAAATCATGAAATGAAAGAGCAATTAAAACCTCTTCAGCCTATGGCTTACTTTTTCGAACATTCTGTTAAAAATCGCGCAACATTTCAGCATCCTCCTACTCATTCCAGGACTATAGTATATGCATATGATTAGTGTGTGTGGATAGAAAACACTCTGACGTTTCTAAAACTGGTTAAATCACGGCTGTGACTATAACAGAACGTGCGTTTCGTCGAAAAGCCCAAGGAAAACTGATCACCAAAAAGTGGAAAGAATATCAATGCGCCACTTGCATGTATTGTCTATGGCACAGCAAAATAGATGGGGCCGAGATTACAAGTCCTACAGCTTCCACACGATGTCGCCAGTCTTGGCAATTGCCTAGAGGTTGTTCCTTGGTCAAACGAAGAAGAGAGACCCCATACCATCCGGTCTACGACAGGATGTTTTGGAAGAGAGATTTCCGACCATGATTTGAAGACGTGGAGCTATTGAATACACATCGCCCCGTGATCAATTTGATAGATTATTAACGTTTACTAATACCTAAAGTTGGATTACAAAAGCATTTTGAAGTGTTTTGTGAAAGTTTATAGGCAACTTTTTTAATTTTAAAAAATGACGTTGCGTTTTGAAACAGTGTTTTTTTCTGGATCACACAGTTTTCATAGATGGATATTTTGGGTATATATGGACCAATTTAATAAAAAAAAGACCCAATAGTGATGTTTATGGGACATATAGGAGTGCCAACGAAGAAGCTCGTCAAACGTAATGAATGTTTTATATTTTATTTCTGCGTTTTGTGTAGCGCCGGCTACGCTAATTATTTTGTTTAGGTCCCCTTCAGGTATTTCGGGGTGTTGCATGCTATCAGATAATAGCTTCTCATGCTTTCGCCGAAAAGCATTTTAAAAATCTGACTTGTTGGCTAGATTCACAACGAGTGTAGCTTTAATTCAGTACCCTGCATTTGTGTTTTAATGAACGTTTTTAACGAGTGCTATTAGCATTTGGCGTAGCGCATTTGCATTTCCTGACGGCTGGGTGGGACGCAGACGTCTCAGGGGACGCTAAGAGGTTAAAAGGGTTTGTGAAAATGAGAAACACAAAAAGAAATACAAAAAGAGAAAACAAAAAGAAAACTAAAAAGACAAGAGGTTTACCACTTGGATGAACATTGTTTCTCATTAAATCATTATGACTATATGCCATTGAATGCAGGCTAAAGTATCAGAGAGCGCAGGTAAAAAAAAGAAGGTATGCTGCAGTTGATATAATGGAGGAAAGAGCTACAGTAAGGCTCCATCCCATCTGAAGCAGGCAAACTAAAGAGCCAAGTAGACTACTATCTATGGTGGTGAAATGGACAGAGCTCTCCAAGGTGCTGATTAATTTAAAGCATTTTAGATGTCACTGCAGAACGCCCCACATACTCGAGTATACAATGCATTGCAAAAGTATTCATCCCCCTTGGAGTTTTTCCTATTTTGTTGCATTACAACCTGTAATTTACATGGATTTTTATTTGGATTTCATGTCATGTACATACAAATAGTCCAAATTGGTGAGGTGACCAAAAAAAAAAACTTGTGTGCATACGCATTCACCCCCTTTGCTATGAAGTCCCTAAATAAGATTGGGTGCAACCAATTACCTTCAGAATATATAATTAGTTAAATAAAGTCCACCTGTGTGCAATAAGTGTCACATGATCTCAGTATATATATACACACCTGTTCTGAAAGGCCCCAGAGTCTGCAACACCACTAAGCAAGGGGTAGCACCAAGCAAGCGGCACCATGAATACCAAGGAGCTCTCCAAACAGGTCAGGGAAAAAGTTGTGGGGAAGTATAGATCAGGATTGGGTTATCAAAAAATATCCCAAACTTTGAACATCCCACAGAGCACCATTAAATCCGTTATAATTATTTTTGAAAGAATATGGCACCACAACAAACCTGCCAAGAGAGGGCCGCCCACCAAAACTCACGGTCCAGGCAGGGAGGGCATTCATCAGAGAGGCAACAAAGAGACCAAAGATAACCCTGACGGAGCTGCAAAGCTCCATAGCGGAGATTGGAGCATCTGTCCATAGGACCACTTTAAGCCGTACACTCCACAGAGCTGGGCTTTATGGAAGAGTAGCCAGATAAAAGCCATTGCTTAAAGAGAAAAAATGAGCAAACACATTTGGTGTTCACAAAAAGGCATGTGGGAGACTCCCCAAACATATAGAAGTAGGAACTCTGGTCAGATGAGACTAAAATTTGAGCTTTTTGGCCATCAAGGAAAACGCTATGTCTGGCGCAAACCCAACACCTTTCATCACCCCGAGAGACCATCCCCACAGTGAAGCATCATGCTGTGGGGATGTTTTTCAATGGCAGGGACTGGGAAACAAGTCAGAATTGAAGGAATGACGGATGGCGCTAAATACAGGGAAATTGAGGGAAACCTGCTCAGGACCTCAGACTGGAGTGAAGGTTCAACTTCCAACAGGACAACGACCCTAAGCACAAAGCTATGGCTTCGGGTCTTCCAGAGATTTGAGACTGGGACAGAGGTTCGCCTTCCAGCAGGACAATGACACTAAGCATATTGCTAAAGCAACACTCAAGTGGTTTAAGGGGAAACATTTCAATGTCTTGGACTGGCCTAGTTTGTAAAGGAAAAATGTACCTGGGTTTTCAAAATCTCCCACAATGACTCTCCCCATGTCAAGTGCATTTAACCTGTCTAGGACACGGGTTCCCGCTAGCGGAACCCCCCCAACATTCCACTGAAAAGGCAGCTTGGGAAATTCAAAAATATTTTTTTCTGAAATATTTAACTTTCACACATTAACAAATCCAATACAGCAAATGAAAGAAACATCTTGTTAATCTGCCCATCGTGTCCGATTTAAAAAAAATGTTTTACAGCGAAAACACAACATATATTTACGTTAGATCACCACCAAATCCAAAAAAAACACAGCCATTTTTCCCAGCAAAAGATAGTCACAAAAGCAGAATTAGAGATAAAATTAATCACTAACCTTTGATAATCTTCATCAGATGACACTCATGACATCATTTTACACATATGACATATGACATGTTACACAATACATTTATGTTTTGTTCGATAATATGCATATTTATATCCACAAACCTAAATCGAGGTTTGTGGATATAAATATGCATATTATCGAACAAAACATAAATGTATTGTGTAACATGTCATATGTGTAAAATGATGTCATATGAGTGTCATCTGATGAAGATTATCAAAGGTTAGTGATTAATTTGACGCCATGTTCAGAAATGCCTCCAAAATATCTGGAGTAATTACAGAGAGCTACGCCAGATAACAGTAATACTCATCATAAACTTTGACCAAAGATACATGTTTTACAAATAATTAAAGATACACTGGTTCTTAACTCCTGACAGTACATTATTTCTCAAAGCCATGATGTTTAGTCTCCTTGTAAATGCTGTTTGGAAGACTCTGGCTGTAGTGTCTATTTTTCAATTTTGAATGTTAACTATAACCTGGGCACCCTCTTTAACCTTGTCTACAATGCTTGCTGCCACCAAACGCACCTTGGTTCAGGTATGTTACTGTACATTCCACCTACTCTTTTGCTAATTTAATCCCTCTAGTCTTTTCTAGACCAAAGCTCCCTACCTGTTTGCATGTTGTACAGCCCAGCTTTGAATTTTGCATGAAACACCAGGAGTTATACATTTGCTTGTTCTTGAACTGAGCTTCCGTCCAAACTGCACCTGCTCCAAGCACTTCGTCGGTGGATTCACTGTCCCCCAAACTCTCCCCAGTCCCCCTCTCCCGCCAAGTCTGATTCAACAGTAGGCCTACTAGCTAGCGGAAATGCCTGTGGTGGTGCTGAACTGGTGGGATTAGCAGCGCTGCTAGCTAAGGCATTGCGATCAGGAGCAATTAGCCCCTCATTCCTCTCCTCCGGCACTGACCGTTCTCCGGCTTGTTTCGGGTTCGATTCACCATCTTTCTCTTTATTTTTGGGCTTGAAAATGTCATAAAACTCTATTGTCTTTATCCATTTTTTATTTGGCTTTCCCACATTTCAAATTCAGTAAGAAGATGACTAACCTAGGCTAAGTGACAAGATTACATAGGGACCTCTTCATTAGCTGATCACCACTACCAAGACCTGTGTCAAGATCAGTTACTTACCCCACCGACCTTCCCCATAACCTCTATGTAGAAATGAGAGAGCAGGTCTGTAATCAGTGAAGGATCGCTGCGCTTTGACAACATGTTTTTTCTGAGTGGGCGGTAGAAATATCGAGGAGGCAGCTTGACTTAACTCTGATCACTTTTATTAGAATGTTTATAGTGCGAACTGTGAAACAATGCCGTGAGAGGTACCGGATCTGTGCAAATAGGTGCCGGAACAAACTAAGTCAAATCTGTCCCGGCAGGATCCGGGTCAAATTAAGCACTGATAAGTTAAGTATAACTATAACAAATCTAATGTGTAAAATAAATTATATCCAGCTCAGGGGTCCAGCTATACATTTGTTTTTTCTCATTTGTTAGCTAAGTGGCTAAGTGGTCAAGATCAAGCTTCTGGGTTACAGCAGAGACATTAAATCCCCTCCTGGATCAAGAGCCCTGTTGCCTAAATTGTTTTGTGCGTCCAAAAAATATATCATAAAAAAAATTCATGTAAATAGCGGCCCTTGTGTGCACTTCTGGTAATACCGTATACCCCTGTATGGTACAGAAACCTATGACGGTATGAAAACCTGGATACCGCCCAACCCTACCGCACGTCCTCTTTTTGATTGCCTGGCCATCCCATCTTCAGTTAGATGTTTGTTCCACAACATCAAATTCTAAAACTGGCTAGTTTTTCTTCCTCTCATTTGTCCTTATATTGGCTGTTATTTGTAAAATCAGGATTACTTTTACTTTGCGGCTTTTGTGTAAAATATGTCCACTTGAATATGAAATTGATAAAAAAAAATATATTAAAACAGTTATGACGGTTATTTTCTTTTCATGACCGGTCTTCATCCATAATTGTCAATTACACGGTTATTTTTTTTAAATGTCACAGCCCTATCCATGGCATGACGGCATCCATGCAATTCTACCCTCAAGAACCAGTGCCATGTCAGAGAGGATATGCTCTAAAAACACCAAAGCCATTGCCTGCATCCCAAATGGCACCCTATTCCCTATGTAGTGTACTACTTTTGACCAGGGCCCATGATGCAACCATGGGGTTGCTTAACTCTTAAGGGTGATGGTGGAAAACAACATACAGTTCATACAGGCCCGGGCTCCTGTCACTTTTTGGCTCTAATGCTAAAAGTAAACCAGCACTAACAGCTAAGTGGCTTCCAGCCGCGAGTGCCGACAGGACAGCTCTTTCCCTTACCGCTGAATTTGCAGCTCCGAGGGTGGGATATAACTACAGCAACAACTGGGTGAGATGGGGTGGGCGGGTGGACACAGAGATACTGCAGACTGTGTTACATGGATAACTCCCTGGCAGTGGACCCAGAGAGGAGAAGGCAATGGAGGGGAAATGGGGTGGGGATTTGAGGTCAAAGAACAACAACTGGGTAGGACTGTCCCCACCCCACAGAGGATAGATTGGCAGAGACCGCTTGTTGGATTCCATCAAACGTCCCAAAGGATTCTGGTAATTCTTCAATTACTTGCATAGTTTAACCATCAGTATTTAAAACATACTCCTCACAAAGCTAAGTTCTCATAACGTGATCGCACAAAGTAGCATGAATAAGACTGATGGAATGGTGGTAAACCACAACAACACAACATTCTTTTCGTTCCTGAGGTGAAAGAGTGATATGTTAGGGATGAAACGCAATACTTACAGGGGATGCGGCTGGCATGCCAGGGGGCGGAGTTAGTGACAAAGCCCTGTTTTGTTGCCGTGACAATGACCCAGGTGCCAGGGCGGTACAGGAAGGTGACCATGACGACACCATCTTTGGCAGCCTTGCTGGATGCCAAGTTAGACTGGTTCCCATAAACCTCCACTGCAGCCTCTGCCAGAGGTGAAAGGTCACTGTTGTCAAACACCTGGACTCTGATGAGCACCTCTGTGGAGAGACAGGAAATAGAATGATTAAATTATTCAAACTAAAATCAGAACTCAAACAGGATAATTTGCAGTGAACGCACAAAAGTATTGTTTGGTTTTGATTCAAAGTTGGAGGCTACACTTGTAGGCCATCGTACAATCTGAGAACATGCAGATTGTTCTGCTTTTTCACATATAGCTGGGTTATAATTTCTAAGTTCCCTTGCAGCTAACGATAGGAAATGTGTTGCTATTTAAAAAATGAAAGTGTCATCTTACCCTACATAAAGTAGGTGACTGGGCAAGCTTGTCTCTGTTCAGGTGTTCTAGTTCTCAGCTGACAAGGCATGATGACTCATCGTTGTTTACCATGCATGAGATCAAAAAGCATTTCATGGATTTTAGCGGTACAGTGCCCGACCCTATGAGGACACGCTGGGACTTCTGCCATCAGATTCGATTGAGCCTCCAAACCCCAGCCAAACTGTCTGGAGGGGCAGAACTGCTGGCTGATTCCACTGCTATGACCATGTGCTTTCTAGTACCCATGGTGATGACCTGTATCATACAGGCATACTACTCATAAGCTGTTCAGTACAATTCTAGTTATTCAGTTCAAGAATATATTCCATGGAAAACATCCTCTCTCGTGATCATGAGATCTCACACACACACACACACACACACACACACACACACACCAAGGTCTTTTGACAGGAAGTTAACAGTTGCTTTTATTGGTTGTGATACTCTCTCTCAACATACCGTGATACAGACTCTGTAGGGGATAACATTATGCAGAATTGTGTGTGTGTGTGTGTGTGTGTGTGTCTGTCTGTGTTGTTTTTGTCGCACTGCTTTGCTTTATCTTGGCCAGGTCGCAGTTGTAAATGAGAACTTGTTCTCAACAACCTATCTGGTTTAATACATGTGAAATAAATAAAACAATTAAAAAAAGTGTGTACGGCTAGCCAATTCACAGGACCATTGATTGGCCCAGTTCACATTTTCCAGAGTGTCCTTCAGAAAATTATTTCGATTCTAAATGGGTCAATGGCTCAATTGATGCAGGCTGCTATGAGGTGTCCCCAGATAAGAATTTTGGGAAAATGGGTCGCTTGCCAGCTCCATCTAGCATGGAGAACAAGGCCCAGTGATTCCATGGTGCCATACCGAGAAGATGATATCATCTCCATAATTAACATACAACATGAATCAACAAACACAACAACCCACATGAAGCTATGCGGGAAATCACATTGTATGAACCTGTACTCAATAGGGGTACTCAATTCCTCTATGTGCCCAGATTACAAAAACACTTTCTCTGTGACTTCAGTAGGTTGTTGGTGGTCCACCATATACTGTAGTGCTAGGCAGAATATTATTGTGCCAATGCAGCAAGCTGAGGTTGTTGAGAGTGCCTCCTTGATTTTTGTGGATACAGAGCCAAAAGGATGAAATCATGGCAGGAAATACAAGGAGATGCAAATTAAATGTCATATTAAACCTGACACTGAACTGGCTGACAGTACCCCCCTCCCCTCTCTCGCTATCTTTCCAACCACACTCTCTGGTACATATCTCTTTGGTTCTTTTTACATTGATGAAAGGTGAAGGAAATTCTCGAGAGGTATCAAACAAAATCCTGAGAATGGACGTATTACTGTAATGCAAATTTGTCACGTCTTGACCACTACGTCGTGAGGTTGTGTACGACACTCGCTCCTCTCCAAGCAGGGCAATATAAACATAATTATCTCGTTGAGGTGTAAATTGCAATAGCACAGCAATGTTTTTGAAACAACTGAAATTAATAGACATATATTATATTTGCAAATATTAGACTCTGGAATATTGCAACAATTCCCAACCATATGCAAACAATTAAAGGGTTTATTTATTGTTCGTACCCGCTAGCAAACACAATACCAAAGAGAAATTTAGAATGTAAAGTAGCTAGTAAGCGCAATTTGTTTAGGTAATTTTACAGCTATCAAATTAGGACTCTACAATCTCACCATGTTCAACCTGCAGATCAACGTGCCTCTCAAAGTGGAGTCTAACATTCGCCACGGTAGATACACTTTTGAGGAGATCGGAAACGTTGAAAATGATACGCCAATGGTCACGCGTTGCATTCTGGATGATTCTGGGACAAGGAGCGCTCTCCTTCAAGGTATGAATGGGAGTCTATTGAGTGCGAGCTCAAAAGCCCAACATGTGCATGAATTTCGTCAACCTCTTTTCTGAGATGTGAGATAATTAACTTGCTATCTGTAATATCGTATAGCTTTGGAATCATTCAATTTCGCACTTTCGAGATTAGTTTAGCAACCGCGCGACACAGCATGAACGCGATTGGTCGACCAGTCGGGCGTTATTACAATCCTTCATTCATTGGATTCCTATCTCATTTCTATAATATCTCTGGCAACGGCACCATGCAATGCACCCTGGACTAAAGAGGCAGACAAGTAGGAAAAATGTGCTCGACCCTCCATTAAATTACACATTTCTCGAGATAGGAATATCGCAAAAATATGATCAATGGCTTATTCGAGAGTAGACATCCTCTCGAGTTATGATATCAGCCAGTATTGAAATATGACATGTATGAAAGACGTTTTCTCAATCTAAAAATCGTATTCCTATTAACTTCCAGTGTAGTGAGAGCGACTTAATCAGTGATGTGTCATACTGGCGTGAAGTTTGCCTGCTTGAATGCCAATATTTCAGATACACATGAAAACAACATGAAATTACCCAGAGAATCAATAGAACATAACTCAGAGATGCACAAACACAATATAACATTCAAAATGGGTGAGCCTTTCATGTAATACGCTGAAGTGGTAATGTAGGCCTAAGCGCTATCTAGCTATGGTTCAGCTAATGTCCCCTAACGTCAGCATTCCGCTAACTAGCTGATGTAGCAAAGGAGAATGCAGAAATAAGTTAGTTTAGTTTGCTACCAAGCAAGCTCTGTAGCTATTCTACTATGAACGACACTGTATGATAGTTACTGTACCTTTATATTCGTATGAGGGGTCAACATTCATGTTTGATATGCAAACGTTACTAGCTAGCCAGCTTTGCAAGCTCATTTAATGCATGTACGAACAAGAAATAAACCCTTTAATTGTTTGCATATGGTTGTGAATTGTTGTAATATGGGTTGGTTGTATTATTTAAGAGTGTGAAAGTGTTGTTTCAGATGAAAAGTTGCTTGCGGGGATCAGTGTGCTTAGCTTCCTCCACTGTCCAATTGCCCCATACTGGGCTCGAACCAGTGATCCTCTGCTTTGCAACACACGTTACCGCACTCCTTGACAACATACCAACAGTTTGGTGCACCTCAAAGTCACTGATTGGATGGCTCCATCCGCAACATTTCAAGCAAGCTCTGAAGTGAGCTTATGGCAGTATTGAGTAGCTTGGATGAAAAGGTGCCCATTGTAAACGGCCAGCTCCTCAGTCTCAGTTGCTAATATATGCATATTATTATTAGTATTTGATAGAAAACTCTAAAGTTTCCAAAACTGTCAAAATATTGTCTGAGTATAACATAACTGATATTGCAGGCGAAAACTCCATGTTCCATAGCCTCCCTTTGCTGGATTTAAAGGGATATGAACCAGATTCAACAGTCTTCAGAAAATAGTTTCAGGCTTTTATTTTGAAGAATGAGCCAGAACGATAACATCGCGTCAAGTGGTCACATGAGTTTTGCTTGCGCAACAGAATTCGGACAGCCATTTCGTTTCCCTCTCCTATTGTGAAAGACATTTGCGCTTGATATATTATCGATTATATGTTTTAAAAACAACCTGAGGTTTGATTATAAAAAACATTTGACATGTTTCTGTGGACATAATGGAAACTATTTGGAATTTTCGTCTGCGTTGTCGTGATCACTCTTTCCTGTGGATTTCTGAACATAACGTGACAAACAAACTGAGGTATTTTGGATATGAAAATCATCTTTATGGAACAAACGGAAGATTTGTTGTGTAACTGGGAGTCGTGAGTGAAAACATCCGAAGATCATCAAAGGTAAACGGTTAATTTGATTGCTTTTCTGATTTTCGTGACCGAGCTACCTGATGCTAAGTGTACTTAATGTTTTATCGTGCGATCGATAAACTTACACAAACGCTTGGATTTCTTTCGCTGTAAAACAACATTTCTAAATCTGACACGACAGGTGGATTAACAAAAGGCTAAGCTGTGTTTTCCTATATTGCACTTGTGATTTCATGAATATAAATATCTATAGTAATATTTATTGTATGTAGCGCTATGCTATTCAGCGGTTGTTGATGACACTTATCCCGATTGCAGCCATAACAGGTTTTTAACTCCGTTACACTTGTTTATCGGCAACTCTGATGTTTAAGGCAAATTGGAGCTGCAGAGCAAGAATGTCATGTTGCCAGCTGCAACAAAAGGTAAGGCAAAGATGTGATGTAAATTGAAAAGTGTATGTACATATGTCAATTAAAATCTTGTTGCAGTGTGCTCCTTCAACTTTCGTCAATGAGAATAGGCTCCCCCACCCTCGCTCACTCCTCTTTCTCTCTCCCTCCCTCCGGTAACTCTTTTTTCCCCACCTCCCTCCCTCTCTCCCTCCTTCCCTTCCTCCCTCTGCAGATGGGTTTTCAGAAAAGGCTGAGGGAAGCTGAGCAGCAGGGTGTCCTTGGAATAGGAAGGTAAGTAATTCCTGCAATCCAACAACGTCCCATTTCCATGTCTGCTCACAGCCAGCTCTTCCTGTATGTGCAGTAGGCTCATTTCCATTCCATTGTTTAACACACACATTACCCACCACGATCTGATCTGAGCCATCTCATTCTGGCTACGGGCCACATCTCATCTAGTCACTTCACACCTCGCTCACACTACACAACTCAATATAAATTGGTGATTTTGCTGATTGAGGTACTGTAGGCTATTTGAATAGAAATCATATGTTATTCAATGTTCACACACTTTCTTTCTTTAGCCTCCCCAGACATGACGCACAAACCTATTCAAGCATACGTGAGGGTTACTAACAATGAGGTTTAGGGGGTGAACGAGGACAGTGCCGGTCAGTGACTGTTTAAGATGAGGGAGAAGTTTTTTAAATTTTATTATGAGCATGGCCATATTTCTATTACAGAATATAACTGTCATTCATATTCCATTCACCCAGCTCAATGTAACGTCAATAGGTTTAGGCTAGAAATGTTCCCTATACCTATCATGAGGTTGCAACAATCTAACTTAGCCTATGAATGAAAGTTTATAACGTAAGTACACAGGTCGAGGGAATTCAATTGAGTAATCAAGGTGACAGACAGTGACACATTCAATACCACCTTGCACACTCTTGCCTGCATCAAGTTGATCTAGGGTGTAATCATTAGTCCAACAATTGCAAAATTGTTTATATTGTAATCCCAGTACTGTGAGTGAAAGTGAGAAAAAAGATATATACAGTGCCTTGCGAAAGTATTCGGCCCCCTTGAACTTTGCGACCTTTTGCCACATTTCAGGCTTCAAACATAAAGATATAAAACTGTATTTTTTTGTGAAGAATCAACAACAAGTGGGACACAATCATGAAGTGGAACGACAATTCAAAAACTGAAAAATTGGGCGTGCAAAATTATTCAGCCCCTTTACTTTCAGTGCAGCAAACTCTCTCCAGAAGTTCAGTGAGGATCTCTGAATGATCCAATGTTGACCTAAATGACTAATGATGATAAATACAATCCACCTGTGTGTAATCAAGTCTCCGTATAAATGTACCTGCACTGTGATAGTCTCAGAGGTCCGTTAAAAGCGCAGAGAGCATCATGAAGAACAAGGAACACACCAGGCAGGTCCGAGATACTGTTGTGAAGAAGTTTAAAGCCGGATTTTGATACAAAAAGATTTCCCAAGCTTTAAACATCCCAAGGAGCACTGTGCAAGCGATAATATTGAAATGGAAGGAATATCAGACCACTGCAAATCTAACAAGATCTGGCCATCCCTCTAAACTGTCAGCTCATACAAGGAGATCGCTGATCAGAGATGCAGCCAAGAGGCCCATGATCACTCTGGATGAACTGCAGAGATCTACAGCTGAGGTGGGAGACTCTGTCCATAGGACAACAATCAGTCGTATATTGCACACATCTGGCCTTTATGGAAGAGTGGCAAGAAGAAAGCCATTTCTTAAAGATATCCATAAAAAAGTGTTGTTTAAAGTTTGCCACAAGCCACCTGGGAGACACACCAAACATGTGGAAGAAGGTGCTCTGGTCAGATGAAACAAAAATTTAACTTTTTGGCAACAATGCAAAACGTTATGTTTGGCGTAAAAGCAATACAGCTCATCACCCTGAACACCCCATCCCCACTGTCAAATATGGTGGTGGCAGCGTCATGGTTTGGGCCTGCTTTTCTTCAGCAGGGACAGGGAAGATGGTTAAAATTGATGGGAAGATGGATGGAGCCAAATACAGGACCATTCTGGAAGAGAACCTGATGGAGTCTGCAAAAGACCTGAGACTGGGACGGAGATTTGTCTTCCAACAAGACAATGATCCAAAACATAAAGCAAAATCTACAATGGAATGGTTCAAAAATAAACATATCCAGGTGTTAGAATGGCCAAGTCAAAGTCCAGACCTGAATCCAATCGAGAATCTGTGGAAAGAACTGAAAACTGCTGTTCACAAATGCTCTCCATCCAACCTCATGAGCTCGAGCTGTTTTGCAAGGAGGAATGGGAAAAATTTCAGTCTCTCGATGTGCAAAACTGATAGAGACATACCCCAAGCGACTTACGCTGTAATCGCAGCAAAAGGTGGCGCTACAAAGTATTAACTTAAGGGGGCTGAATAATTTTGCACGCCCAATTTTTCAGTTTTTGATTTGTTAAAAAAGTTTGAAATATCCAGTAAATGTCGTTCCACTTCATGATTGTGTCCCACTTGTTGTTGATTCTTCACAAAAAAATACAGTTTTATATCTTTACGTTTGAAGCCTGAAATGTGGCAAAAGGTCGCAAAGTTCAAGGGGGCCGAATACTTTCGCAAGGCAATGTAGCTAGCTCTTTCTCTCTCTTGCTTCTTCGTTTTATGCACTGCTGTGCAAATTAGCTAGATTCATTATCTGATCCTTTGATTGGGTGTACAACATGTCAGTTCATGCTGCAAGAGCCCTGATAGGTTGGAGGATGTCCTCTGGAAGTTGTCATAATTACTGTGCATGTCTTTGGAAGTGGGTGAGAATCATAAGCCTCCTAGATTTTCTATTGAAGTAAATGTACCCTCCGGCTGGCTATACCATGGTGCTACCCTATAGAGTTCCGGCAGCTACTGTAGGCCTTGATTGCAAAACAGTGTATTTTAATTAGAGATCGACCAATTAATTGGAATGGCTGATTAATTAGGGCCGATTTCAAGTTTTTTTTTGACACCTTTATTTAATCTTTATTTAACTAGGCAAGTCAGTTAAGAACACATTCTTAAGTTCAATGACGGCCTAGGAACGGTGGGTTAACTGCCTTGTTCAGGGGCAGAACAACAGATTTTTACCTTGTCAGCTCGGGGATTCAATCTTGCAACCTTACAGTTAACTAGTCCAACGCACTAACCACCTGCCTCTCATTGCACTCCGAGGAGCCCGCCTGTTACACAAATGCAGTACGCCACGGTATGTTTCTAGCTAGCATTAAACGTATCCTATAAAAAACAATCAATCATAATCACTAGTTAACTACACATGGTTGATGATATTACTAGTTTATCTAGCGTGTCCTGCGTTGCATATAATCGATGCGGTGCGTATTCGCGAAAAAGGACTGTCCTTGCTCTAATGTGTACCTAACCATAAACATCAATGCCTTTCTAAAAATCAATACACAGAAGTATATATTTGTAAACCTGCATATTTAGCTAAAAGAAATCCAGGTTAGCAGGCAATATTAACCAGGTGAAATTGTCACTTCTCTTGCGTTCATTGCACGCAGAGTCAGTGTATATGCAACAGATTGGGCTGCCTAATTTGCCAGAATTTTACGTAATTATGACAACATTGAAGGTTGTGCAATGTAACAGGAATATTTAGACTTATGGATGCCACCCATTAGATAAAATACGGAACGGTTCCGTATTTCACTGAAAGAATAAACGTCTTGTTTTCGAGATGATAGTTTACGGATTCAACCATAATGTATTTCGTATTTCTATGTGTTATGTTATAATTAAGTCTATGATTTGATCAAGCAGTCTGACTGAGCAATGGTAGGCCCCAGCAGGCTCATTCGCATTCATTCAAACAGCACTTTCGTGCGTTTTGACAGCAGCTCTTTGCTGTGCTTCAAGCATTGCGCTGTTTATGACTTCAAGCCCATCAACTCACGAGATTAGGCTGGTGTGACCGATGTGAAATGGTTAGCGGGGTGCGCGCTAATCGCGTTTCAAACGTCACTTGCTCTGAGACTTGGAGTAGTTATTCCCCTTGCTCTGCATGGGTAACGCTGCTTCGAGGGTGGCTGTTGTCGATGTGTTCCTGGTTCGAGCCCAGGTATGGGCGAGGAGTGGGACGGAAGCTATACTGTTACACTGGCAATACTAAAGTGCCTATAAGAACATCCAATAGTCAAAGGTATATGAAATACAAATGGTATAGAGAGAAATAGTCCTATAATAACTACAACCTAAAACTTCTTACCTGGGAATATTGAAGACTCATGTTAAAAAGAACCACCAGCTTTCATATGTTCCCATGTCCTAAGCAAGGAACTTAAACGTTAGCTTTCTTACATGGCACATATTGCACTTTTACTTTCTTCTCCAACACTTTGTTTTTACATTATTTAAACCAAATTCAACATGTTTCATTATTTATTTAAGGCTACATTTATTTTATTGATGTATTAGTCATTATTACAAATACATTTATTTGTAAATCGGTATCGGCTTTTTTTTGTTCTCCTATAATCTGTATCGGCATTGAAAACATCATAATCGGTCGACCTCTAGTTTTAATCAATTATTTGGTGATGTGAATATATTCAGTATAGTTGAATCTAAAAATGATAACTTTAATGTTTCACTTTTTATGAAATTCACAGAGGAGGATGCCTCCACTGAACGAGGGTGTAAAATGGAGATCCTCTTCATTGTGTGTCTTTAGCTCCGCTGTCCCGATACCTATACACACTGCTGCGGTCTCTTCTTGTTAAAATGTGCCATCGATTACACACTCACTATCAGGTGGTCTCAGTGCAAGCAGTAATTGTTCCAGAATGCAATTCAGTAACAAGAGCTCCGTCACAGAGAGATAGCAGTCTTGTTTGTTAAAGGAGAGAGAGGTGGGGGGGAGCAGGAGCATACAGACCACAGCCATGCAGGAATGTCTGTCCTTGCCTGTGACCCTCATCAGTAGCCAGCAGACTCTGGGCCCTCCATCCAGTCAGTCAGACAGACAGACAGCTCTCCTGAGACTGCTTGATATGGTGGAGCACTTTGACTGATGAATAGCTCCGTAGAACTTGTATCTGACGTGGGGTAAGAACTTCCCTTCTGGAAAAACCACATGAATTTCACGTGATCTTATGTGAAGTTAATGTGATCATTTGACAAAATGTAAAAGCAACATGCGATATCAAGAAACTACACATGTGAAAACATTTGAGCACATGTGAAAACATGAATTAATATTAAATAAATGGGGATGCAACATTTCAACATGTGATACCACGAAACTACACATGACAACATTTGAATGTTTAACTTATAAAAACATAACTTTTAAATGCCTCATCAGCTTAGTTCAACCCAAAATACAAGCTTCTTTTACTACAATGTTTGTAAACAACAAATGCTAGTTTCTTGTAAAACTGCAATTCATATGCGAGGTGAAAAATGGGATTCTCCTCATATGTGAAAAGGTGGTGGTATCATGTGAACTCTACACTGAATACACGTGAACAATGTACATCACACGTGTCTTATGTTTTCACGCGAACATTTCAGCTCAACGTGTGAACATATGTGAAAATATGATTTCACACGTTGTTTTGGTAAGGTAGGTAATGAAATGGTATGTTTAAAAAAAAAAAAAAGCTGGAATCCTTAGTTGCTATATCCATTTTTGGACTTAATGATACAGTTGAAGTTGGAAGTTTACATACACTTAGGTTGGAGTCAGTAAAACTTGTTTTTGAACCACTCCACAAATTTCTTATTGACATTGTGCATGACACAAGTCATTTTTCCAACAATTTATCACAATTCCAGTGGATCAGAAGTTTACATACACTAAATTGACTGTCTTTTAAACAGCTTGGAAAATTTCAGAAATTATGTCATGGCTTTATAAGCTTCTGATATTCAAAAAAATTGTAGACCTCCACAAGTCTGGTTCATCCATGGGAGCAATTTCCAAACGTCTGAAGGTACCACGTTCATCTGTTCAAACAATAGTACGCAAGTATAAACACCATGGGACCACGCAGCCGTCATACCGCTCAGGAAGGAGACGCGCTCGGTCTCCTAGAGATTTTATTTTATTTATTTTTTACTTCACCGTTATTTAACCAGGTATGCAAGTTGAGAACAAGTTCTCATTGACAATTGCGACCTGGCAAAAGATTAACGTACTTCGGTGCGAAAAGTGCAAGCACCCTGTGAAGATGCTGGAGGAACAGGTACAAAAGTATCTATATCCACAGTAAAATGAGTCCTATATCGACATAAGCTGAAAGGCCGCCCAGCAAGTAAGAAACCACTTCTCCAAAACCGCCATAAAAAAAGCCAGACTACGGTTTGCAACTTCACATGGGGACAAAGATCGTAGTTTTTGGAGAAATGTCCTCTGGTCTGATGAAACAAAAATAGAACTTTTTGGCCATAATGACCATCGTTATGTTTGGAGGAAAAAGGGGGCTTGCAGACTGAAGATCACCATCCCAAACATGAAGCACGGGGGTGGCAGCATCATGTTTTGGGGGAAATTTGCTGCAGGAGGGACTGGTGCACTTCACAAAATAGATGGCATCATGAGGAGGGAAAATTGTGGATATATTGAAGCAACATCTCAAGACATCCGGAAGTTAAAGCTTGGTCGCAAATGGGTCTTCTAAATGGACAATGACCCCAAGCATACTTCCAAAGTTGTGGCAAAATGGCTTAAGGACAACAAAGTTGAGGTATTGGAGTGGCCATCACAAAACTCTGACCTCAATCCTATAGAAAATGTGGGCAGAACTGAAAAAGAGTGTGCGAGCAAGGAGGCCTATAAACCTGACTCAGTTACAACAGCTCTGTCAGGAGGAATGGGTCACAATTCACCCAACGTATTGTGGGAAGCTTGTGAAATGCTACCTGAAACGTTTGAACCCAGTTAAACAATTTAAAAACAATGCAACCAAATATTAATTGAGTGTAGGTAAACTTCTGACCCACTGGGAATGTTAGTTAATAAATACTTAAAAGCTTAAATAATTATCTCTACTATTATTCTGACATTTCACATTCTTAAAATAAAGTGGTGATCCTAACCTCATTTTTACTACGATTACATGTCAGGAATTGTGAAAAACTGAGTTTAAATATATTTGGCTAAGCTGTATGTAAACTTCCGACTTCAACTGTATATACCCATTGATTCTTGAAGAATTTAACTTATAAATGCCTCATCAGCTTAGTTCAACCCAAAATACAAGCTTGTTTTACTACAATGTTTGTAAACAGCAAATGTAAATAAACACTGTATAGCCACAAAACATGGCTAAAAATATAATTTTGCTCTGTCTACGAATTTGAGAGTGGGTTACATTTCTCCAGGCCCATTGCTCAGCTTTTCGCCAAAACACAGGTGGAGTGACAGCTTTGGTATTGTTTCAATGAAGGATTTTAGCTTCAAGCTAAATGGCACACTGCTGAGCTAAACTGTGTACCGGTAATACTTTTTGTTGTTGTAGAATTCTCAAAGTCCCCTACACATTAATTACCTATAATACAGTACATCTCTGCATGTAGCAAATGAGTGCCGTCTGCACTGCTATTTTAGTTATTTGTTAATCTGACAATTTTCTCATCATTGATCAATTGTACTTCTCTCAGCAATTTGAAAACCCTCAGATTAAAAAAATGTAATCAATGATGAGAGAGTACATAGTCAGATATCACAGAATTTCATGTGAAGTTTTCCAAAACCACATGGTTTTACATTATTTATAATAATAACAACATTACAAAATAAATTGTTGCATGTGCAAAATATGTGAAATCTGGTGGGGGGTTTTCCCCATAAGGGCTTCCTCAATCTGGACAGCCTTGTAAAACTGTTTGGGTGAGTTTCCTGAGAGGGCAGATAGGATGGAAGGCTGACGTGTCACAATCACAGTCTGTCCTTCTGCTGTGAGCAAGGTCAAACCTCCTTGGAAACTCTTTGCTCTAAGAAGACTGACTCACTCTTAACCCAAATGAAACACAAAGGGTTTGAGGTAGAGGTACCAAGGGCGAGGAGAGAGTTAAGAGGAGATAAATCAAACCAAATCACCTCCTCCCTACTCGCATTGACCTGCTGGAAGTCATCATGATGGACTTCCTCAGGCTGCACAGAGAGGGGGAGAGAGAGAGAGAGAGAGAGAGAGAGAGAGAGAGAGAGAGCAAAGAGAGAGACATGGTGGGTGGGGGGGTCCATGGTTAGGTCCACAGCTGGAGTACATCAGTAGAGAGGATCTCTCTCAGGCCTCAACACCATTATCTACCAGGGCCCAGGGGGAGAGATATATGGTGTGTGAAGGTTGTTAGGGGTCCTTAAAGTTGGGTTACAGCTTTGGATGAGACTTTCAGCTTGAACCCTACCACCTACATGCTAAAAATGCTATCTTTGGTTACACACAAGAAGGGCCCCAAAAGCACTTCATCTTTAGCAAGACATTTCAGAATAATTACAGCTCCTCTCCAGCATAAGATAAGCTTAGAAAGTGAATGGTTTGCTGCTTTTTTCGTAACATGCGTGGAGGTTTCTGACTAACTCTGCAAGCGATGATAGCTTAGCTTGTCATTACATGAGTAAAAGTTTCGATGAAATGAAAAGTACACACAGGTTGATATGGCTGATTTCCAAGTGTCATAAACTACTGCTTAGTATCCCCAGAGAGGAAACCCATCCACCGGTCAGACAGTGTTGGCCCTGGTGCAAGACATTGTTCCATGTGGAAGCACAGCCTCACAGGACACATCAAGGCTGTTCCAGTACAGGAAAACACAGTTCCACGCCAAAGTCCACAAACAGTTCCCCCTACTGTGCTCTCCCTGAGAGCCAGGATCCCAGTGACAAGAGGCTAGTCCCCTTGATTACCACAGAGGAAAAAGGAGAGGACACTAAATACTCTTGATATGAGAAAACAAGATAATACACACCAATCAAACAGATGGCACCATTTCTGATTGATGAAGTAGAAACATAACTGTTACAATCAACTCAGAGTTAAATGCATCGTCCCTGCTTTTTCTTTACCGGTGCCACCCTGCTCCACATGAAACCAAAAGTCATTTCTGATCTGTAATTATGAACACGGATTCATATCATTAAGGGGGTCACTACTTTTCATTGCTGGGTAACAGTAATTGTTTCCGCTCATTTGCACCAGAAGGAAGTGGTGAACAATCCAATAGAAATCACATGATTTCGCCACATGAATGAGTGTGGTGCAACTGAACGATACTTCCATAGTTAACAGTCACAATTCCACAGCACCTGATGTCTACACAACAGGCCGAATGCGGCAATTTGTTACCATGGCAGTCATCGAAGAACACGCTCGCCCTCGCCCACAAAACCCCAGCTAGTACATATTAATGGTATCGAAAGCTTTTGTGTTGGATAGTTATACATAACTCACAGAAGAGTTGAATCTACAGTGTTCAGGCACTCGTAGCACTCTGAGCAAAAAGAGTGGTATCTGAATCAAACAGCTGCTGGAAGGGAAAAAAAAAAACACAATTGCACGATCTGGTTACACTCGGAATAATCTGTGGTCAGAGTGAGGCCACGGCAGCTTGCTGGGATGCAGTAATACAGCTTGGTCATCATGTCCAGATGTTTTGGATCTCTGCAGCCTAGCCCAGATGTTTAAAGCTGGCCTGGGACATCACATTGGCTTGTACTGCATGTGGTCAGTGAGAAGATTAAGATGAGTAGCTAGAGAAACTTGCATGTGGAGGTGCATTACATACACAGAGCCTTTCATACAGTATCTCCATACAGTATATGGCACCGACATACTGACACTGTACACGGTTGTTGTATGTATCTCACAATTGAATTATGGCTGATCATGCCTTAACCTAACATAATAAATCAAGCAAAGCTATGACGGTTATGCGACGATGTGGCTCACTCACCCTCACACCGAGAAAGGGTTGTTGTGTCCATAATTTCCTGCAACTGTTTTTCATTTTCTTTGCAATTTCATAAAGCGGCAGGTAAGAGTATTGAGCCAATAACTGAAAGGTCGCTGTTTCGAGCCGACTAGGTGAAAAACCTTTCGATGTGCCCTTGAGCAAGGCACTTAACCCTCATTGCTCCTGTAAATCGCTTTGGATAAGAGCGTTGAAAAAAAAGTTATTTTCTTACCAGTCTTTTTGAGTCATTCTTTCTTTACAAAATACGTTGTGTGCCAACTGTATTTTGGGAATATGAAAGCAAATTCTCCTTGGACATTTTTATAAAACGGGTATATGTGGCAAATAAGCTTACATGCCAATTTTGTCAACTGTTCTCAAACATAATCCATATTAAAATGTGGGAGCCTACTTAACACAAGTGAGATAATAGAAACAGAAAATAATGAGGGGACTTAGTTTTAAATGCCAATCCACAGAGGATTTGATATGGTTTCTTACTGGAAGCCTTTCCAAATATCACATTTTCCAAGGAGCAGAAATTCATCCATTACTAAGGGCAGGAAAGTTGGATATGAACTGTGAGTATCCTAGCCAAACTGAAAACTATATAGCAAGTCAAACGATATACACTGCTCAAAAAAATAAAGGGAACACTAAAATAACACATCCTAGATCTGAATGAATGAAATATTCTTATTAAATACCTTTTTCTTTACGTAGTTGAATGTGCTGACAACAAAATCACACAAAAATGATCAATGGAAATCAAATTTATCAACCCATGGAGGTCTAGATTTGGAGTCACACTCAAAATTAAAGTGGAAAACCACACGACAGGCTGATCCAACTTTGATGTAATGTCCTTAAAACAAGTCAAAATGAGGCTCAGTAGTGTGTGTGGCCTCCACGTACCTGTATGACCTCCCTACAACGCCTGGGCATGCTCCTGATGAGGTAGCGGATGGTCTGCTGAGGGATCTCCTCCCAGACCTGGACTAAAGCATCCGCCAACTCCTGGATAGTCTGTGGTGCAACGTGGCGTTGGTGGATGGAGCGAGACATGATGTCCCAGATGTACTCAATTGTATTCAGGTCTGGGGAACAGGCGGGCCAGTCAATAGCATCAATGCATTCCTCTTGCAGGAGCTGCTGACACACTCCAGCCACATGAGGTCTAGCATTGTCTTGCATTAGGAGGAACCCAGGGCCAACCGCACCAGAATATGGTCTCACAAGGGGTCTGTGGATCTCATCTCGGTACCTAATGGCAGTCAGACTACCTCTGGCGAGCACATGGAGGGCTGTGCGGCCCCTCAAAGAAATGCCACCCCACACCATGACTGACCCACCGCCAAACCGGTCATGCTGGAGGATGTTGCAGGCAGCAGAACGTTCTCCACGGTGTCTCCAGACTCTGTCATGTCTGTCACATGTGCTCAGTGTGAACCTGCTTTCATCTGTGAAGAGCACAGGGCCCCAGTGGCGAATTTGGTGTTCTCTGGCAAATGCCAAACGTCCTGCACAGTGTTGGGCTGTAAGCACAACCCCCACCTGTGGACGTCGGGCCCTCATACCACCCTCATGGAGTCTGTTTCTGACCGTTTGAGCAGACACATGCACATTTGTGGCCTGCCGGAGGTCATTTTGCAGGGCTCTGGCAGTGCTCCTCCTTGCACAAAGGCGGAGGTAGCGGTCCTGCTGCTGGGTTGTTGCCCTCCTACGGCCTCCTCCACATCTCCTGATGTACTGGCCTGTCTCCTGGTAGCGCCTCCATGCTCTGGACACTACGCTGACAGACACAGCAAACCTTCTTGCCACAGCTCGCATTGATGTGCCATCATGGATGAGCTGCACTACCTGAGCCACTTGTGTGGGTTGTAGACTCTGTCTCATGCTACCACTAGAGTGAAAGCACCACCAGCATTCAAAAGTGACCAAAACATCAGCCTGGAAGCATAGGAACTGAGAAGTGGTCTGTGGTCCCCACCTGCAGAACCACTCCTTTATTGGGGGGTGTCTTGCTAATTGCCTATAATTTCCACCTGTTGTCTATTCCATTTGCACAACAGCATGTGAAATTGATTGTCAATCAGTGTTGCTTCCTTAGTAGACAGTTTGATTTCACAGAAGTGTGATTGACTTGGAGTTACATTGTGTTGTTTAAGTGTTCCCTTTATTTTTTTTTGAGCAGTGTATTTAGGTATTGCTTGCTGGCAGTCCTTGTTTCGAGACAAGGCAGGTTGTTTAGATTTTTATCAGGCTCACTTGTGGAGTAAATTAATCTCATTCCAGAATAAACTTGTCATTAGGAGGAAAATAAAATCACAAGGCAAGAATTCGAGGAAAGAGCCACGGTTCAGGGATCCACCCATTGTGCGGAAACAAGAAACAGTTGTTGGTCTTAAAAGACTTCAAAAAAAAAAAAATGCGACCTGTGTCAACAAAATGTCCAGTACGAATGCTATTTGTTCAAATATGCTATCATCAGCCTAGGAAGAATAAGTGCATGTGTGTATAACTTGAATGACGGTCCACCTATATATACACAGTACTGTATGGTCTAAAAAAACAAGAAGCACCATTAACCTGTGTCCTGCACACAAAAACCATGGAAGACTTTTGCTGTGAAGTAATCCATGTACGGACATGACTTTTGTTGTGCTTTAAGAACAACCAATAAAGACATTCTATAGAATAAAAGAAAAGATTGAGTACTCAATGAGTAGGGCGTGTCTCTGTCGTAGCAGGACTGCGCCGGGTGTGTTAGGCTGTCTATATTTCCAAAGGGGTGCTATGCTGTGCTACTATGCTATGTCCAGACAGCTCTACTAGTCTCCTCTGAGTGGAGAGAGGGTGTTAGGTGTCAACAGTCGGATTCCTCCCACTGTACAGCTGCCTGGGCAAAAATTCCTCAGCAGACAGCCAGCCCCCCTTCATAGGCTACCGCTACAGCAAAACAGCCTGGCTGGTCCTGGTCCACGCTGCTCTGAATCCTAATACAAGATGTCAGTCAGAGCAAGTTCCTGACTCAGATAGACCCACTCTTTCTAGCCTGGTCCTAGATCATTATTGTACTGTCTTTTGCCAACTCCTATGGTCATTGTGACCATATGATTTGGCAAGACAGCACAAACTGATCATGGACCAGGCTACGACTCTTCAGTAGAAGCCAACTCATTTTTCCCGTGTCTCAGCTCCACTCCCGGCAGTAGAATGTATAATTAAAAAGAAACGATTGAATTGCTAATTACAACTGACCCCTTCTTGACATTGCTTCCATATTTGACATAAGTGTATGTCGACTCTACACTGCCTGTTATTTCCCCCAGACGGATTAGTGAGACAGCATTTTCACATCACGAATTTAACCAGATGTTACATTTTGAGATTTTCAAAAGATCCACAAGATTTTTTTTTGTGGCTAAACATCAAATAATATGACCTGGAGAGGTTGTCGCCGTAAGCCATCAGGAAAAAAGGGGTCCCCAATGACCACAATGAAGGAAAAACTCCGTAAAAACTATATGGATGCTGGAGGCATAAAAAGATAAAACACCAACCGACAATTTTTGTCGGAGCGTATGGTCCGGGGGCCGGAAACAAAATTATAATAATTTGTACACTGCAAATCGACCACAATTTAGCCCAAAAATGGATTGTATTTTAAAATAACTATCAATTTATACCTTGATCACGTGTCTTTTAAAATGTTTTATTCATGTGAATAGTTGTCCTAAATTAAACAGGCTCAAAGTGCAGCAGTGTATAGATATGGACAGACTACCCCTGAAGTGTAGCTATGCAGAACAACCACCCTGTCACTAAATTACCCCATGACATCGATAGAAAACAAACAAGAAAATGTATAATTTTGCTCAATAAAACCTAGATCTCAGGGCACAGAAGGGACTGTTCTGCCAAACAATTACGAATCTGAGCCTGTATGGTTCACCTGCCCAGCGGCAGTGGGGAGAAAGACAAATCCATGGCAGTCAGCTCACATATGACCCCTGCCTGGCCAGGCATCAGCCGGCTATTGTCCGCAGACCGGGGCAGGCTGCAAAGGTTGTCAGACCGATTAGAACAGTAAGGTGTTGGTCATGCAGAAACAGTCCCAAGAATAACACACATTTTTCATGCTTTGGTTGTTGCTCTGGGCAGTGGGCACAGTCAGTCTGCAAGTATTTTTTATTTTTTTACTAGGCAAGTTAGTTAAGAACAAATTGTTATTTTCAATGATGGCCTAGGAACAGTGGGTTAACTGCCTGTTCAGGGGCAGAACGACAGATTTGTACCTTGTCAGCTCGGGGATTCGAACTTGCAACCTTTCGGTTACTAGTCCAACGCTCTAACCACTAGGCTACCCCGGCTACACAGCTGATGCTTTTACATAAACCCCTGAACTCAACAATAGCAACACTGCCTCCGTCCTCACAAAAAAAAAGAAAAATCAACCTCAGGCGCTAAGTAGCTAGCAATACGCCTCAGACGTTTGAAAAATCAAGGATTCGTACCATAGAAGCATCAACAACCGTATGAGTATCTCTGTCTGAATGACAGACAGCACCTGGCTCTTGTAAGACAGATAAACACGAACTTCAAAAGAAAGCCACAAATGGACTCGTGACAAACTGCCTCAACTGGGTAGGAGACAACATAGAGGTCACTGATAGGGGAAGGGGCAGGACTCACCATGGACAGATTACAATGGCAACAACATCAAGTGACGAAGAGAGGACAAAGAGAAGACACGTTCCACTCAGTCACTCTGATCTCAGAATTCAGCATGGAATAATGTTAAGACAAACCAAGATCACGGTTAACATCATACTGAAGATGACCTGGAATCAAAAGTTCCTTTTCAGGACAATAATTCAGATATGAGGATTTCTAATGTCAGTGAAAAGTCAAATTTGTTTGAAAGAAAAATGTGACCATTTTCATATATAGTAAACCTGCTCTCTGGGGACATCAGGCTGACATTGAATATTGCGCTATTAGACTAAATGATGAACAGAGAACATCCCCATGACTAGGTTTAATCCCTACATAATACATTTCAACAGTATATCCATTAATATGTATGCCTTGATTACTGATGCTGCAGAGAGTGTGCACCGGAAAATGTGCGTCCCAAATGGCACCCTATTCCCTATGAAGTGCACTACTTTTAACCCGGGCATATTGGACATAGGGTGCCATTTGGGACGTATCCAAACACCTACCCATAACTAAATATGAATCTTCATGAGGAGCTGAGCTGACAAGACGACAGTCGGTCATGATTAGACTTTGTCCACAGCATCACCCTCCACTGATCTCTAAAATAATTTCCTTTTAATTCCTAGACCAAGCATTTCATGGTAATATGATACTTGTTTTTAATAGGCTGTGGTGATTCATCTCATTCTTGCTGAGCTACTGAGCTGTTAAAAGAAAGGAAATTCTACTGCGATTTAAAAAAAAGAAAGACACTCCAGCTTTTTCCCATCGGCCTCAGTTCAATCCACAAAAGCCTAATTCTTTCAGCGACTCAACTTCGCTTTGGATGGGAAACTCTCTTACTGCTTCAAAGGGACCTCTACTTCTGAGGGGAGATTGAGGTCATGAGCTCCATGATAAAGTAATGAAAGAACATCGTCTGACAAATCAATATGGTTGACGACAACACCTTCAAATGAATGAATCAACATTTCCTGTCTCTCCAGTTGGGATCCTTTCCATCAACCCACAGTGTAATAGCATGGTATAACAACAAGGTGCTAGCGACTTTGATGTGATTTCCCATTTGAAAGTGTTTCAAGAAAGTTGAATCTATATAGCTATACTGCAAGGACAAACTATTAGACCAACCACAACCAGTTTGCTCAGTCTGTGAAACTAGTGGTCTTCACATGGATAATCTATGGTTATTCATAGATAAGATTAGAGAAGCTAAACTATTAAATGACACTGAATTTGACATGTATGGGTTAAGAAGCTCTACCCATCTTGACAGTCTTGTCCAAAGCACTAAGCAATAAGCACATCTTCCAGAAATAGGCTTCTTTGGTGGGAAACAGCTCAGCTAATGAAATATAGATAGCGGACACGACTTCTTAAAAGCCTGCTTAGCTATAAAAAGAGGCATCTACAAGGAATTGCAACATATTGAAAGTATCTGAACTAAACCGTGTTGAAGGATAGGGAACTGTATGGGAGAGGGGGTCTAAAATCACTACCAAGCATTGACACTAGCATCCACTTCAAGCACCTTGAAAGTCTCCCTTTCTCCTGTTCAGTTACAATGACAGGCAGTAGGCCTATATCAGTTTGTTTAATTGCAAAACATAGTCTACTGACTCAGGACAGCCTATTTAATAATAATAATAATAATATAAAATGGTGAAATGATTCCTGCTGAGAAACTGATTTTAAACAGGATAAATGAAATGTGTCAAAAGTACTGTGAACCCAAAACAAACATTGTTGAAATTATAAAATGTCCTTTGGTCATTCATGAGGCCTCTTGGGACATAACAACAACAACAACAAGAACAATGTCAACAATGGGTGCGTGCAAATGACAGTAGCCAAAACATATAGGCCTATTTTTCTCACATGGAATGATTTTATTGATTTAGTTCTACTAACCATTGGTGTCTGACAATTGACCGTTTGCTAATTGAAAATATCTAGTTGGGATCTTCCAAAGTTACATAAAGTTAACGGGCAGGGATAGAAGTTTGAACTAAGCTGACGCCTCATCATAGTCTAATTGCTATTGGACATCGTAACGGAATAATGCAACTGCTATTGATCGGATATATTGCCTAGCGTTAAATTAGATTGATTTACAGATTTAACCTACAGATGGCCTATCAGGGGAGGGTGCTGCACTTCAGTATCCTTTGTTTCCTATTCTGCAATGAAGTAGCCACAAGACCAGAGCATGCGGCGACTACATTGTATTCATTCGTGCGTAGACTGTTATAGCTGAATAAATGCGACGGTTACATAATAACACAACCTCATCACTGAGAGGGGCACGAATAATAACAACATCCAATGCGTTAGCTATAGCAGCTTATCATACTCGCCATCACAGACTTTCCCCTCAACTCGAACCTTGACGAATCTCTACGAATAACTCACCAAGTGCTCCCTGGTCCGGAATGGATTTAGCAAGTCCTTCCCAGAGATTGCCGAGAAAAATAAAGAGAAAAAGAAGACGTGATATGTGCGGTGGTGGCATTCTCACTGCGACATCACCAATTCCACTTAGGTGGCCATTCATCCATATTGCTTTTGAGGTTGGCATTGACTGCTCCCTTTTCACGCTGCCTCGGATGCCTACTCCTTGCTCGGCTCGCGCTCCGGAGTGGCTTCACAATTCCATTGTCCTACGTGGGAGGGGACGCTTGCTCTGCTTAGTGGGTGGTCGTGATCGCCCCCTAATGGTACCAAAGTAGAGTGTGTTCACAGATGGGCCCCTATGAAGGTCTATGGGCCCTTATAAGTCCATCTCGAACCCTATTAGGAGGACGGTGTAATGACAAATGTAAGAACACAGTGTTCCATATCACTTAAAAGTAGGCTATCTATCTATTTGCATGCACAAAAGCCGCTATTCATTTTGCAGTTGTTTTGAAATGCATATAAAATGTCAATGTAACAAAAAACCAATGCACGTGTAATAAGTATTGTACTTTTCTTGCCATATCTGGGTATTTATTTATTATTCTTTTTAATTATAAACACATGATTGCCGGGTCTGAGTGTTATTATCACTAGGGTCTACCCTCTACAACAACAGGAAGCTGGCTCAGCCTTCAGTGAGTCATGATGGTCTCCCCAACACAATGGTTGCTTAGAGAGCAGGCCGATGCCATCACACTAACAAGGATATCACCTCTGTGAACATTGGAATGCCAGTTTGGCTTCAAAAGGACACAAAGTGTTTAATCGCGATTATATGATTATTTTAACACAAAATGCAACAGCTATAAGTTACCTTAAAAAAAAAAAAAACATCTTCAGGGTGCATCTTTTAGAAAATGTGCAGTTATAGGGAGTAAAACAAGAAGCCCACAGCAACATTTACAAACCATGTGAAACAGTTCAGCACTCGGAAAACGTGTGGACGTCTGTGTCAAATCAAATAAATACATAAAACTCCAGGGTTTCCAGGGTGATACAGCAGTTGTTTATGCTTGCTTGTCCTCTGCGTTTGTGGGCATCTCAGCGTATTCTGACTGCCCAGCCCCAGCTAGGTGTTCTGCATCGTCGTCATCATCACACGGGGGACGGTTACGATTAAAGAACCCCACCTGGAGCATAAACACAAAACATTTACATTTACACATATTGTTTCCCGATTCCGGTTTAATTCGTGTGTCATTGAAGACATTCTCCTTTCTGTCCCCTCCAAATTGTCTCCATTTTAAGAAAACGTATCATTAAAAAAGACTGAGTGATCGATACTTAGATGATAGCTGAGTAGCACCTTCTAAATGCTACCCAGTTATAGGGCCCAATCTTGCGCCACCTGCTGGTTTAACGATGTCAGTACATTACCTTCCAGAAGATCAGAGCTAGCAGAGCAAGGAGGAAGAGGCCAGAGACCACAGCCACAACAATCCACCACACCGGCACTTCCTTCTCTCCATCAGGAGCCCTCCACACCACACTGGTCTGGGTCTACACACATACACACATGGTCAACTGGCTCCAATTAAATCTGTCCAATGACTACTGAAGAAATTGTTACTTTGTGATATACGGTTGTGTATGTGCCTCAAGTTAGTCATTTATGTCATTAGTAAATAAGTGTTGTCTTCACACTAGTGGAAAGGGTCAACTTTTTTTTTTTTTACCTCAGCCTGTCCACTTGGCAGCTCTTCAGGCTGGATCTTGGAGGGCATATCTATAACCTCAAAGCGTGCTGTAGAGTGGAGAACATAATTCTCATAGGGCCTCTAGGGGAAACAGAATGAGGGTTCCATAATCATTACGGAATAATGTCAAAGAAGTAAGATCTTACAAAATGCTATCTCAAAATTATGCAGAGCTGTCTTGGAGCGCTTTTCCTTTAGACCTATGAATGCAGATATAGTGAAAAATGGTGTGGAAAATATGTCACTGTGATTCTCTCTTTCCCTATCTCTCCCTCCCTCTTCTTGCCTCCCTCCCTCTCACCTCCAGGAAGGTCTGTACCCAGAGTCGAGACATCACCTTCACCACAGCGCTCCAGCCTCTCTCCAGACCTGTGGCCTCACACACAAACCTCAGACAGGTATCTCCACTAGTGCAGTTCTGTAGAGAAATAGAGAGAGGAATTATTATTAACAGACCTAACTGAGTCAACCTGTTTCCCCCATTACACATCAATGGAATGTACCCATCCACATGAGATGTAATATTTTGTTGTTTAGCCCCCTCTTGTGGCACATATAGAATATTGCAAGTTGTCCCTGAAATTGCAGCAAAAAGGAACTAGCCTATCGTACAGTATCAAGTAAAGACAAGACAGTTTGATTGTATTGCTGTCAGAAGTACACTGATGCATGTCATTATGTTAATCGAGTGAGGCGACACTTGTTTACCACGTGAACGGTCTCTTTGCGCTGAGGCTCCTGCTGTGCCACCTCATTCTGTTTGACCTTATACACTTTACCAACAGTAGCATTCCCGGTCTTCACCAACTGCCAAAACAAAAGAGCGTACTCCAATTTCATATGACCAAAACACCATCAAAAGAACAATAGAAAATCTGTTTTTGCTTCTATTTAAGGCAAATATCAAATAAAATAGTGATTTCCTTTTAAATGAAACATAATTCATGGAAAAACAACAGTTTTTTCCCGCTATAGAAAGATTTGCTGTCTGGCACACTGCAGGGCCACATCATGCTACCTCTCTCACCTGATATGGGTCGATGTCAGGGGAGTCAGTGTGGCAGGTGAGGAAATCCTCAGAAGCATTGGCAAACACATAGAGCAGGACGTCTCCATGGTGATGGGTAGGGAACTCTACCTGCACCCTGGCGTTGACCGTGCTCGGACCCAGGTTTCTCAACTGAGTGTTTCAACAACAAAAATACATGCTTTCAGATTTCGCTCACTAAGTTGGATCTCATTGTCTTTGCTTATATATGACATAACATATACAAAACATACTCTATAAGGGCCTTATGGACTCTTCAAATAGATGTTACGCATTTTGACCTTAAAACTGCACCAACCTCAGAGAGACAAATGTCTTAAATGATCTGTTTCTTTTCCGAGTGAAGCATAAAAAGGTTACCTCATAGACGTGTTCCACTAGCGGGCCAACCTCCTCTAGGTCAGCAGGATGCTCCTTCTGTTCCCACTTGGCAATGGGCAGGACACACTCAGGTGGAGAGGAGCCCCTGTCCAAAAAACAACAGGCTACAAGGGTGGACCAAACGCTGAGGACAACACTGATAACACTAGCCTGGTCCTAGTGATAATTAGTAAATACGTGTCCTGGGAAAGCCAATAACTACAAGGACAAGAGGAAACCATGGTGTTACTGTACTGTATTACGCTCTTATTAGGACAACATCTTACAATTGGCAAACATCACTCATCCCTTTTTGGATATTAGATATTCAGTCTGCTACTTGTCTGGATTGGCAGCTCTGAAGGCAGCTCGGAATTGTCACACAGAAAGTGTGTCTCGGGAGTCAGGAGGAGTGCTCATTTCCATGGTAGCACAAAACAGCACAGTTTATGGCTCTGATGATAATTGGAGGACAATGAAGGAAGGCCCACCCACCCCCGCATCTCCAGAGCTGCCTCAGCGCTGACATCAATCCTCAGATGGGTCACGTTACTTTCAGGGTTCTGGCTGTTCTTGCTAGAGATTATAAAGGAAGGAAGAAGCTTGAATGAATGTTGACCATTTCCCTTGTGTCAGTAGAAAGGCCATGAACCTTCAGCTGACACCTTGACTGTCTAAAATACAGACAACTTGATTAACAAGCATGTAAACCATGTGTGTCTCAAAGACCCTAAATATGCCTTACATTGTGCTGATCACTCTACACTAAACATTAACTTTAGTGATCTTGAATTTCCCCATTAAAATGTTGTATTAAAAACACAAAAACAAAGCCTTGGTAGCATCGAAGGCATTCAAAACCACAAGACGGGATGAAAGTGTTGTTCTTGTTGTTCTTGCCTTTTGATCTGTAATGTGAATGACACGTGACTCTCCACCTCCTCCAGGTTCCCCACGCTGAAGAACAGACCGGCCAGGAGCTACGACAGACAGAGAGAAGAACATACTGTACTGTATCATTCAGACTGACAGAGCTGTTGCAAACACAGTCACATGTCATCCACATCCCGTTGACAGTGACGATCCAGAACGGCACTATTACTCTGTGTGTAATTCCATGCCAACTCTGTGTGTCCGGACAGAGTTTGGAAGGTTGGGAGTTCGATCCCCGGCCAAGTTATACTACAGACTGTGAAAAAGGTACCCAATGAGTCTCTGCTTGGCACTCAGACAGCATTAAGGAGATTAAGGTGATGGATTAGTGTCCTGTCCATCAAGCTGCCTCATGCTACAGAAACAGGAGATAGGCTCCTGCTCCAACGAGCCGTTCTGACTCATGCAAGGCACTTGCGAGGGTATTTACTTACACTATATTTAATAACACGGTGGTTACCTTCTGGCCCTGCTTCATAGGGTTCCCCAGCTCACAGACCATCACCACCGTCTGGTTCTCCTTCTTCTGAGCACAAATCAACTTGCTGAAGCCCTGGGAGAGATGGCACACTCAGACATGAGGCTCTGGTCAAAAGTAGTGCACAATATAGGGAGTAGGGTGCCATTTCAGACGCAGACAGTGTGTTTTACGTAGGGCCGGTAGGCTATGCTGACCAAATAACCTAACCAGCAAAACTCTGGGCTCATAGTTTTTCCTGCAGGTGTGGGACAGTTGATGCCACTCTGTTAACAATTCCCTTTTATTATGAACAGGAGAGTCACAGTCACCTTTCTGTCAGTCACCATACTCTGGTAGTGTGTGTTGGCTGGTGGGCGTATCTCCAGCTCGGTCTCGTAGGCCCCCTCTCCTCTGTTCTCTGCTGTGATGACCAGCAGGGCAGGGTGGTCATCCCCTATCAGAAGACGGTCAGTACCTCTGAGGATGGGTCAAAGGGTTGTATTAGTAGACCGGAATAACATGCTCTAACTAAACCCTATTTCCTCCGCACACTGATCCCACGAGACCTTACTTGGTCAAAATCCTGAACATGTAGAATGACCAAGAAAACAGATGACACTACTGAGTGATGAGGAACTCAGGGGAGTTTGACACTCACGCTTCAGCAGTCAGCCTCAGGTCAGGGACACAGATGTTGTCCTCTCCGCAGTCCAGAATGATCCTGGTCTGCACAACACACAGACACATACACACATTTTTATACCCAAAGAAACAAACACCTACGCTAATTCATTGGTGTCGACTGTGTAATTACCACTTATAAATGTTATTCCTTTGCAAATGAAAATGTTTTAATACATTTAGAATGTAATGGGTGATGTCACCTGTGCGACCACAGCTCTCTGGCCATGCAGCATGGCCTCCTGGGAGTTGGACAGGCTGTAGTTCAAGGAGATGAAGATGGGGCTGAGCTTGTCCTTGAACTCTGACTCATGCTGGAAAGAGAGACAGGACGCAGTACTGACATTGATGCAATTAACCCTCAATTCAGTTGAAATTCAGTAAAGACCTACTGCAGTTTAGTGGATCACGTAGTGTTAAGACAATATAAATCTATTCCCCTTTCAGGTTTGTCTGTTGCCACTGACAATGGCAGTGGTCACAACCTTTTTGTGAGGTTACTAATGGTATTGTGATTGGAGCCTGTTGTAGTGTCACTTCAGTGAATGGCCACTTGGGGGCATCAGCCTGATAAGAACACTGCTGCACCATTATGGTTTTATTTCAGTTTTTGAGCACTGACTGTTGTAAACCAAAATACAGGTCTATAAATTGGCTAAACTGGCACAAGCAACCCACCCGTAGGTAAGCGGTTTGGTTCCTGCAGACCACTCCCACATCTCTCTGAATGGTTAGCTGAAAATACTCTTGGGGCAGATTGGTCTGCAGCAATAGGGTTCTCCTGGCCATTGTCTGTTTCATCTTGTCCAGCTGAAGCTCTGCATCTAGAACTACAAGAGTGGATTTAGTGTCTTGAACAAACAGAAAACTCAAACTCAAGGAGAATGTGTATGTTTCCACAGGAATAAATGACTTCAGTATGCGTCTCCTACCTATCTCCTCTGGAATGCTGTGGCCAGACACACTAATGCACATCATGACTGTGAAGCTGTAAGGAGAGAGACAGACCGCATCAGTCATAATGCCATTCTGAATTTACAAGAACAAATACTACAGCAATTCTGTATAGTGACAACACGTGCATGTTTGCCGTGCCCACCAACATTTGTCCATCATAAATGTTCTTCCCAGTTGGGTGCTGCAGCACCCCCTGAAAATTGTAATAAAAAATAATATTGATTTAAAAGAACATTTGTCACAAAAGTATTGCACTGGACCTTTAATAGTGCTGTATTAGCGGACCGATATAGTGTTTGTAGGGCAGGCAAAATGTTTTTTCAGCACCCCCACCACCTCTTGAAAATACAAAAATATCAAATATACATCATAATTAACACAGCACCCGCACCCCCAAACAACTTCCCATGGCTATGGATAATGCCCACACTAATGGTATGATACTCTGGTATGAGCAGAATCTTTACCAGGCCACAGGCTCGTTGGTGGTGGGGCGCTGACACTCCTTCACATCTGGGTTCAGGAAGTCAGGGTAGAGGGAGAGTTGGGTCTTGGCCATCACCACGGCTTGAGCCCTGGTACCACCCCACACAAACAGAGAATAGACGGTGTGGGTACATTGTGAATGCAAATGTTAATCTTTCTCCAGATAACATTTCTCAAGTTAATTTAAAGTAACAAATAAACTGTTTGTTTGTCTCACACTACTGTACCTGTACACAGCAATCTTATTGACTCCCCATGCACCAACAATTAGATCTGTGAGGCAACAAAGATTGACAATAACAAGTTGCAAGCTCTTATTTTTCTAGTCTTGAAACATAAGAAATATAAAGTCATGAAACAGCTTTGGAAAAAAATGACATGATTGACACCCTTTCATGAGAAAGTGCTATCAAAAAAATAGTCCATGGGATTGATTGCCCTTTGGTAACAGCCAGGACCTCTGCTTTCATATCACAGTGACTCCTAAGAAACTTAAAGTCGGAAACTAAACTATTTTCAGGGGACGAGGTCAGCTGAAGTTTTCACAGTGACCAGTTTGTCTCAAAGAGTTGAACTGTAACAGGCTCACTGGGGGAACAAGAGACAAAGAGCGCCATGAGTGTCTTTCAAAGCCAGAGGTGTTGCACATCAAAAAGGATTGCTGTGTTGAGAGTAGTTCACTAGTCTCCAAGGGACACTAAATGTATCTCCATTTTAGTGCTCTCCCCCGACAAATGTTGGCCACTCTACTGGATGAGTGACCTTTCTGTTTCTCTCTCGTGTGTCCGAGAAACTTTGCCTTCGTCTCCAGGGGGACGGGAGACAAACAACATGTCAGAGGACATTTTTACTGGGACTGAAAGGACTTTGTTAAGTAGTGGCAATTTGTCCTTGGGTAGTAGTCAACTACAATGAAAAATACAACAGAAATCGTTGCTGCTGCTGTTGTTGAACTGCGCCAGAGGCTGATTGTGGAGTTGTAAGTGACCTCCACGTGATCTTACAGGTTGACATCTCCAAGTGGTCTTGGCAGGATTGACACTGTGGCTTAACAGTAGTATCTCCTCTAATGCGTAGTGGTTTCGTGCAAACAGGGACTTGCCCAGCTCGATCATTGCGTTTACTTGATAGCTACCTACACAAATAGCTAGCTAGAACAAAGTGTTAATAAGATAAATTCATTTAAAAAGATTAAAAGCAATACAAATAAGTTATCCAGTAGGCATCTACTGAGGGAGCTAAGAGCTGTGTTGTCATTGTTGGGAATTGTTGGCCGGGGTAAGGTTTGTTGTTCCATAACTTCTCAAATCTTGATGAGATTATAATTTCAGTTTTTTTGGGCTAGAATCAAATACTTCAAGTCAAAACACAAAGTCAAAACACAAAGTCAAAACACAACACCCAATATAATCAAATCCACATCTATTCTAAATCAAGGTAAACAAGCCTACAGTTTCCGAAGAGTTCGTTTTCAGACTAACCTGGGTAGCCATTTGAATCAATGTCAGTGGCCCCTCTCAGGGTGAAGCCAAAATGTGCTGGAGAGCCTAGGGACCGGAAGGGACTCTCGATGACCTGGGTATACTGGGGAGACAGTCCATCACTAGTCCCCATGTAGATGAAAACCCTCCCTTCAACGCCCGAGGATGGGGCTCCCACGGCAACATCTGAGAGAGACAGAAACACTTTATAGTGATGAGTAATCCACGGACGGAGTGCATTGAAACACTGCTATGACAAAAGCATTCCTCACCATTAGAAAATGTAGCATTTCAAGAGGGAATCATGAACTAAAAGATTAATCTCCTTTCGGAAACAAAGTGTTTTGAAGGGGATATTTTCACATTTAATATCATTCCTTGTTTAAGTTACCCAGAAAATCAGATACTACTGATTCTGCTGCCCCTGAGGCAGTTACTATATTAGAAGGGAAGATACGTATATTGTAAGTCAAATTATTGCATATCAGAGCCTCACCGTTAAAACCGTCCTTGTCTAGGTCACCGAGGGGGGCGATGGTGCTGCCAAAGCGTCCGTACAACTGGGAACCTGTCAGCTTCTGATCTGGCTTGGAGTGGAAGGTGCAGCGCTCTCTCTGCAGGTACACACTCACCTGGGAAAGGATTACACACATCCATTGTCTCGGAGCTGGGTATAAAAAAAAGGTGAATGGAGACTGCACACTATGCTCCCATGTGCTAGACTGCACACTATACTCCCATGTGCTAGACTGCACACTATGCTCCCATGTGCTAGACTGCACACTATGCTCCCATGTGCTAGACTGCACACTATGCTCCCATGTGCTAGACTGCACACTATGCTCCCATGTGCTAGACTGCACACTATGCTCCCATGTGCTAGACTGCACACTATGCTCCCATGTGCTAGACTGCACACTATGCTCCCATGTGCTAGACTGCATACTATGCTCCCATGTGCTAGACTGCACACTATGCTCCCATGTGCTAGACTGCACACTATGCTCCCATGTGCTAGACTGCACACTATGCTCCCATGTGCTAGACTGCACACTATGCTCCCATGTGCTAGACTGCATACTATGCTCCCATGTGCTAGACTGCACACTATGCTCCCATGTGCTAGACTGCACACTATGCTCCCATGTGCTAGACTGCACACTATGCTCCCATGTGCTAGACTGCACACTATGCTCCCATGTGCTAGACTGCACACTATGCTCCCATGTGCTAGACTGCACACTATGCTCCCATGTGCTAGACTGCACACTATGCTCCCATGTGCTAGACTGCACACTATGCTCCCATGTGCTAGACTGCACACTATGCTCCCATGTGCTAGACTGCACACTATGCTCCCATGTGCTAGACTGCACACTATGCTCCCATGTGCTAGACTGCACACTATGCTCCCATGTGCTAGACTGCACACTATGCTCCCATGTGCTAGACTGCACACTATGCTCCCATGTGCTAGACTGCACACTATGCTCCCATGTGCTAGAACACACAGGACTCATCAGGTTTTCACTCACCTGTCCCACCTCCTGCAACTGCTGGCCCGACACACGCTCCATGAAGAGGGGCGCCCCGATTAGGATGTCGTCTATTCTGTAGTGGACAGAGGACAGAGCAAGAATGGCTGGACATTTGAGCTCTCTTTCATGCTTCCTTGAGACACCAAGCCAACAACCAGTGGCTTAGATGTTATCAGGTGGTTAATTCATGTTTAATACTTCCATGATCAAGGACTTAAAAAAAGTAAGTATGAGAGTTCTAACATACCCATCATTGTTAATATCAGTCACTGCAACGCTGTGGCCAAAGTAAGAGGCCACCTGCAAGATGAAAGTTGCATGTGGTTTTGAGTGGACTTACGTTGGTCATGACTCAGATATCAACACAAAGGCATATCTGTACAGACACTTCTTCATCACTCTCCTGTAAACAAGTCAATCAAAATAAAAATGTGATGGAAATGATGGAAATGCAGTCTCACCTGAGAGCCTAAGAATGTGCGTTTAACTCCCAAAAAGCCCTGCGTGTGTCCATTATAGATTTTGACCTGGATGCAAAGCCACAGCATTAGCTTAGATCACTCTCTAATAAATGAATATGAAAAGTAAATGATCATAACGCCATTGGGAGCCCTTACTGAGCCTGCTGTGTTGCGATCGTTCGGCACTCCAACCACATAATCTGAAACAGAAAATAAATACTTGTACTGGATTTAAAACACAGTAAAACAGACTTAATGAATTCATTATTGAGAAATATTTCAACCTTTTGTATCTTACTGACAAATGTTTGAAGGTTTTGTACAGCTGTCACCATTACCACCAGGCACATAAAATGTAGGAAGTGTTATTCTCTAGTCTGGGCACGGCTCTACGGGCCTATGTGCTAATATTCCATTTTCTTGCCATTCTTTGTCATGCAAAACATGAATAAATGTTTGGCATGACAATGAGTCGGAATGATAGTACAAACTGGGACCGGGCTAGTAATTACCTGGTTGTGTGGACACTTTTGACGGGAACTTTCTCACCTGGTATTGAGTCTCCAGTGAACTCGCCAGTGGCCACAGAATACCCTGTTGGCGAAACCTTTCGGGTTTATTGAACTGAGAAGAATGCCACTGAATATCTTTGTACTGAGTATTTTAGGCCAGTGGTTCTCAAACCTCTCTTCGGGTTAGAACACCTGATACAACTAATCATCAAGCACTTAATCAGGTGAATTTGGTTTGCTAGTTCAGGGTTGCAACAGAATTGTGAAACATCTTGGCCTCTCTGAGAAGAGGCTTGAAAACCATTGCATTAGACTACAAGTCTTGCGTGTCACCCTCTTACCATGGTAATGATCGTATCCACCAGTCTCAGGGGAATGGGTTTGTCCTGCCACATAAGGTTTGGCATTCTGGCTCTTGGCACTGTCGACGATGTCAGGCAGTCCTGCACTGATGATCTGACCTGCAACAGAAAGGTTAAGCACCGCAACCATCATTTGGAGAAGACACTTTAGCAATGTTTATACATATTTATTTCATAATATTTTCAGTAACATTAGTCAAATTAAGCAGGCAGGTTGCCTCCCACTTTAACAATGTTCTGACATGTTGTTGCCCTAGGTCTGGCGAGACTATATGACAATATGATAATGAATCATGCTCAGTCATCATCAAGCTTCCCGGAGACGTTCCAACAACAGGGCTATTAGTGGATACATTTATCATAGGAGTGTTGAACAATGCAATAATGGAAGCCACCATAATTACGGAAGCCACCAGCCTAAGAACCATGTATGGTGATATTTTATATTTCTTGTTCTTAGTATTTTAGTGTTTGTCCACCCCATTTTTGTTCAATGCCCCAGCAGTGGAAGCAACCAAATCCCCATCCCCCAGCAGCCTCAGAAAGTGTGTCATCCAGCTCCAATGCTCCAGCAGCAGGAAGCAACCAACTCCCCATCCCCCAGCAGCCTCAGAAAGTGTGGCATCCAGCTCCAATGCTCCAGCAGCAGGAAGCAACCAACTCCCCATCCCCCAGCAGCCTCAGAAAGTGTGTCATCCAGCTCCAATGCCCCAGAAGCGGAAGCAACCAACTCCCCATCCTCCAGCAGCCTCAGAAAGTGTGTCATCCAGCTCCAATGTCCCAGCAGCAGGAAGCAACCAACTCCCCATCCCCCAGCAGCCTCAGAAAGTGTGTCATCCAGCTCCAATGCCCCAGCAGTGGAAGCAACCAGATCCCCATTCCCCAGCAGCCTCAGAAAGTGTGGCATCCAGCTCCAATGCTCCAGCAGCAGGAAGCAACCAACTCCCCATCCCCCAGCAGCCTCAGAAAGTGTGTCATCCAGCTCCAATGCCCCAGAAGCGGAAGCAACCAACTCCCCATCCCCCAGCAGCCTCAGAAAGTGTGTCATCCAGCTCCAATGTCCCAGCAGCAGGAAGCAACCAATTCCCCATCCCCCAGCAGCCTCAGAAAGTGTGTCATCCAGCTCCAATGTCCCAGCAGCAGGAAGCAACCAACTCCCCATCCCCCAGCAGCCTCAGAAAGTGTGTCATCCAGCTCCAATGCTCCAGCAGCAGGAAGCAACCAACTCCCCATCCCCCAGCAGCCTCAGAAAGTGTGTCATCCAGCTCCAATGTCCCAGCAGCGGAAGCAACCAACTCCCCATCCCCCAGCAGCCTCAGGAAGTGTGTCATCCAGCTCCAATGTCCCAGCAGCAGGAAGCAACCAACTCCCCATCCTCCAGCAGCCTCAGAAAGTGTGGCATCCAGCTCCAATGCTCCAGCAGCAGGAAGCAACCAACTCCCCATCCCCCAGCAGCCTCAGAAAGTCTGTCATCCAGCTCCAATGCCCCAGCAGTGGAAGCAACCAAATCCCCATCCCCCAGCAGCCTCAGAAAGTCTGTCATCCAGCTCCAATGCCCCAGCAGTAGAAGCAACCAACTCCCCATCCCCCAGCAGCCCAGAAAGTGTGTCATCCAGCTCCAATGCTCCAGCAGCAGGAAGCAACCAACTCCCCATCCCCCAGCAGCCTCAGAAAGTGTGTCATCCAGCTCCAATGCTCCAGCAGCAGGAAGCAACCAACTCCCCATCCCCCAGCAGCCTCAGAAAGTGTGTCATCCAGCTCCAATGTCCCAGCAGCAGGAAGCAACCAACTCCCCATCCCCCAGCAGCCTCAGAAAGTGTGTCATCCAGCTCCAATGCCCCAGCAGTGGAAGCAACCAAATCCCCATCCCCCAGCAGCCTCAGAAAGTGTGTCATCCAGCTCCAATGCTCCAGCAGCAGGAAGCAACCAACTCCCCATCCCCCAGCAGCCTCAGAAAGTGTGGCATCCAGATCCAATGCCCCAGAAGCGGAAGCAACCAACTCCCTATCCCCCAGCAGCCTCAGAAAGTGTGTCATCCAGCTCCAATGTCCCAGCAGCAGGAAGCAACCAATTCCCCATCCCCCAGCAGCCTCAGAAAGTGTGTCATCTAGCTCCAATGTCCCAGCAGCGGAAGCAACCAACTCCCCATCCCCCAGCAGCCTCAGAAAGTGTGTCATCCAGCTCCAATGCTCCAGCAGCAGGAAGCAACCAACTCCCCATCCTCCAGCAGCCTCAGAAAGTGTGGCATCCAGCTCCAATGCTCCAGCAGCAGGAAGCAACCAACTCCCCATCCCCCAGCAGCCTCAGAAAGTGTGGCATCCAGCTCCAATGCTCCAGCAGCAGGAAGCAACCAACTCCCCATCCCCCAGCAGCCTCAGAAAGTGTGGCATCCAGCTCCAATGCTCCAGCAGCAGGAAGCAACCAACTCCCCATCCCCCAGCAGCCTCAGAAAGTGTGGCATCCAGCTCCAATGCCCCAGCAGCAAATGTTATGCCCCAGCAATTTTATGCCCAGGCAGATTTACCTCAGGTGTAGCGTGAAATCTAGTTTAACCAGGCTAATAATGGCACCAGATGGCACATGTTACCTTGAAAATAGTAGCCTCCAGGAGCACCGATAAGGAGCCTTCCCTCCTAGAATAGTACAGCAAGAAACAAATCAAATTATTGTTATAGATGGTATCAGAACACTGTTGGTGTAATTACTACCTTACAGTATCATAAACTATGTGGATCTAACTTATCTACTCTGCTACTGTACATTGCTGTGTAGTATATAACATTATATGAGTCAAAAAGAAAAAGTTTGACGAGAAATGTTTGGAGGGCGGGCACCTTTGTTATGTCAGAGCTAAATCCCACTTCACAGTATCGTCTGTCGGTAGCTGAGAATCAAGATGAGGATCAAAGATGAAAACATGCAGAGTAGAAAGAAAGACCAGCAGGCAAACGTTTGAACATGAAGTCAACTGCGATTTTAAGAAGGAATACCCGATGTGTTTTGTGGCATAGCAGTGAGAATGATACTCAATTACTAAAAGAGTTCTGACAAGATGCTTGTTTGGCTGTGTTTACACAGGCAGCCCAATTCTGTTATTTTGCCCAATCTGATTGGTCAAAATAACATTTAGTGGCAAAAGATCAAAATTGGAGTGCATGTATAAATGCAGCCTTTAAGTTTTGAGTGGACAACAGAGGAACCTGTTACTGTACTGTACAGGTACTACTGGCATGACTAATATCTCTTACTGTACTTCAGGGCTTTGTAATTTTTCTCAGTCATGACGTCTCTGCAGGGGGAGAAGTTGACCGTTTCCCCCGTCAGTGTATTCAACACTAGGCAGGTCCCCACTGGAGTGTTCTGGGCCTCCTCACGTTCCCCCACGTCTATTACATTCCAGTGGAACAGGGGGGCACAGGCCTGGCGCAGGGGGAGGGAGGGAGAGAGAGAAGGGAGGAGAGAAAGAGAAAGAGGGGGAGAAGGAACGTGATATAGAGAAGGGTAACACAAAGTGATGAAGAGAATGACCGCGAGAGAAAGAAAGTCAAATTAAGAAGGGGCATACACACATTGGTAGAAAGAGAGAGGGGATCGGTGGTTGAGAAAGGAAGGAAAATAAATTGAGGGAGGGAGAGGGGTTCTGTAAAAGATTTAGAGGATCGATATCTGATGCATTCTATACTGCACAGGGACTGTATACAGCAAAATGAGTGACTGGTTTATGAGAATTCAAAGAGTGAGAGAGTGGTAACACTATTGTGCCACAACGGCTGGGAAAACTCACCACAATGTAGTTTCCGGAGGATCGCACAGTAGCACCAAACCACTGGTGGGACTTTGAAGAGCTTATCACTAAGTTCTGGTGAGGATAAACCTCATCACCTGTAGTTACATCAGACAGCTCAGTTTGTCAACCTTTTTTGTAATTGAGCCCAGAATAAATACATATCTTCTTTACTTACTTACTGATCTACAGTATGATAATATGTTCACAGCTTTAGAAAACATTGAGAAATGCATGAATAGGACTTACCTTTTGTGTCAAAGGTCATGGTAGTACAGGCCCCTCCTGTCTGTGCCCAGGGACAGAGATACACAGCCCCGGCCTCAGTGACTCTTGGCTGACTGGTGTTGGCTCTAGGGGCCCCAACCACAACACTGATGCTGTGGGACAGAAAATACTATGGTTCAAATATTCTCTTTGGGATTTCAGACAAGAATCTAATGAAAAGCCATTCAAATTCCACATACCTTGCCCAATTTAATATGAGAGTAATACCAGCATATATACAGTTCATGACCCACAGTATGTGGACACCTGCTGGTCAAACATCTCATTCCAAAACCATGGGCATTAAGACGGAGTTGTTCTCCCCTTTGCTGCTGTAACAGCCTCCACTCTTCTGGGAAGGCTTTCCACTAGATGCTGGATCATTGCTGCGGGGACTTGCTCCCATTCATCCACAAGAACATTAGTGAGGTTGGGCACTGATGTTGGGCGATTAGGCCGGGCTTGCAGTCGGCGTTCCAATTCATCAGATAGGTGATTGATGGGGTTGAGGTCAGGGCTCTGTGCAGGAGAGTCAAGTTCTTCAACACCGATTTCGAGTTACCATTTCTGTACGGACCTCGCTTTGTCAATTTTTGTTGTTGTTGTTGTTGACATTTTTACATGTAACCTTTATTTAACTAGTCAAGTCAGATAAGAACAAATTCTTAATTACAATGATGGCCTACACCAGCCAAACCCGGACGACGCTGGGCCTCTCAATAACCGCCGGTTGTGATACAGCCTGGATTTCAATAGGGGCATTGTCATGCTGAAACAGGAAAGGGCCTTCCTCAAACTTTTGCCACAAAGTTGGAAGCGCAGGATCGAGATTTCCCTTCACTGGAACTAAGGGGCCTAACCCGAACCATAAAAAACAGCCCCAGACCATTATTCCTCCTCCACCAAACTTTACAGTTGGCACAATGCATTGGGCAGGTAGCTTTCTCCTGGCATCCGCCAAACACAAATTAATCTGTCGGTCTGCAGATGGTGAAGTGTGATTCATCACTCCAAAGAACACGTTTCCACTGCTCCAGAGTCCAATGGAGGCGAGCTTTACACCACTCCAGCCGACGTTTGGCATTCCTTATGGTGATCTTAGGCTTGTGTGCGGCTGCTTGGCCATGGAAACCCATTTCATGAAGCTCCCAACAAATACTTCCTGAGCTGATGATGCTCCCAGAGGCAGTAGTGAGTGTTGCAACCGCGAACAGACAATTTTTGCGCGCTGCGCGCTTCAGCACTCGACAGTCCCGTTCTGTGAGTTCCTGTGGTCTAGCACTACGCGACTGGGCCATTGTTGCTCCTAAATGTTTCCACTTCACAATAACAGCACTTACAGTTGACCAGAGCAGCTCTTGTAGGACGGAAGTTTGACAAACGGACTTGTTGGAAAGGTGGCATCCTATGACAGTGCCACGTTGAACGTCACTGAGCTCTTCAGTAAGGCCATTTTACTGCAATTGTTTGTCTATGGAGATTGCATGGCTGTGTGCTCAATTTTATACACCTGTCAGCAACGGGTGTTGCTGAAATGGCCGAATCCACTCATTTGAAGGGGTGTCCACATACTTTTAACTATACAGTGTAGTTTAACAGATACCATAAAAATGATGCAAAGCCAAAACTTACCAAATCGTATATTGCAATACTCACGTTTTGTTGCTGAACTGATAGAAATCTGCAGAGAAGCCAAAGAAGCTTCCCTCGGGGCCAGAGAACTCAGTGAAGTTAACCAGGTTTAGATTTAAGGTGTCAGAGTAATGTGGGAGAGCAAATAGCAGGAGACCCATCATTTGTATTGATCTATGAATCCAGTGTTCCTCCATCTTTTTCATAGCTCTTCTATGTCTCCCTCACTGCAAATGAAACTGGAATCCAAATGTCTTCTTCCTATGTGAGTAATTCTTATCTTCAGTTGTTTCTCGCAAGTCGGGGAACTTACACAGTAACGCCGAGAGGGCTGTCATAGATAGGGCAGAGTTGTTGATGTGAGTTGAAGGATTTTTTTCTTGCTAGGCAAAATGTATTTGCGGCTCTCATTGCATTGTGTTGAGTGGAGTGTAACTAACTGTTTCCTGCAGATAGGACTTCGCAGAGAATATTTTGTGACATGAAGGGAAGAGATGTCAGTCTGTCAGAACAGAACTGCAGCTCTCAGACACAGTGGGACATATATTTATGGTGTTATATTAACCCGTAAACAATGTCTCATAGTACATAAATGAAAACAATAAGTACACGATTCAAGAGTGTGCGTTACCAAGGTATAAAACTATCGTGATGTGGATCCAAATACACATTCTTCTATTTTTTTTCACCGTTGGCAGAGAGAAAGAGAGAGACCCAGACACACACAGACACAGATACAGACACACAGAAACACGCACAGGGCAGGGTTGTTGGGTTTGAGAGATTATGGAGACACTGGTCAATTCCACCCAAGCCCTTCCTTCCTAGATGAGTCTTCCCCAGGGCATGACATTTCATGGAAACAGATGGAACATGTAAGTGGACCGGACACAAAATGACTCCTGTAGCTTCACACCCACTTTACACCTCCCCCCCCCCCCCCATGTAAACACCGTAGGACAACTCAGTTCGGTTTTCAGCTTTAATAAACTCTTGCACAGAGGACATGAAAAACATTACGTTCCGTTTCAATATAGTGAAAAACAAATGTAAAATTCATGATATAATAAAGAACGTTTTACAGAGTCATACAGCCGTTATTTAAACATGTATAACAAGACAAACACCATGATAGTGGTATATAAAAACACATATTATAGTGAGTGATCTGTCGCATAATGTGAATGATTATACAGCTGGTACCCGTACTTTAACTGACCTGAATGAAATTGCCTTGGACACTCATTGACATGTCCAGGCTTTGGTCTGAATATACATGATCTGTCTTCTATAGATGGTTTAACATCTCAGAGAGGTACACAGATGCACAAAGTGAAGTCAAACTGACAAACAACATGATTGTGAAGAACCTGAGATGGTGGATTAGTGTTTTGTTCAGTTCTGAAATAGCAGATAACTGTCCAGAAAGGGTACTATCCAGTACACTCAGGAAAAGAGAGGAGAAAGCAGTCTCCCAGAGAATACAGCAGAGTATATTATCATAGCTACATTGTAGATGTGCATGAATACTGTAGATGTGTACAAATGTTGAGTTTCTTCACTCAGTGGTACTCAACGATGGACCCAGCTAGCATGACCACTTGTGTAGACCAGTGGCAAATGGTCAGATATCAGAGAATGGTGTGTGTGGTCCCCTTTGGTCAATGGTCAGACAATGGTAAGATAATTGCCTCCATCTCTACTCCACTGTGTGTTCCAAGGTGGTGGGCTGTTTGAGTGGATCCTTGGGAAACAGTTCCTTAAACTCAGCCAACCAGTCGCCAGGGCAACCCCACCGTGGGTAGAGCACCAAGTCATGTAGTAGGCCAGCTAGTAATGCCCCCGCACACGGCCCCACCCAATACACCTGCAGAGGAGAGAGAAACTTTTTTTTGTCAGTAGATTTGTATGTGTGAACTGTGGTGTGATGTCAGTAAATAGTGTCAATATACTTTTGTAATTTCATGGAGTCAACTTGTGTTTGGCCAGACTCACCCAATGGTTTTGAAATTTTAAAGTGACCACAGCTGGACCAAAAGACCTAGCAGGATTCATCCCACAGCCAGTGTACCCAATCTGGTCAAAGGTTGAAGGTAAAGAGAGAGAGGGGGAGAAAAAGAGGGGGAGGGGGGTGAAATCAAAAGATAAGTCATAGGAAAAATGTAAAGATCTACAAAATGTTTTAATAGACAAAATCCATCAAATTACCCATATAAACTCTATTATGGTCAGACAGAATTCAAACAAACACAAATAGGATCTGGCATCTTCCTTACTGCCACGAGATTCCCCAGAATGACAGACAAGCCGACCACTACAGGACCCAGGAGGTGGAAGGCTGATGTGGGTCGAGACGTGGCGAGGACACAGACCACCAGCTGAAAGGTGATGGCTGTCTCCACTGTGAAGGCTTGGCATGGGTGGACACCCAAGCCTACCTGGAAAAATAAACATTTGTACAGATATCAGACCTGGATTCATTAAGTTCAAATGTTTATAAACACCCATAATCAATTAAGCCCATACAAAAATACAAAGACTTTTTTGGCAAAACATTTCTAATAATGACTTTTCGGAAGCTACAATACTACAGAAAAACAATACTTCACTACAACCTAGAATCAAATAAAAATCTATTAGACGTGACTCGTGACCTCGTTCAGCCCCAGATGCCCTCTGAGCGGGGCAGGCACCATTCCCATTAGAAGTGCACAAGCACAGAGTGCACCGAGGAGCTGTGCCCCCACGTAGAGGATAGCTCTCCAGGGGCTCACCCTGAGTCCTGCAGCCAGAGCCAGGGTCACAGCCGGGTTCAGGTGGACCCCTCCTCCAGAGGTAGCAGGACCCAGGCACACAGACACCACAGCCACGGAGGCCCCGAATGCCAAGGCCACATGCAGGGGGTCAGGGTGGCACTCGGAGAGGGGTTGGGAGTCAGAGAGAAGGGATGGGTCGGACTCTGAGGACAAGTCATGGAGATGATAATCACTGGTGGGACTGGAGAGGCTCCCATCCCAGGCTGGAAGCTGGGGCCATAGCACCACTGAGGCCAGACTGGTGAAGAGGAAGATGGCAGTGCCCACAAATTCACACAGGAGATCCCGGAGGAAGGAGAGTGTCCAAATGTTCTTCAGAACCAACGCCAGACTGGAAAGGACTTGCATGATGGATGACTGAATCTCTGTCTCTCTGTTGTCCTGTTTCTCTGTTTGTTTGTTGCTCTGCCATGAAACACATCCAGGAGTCAGCAGCAGCAGAACCAAACAACCACAAGGGACTGCAATGGGAACCTATATAGGGGGGGGGCATCTACCACTGTGTGACGCATATATCAGGAAGGTGGCCTCTTTCTTTCCCCGCTGCGATGATTTACCTGTCCCCTCAGTATACTGCTTGTATTGTGATGTGTTCTGAAGGTGGGTAAGGGTGGAGGTGAGGTGAGGTGGGGAGGCTTAGCTTAGCCAATGCATGTTTTGGCTTTCTGCTTTCCTGTACTCTCAGATGGCTGCCGGTAAATGTCGAGTGGTGTCTTCTTTCCGGGGGGCCACAGATTTACCCATAGGTAATGAGGGGCCACTAGCGAGGGGGCGCTAACTTCTGGTCTCTCTTTGCAGCTGGGGAGTCTCCCCTCTTCCTTCTTCCAACCCTCTCACATTCCCCCTTGCCTCTGTTTCTCAAAGAAAAGTGCTTCACCAGAGAGGATTATATGGTTACCTGAAGCGTTCTATCTTCCAGGTAGAAGAAGAGTGTGGCTGAGGATTGAGCTGAACAAGCCAAAGCCAACTAACTGATTTGCAATTAGTGGTGCCCTGGGATGAATCGAAAAGCTGTACTTTCCTGACCTGGGGTCAACCAGAGTTTAGGATCATTTAAAATAAACTGATCAAGATACTGTCCACCCAAAAAACAATCCAGATACAGCCTTTTAAGCCAGCGTAGCAGGTAAAGCATGCCAAGAGAGAGGCATTTTTAATCCCCTCAAAGGGAGCTCTCTCATCACAGAGAGTGGCCAGGGAAGCTTTAGTGTAACAGGGTGACTAGGAGAGGGTGGGGGAACTAAACACGACCACAGTAAAGCATGTGAAGGTCAGTTAGGAACAATGGCAGTACAGTTATACTGAGATTCCCCTGCAGAGATCGTTTCCTACCAAGGTCATGGAAATTGATACAGTACCTGAGGCTGGTTGAGTCAGGACAGGGATAACTGTGTAAAATATGATATGGAGAGATGGTGTTTCAACAACACGTGGAGATAGGGATGAATGTAGATGACAGGGAATGTCATAGTAGGACATTATACATCAAATGGAAAACAGGGAGACTACTGTCACGGCTTTCTTCTGTCGAAGGAGAGGCGGACCAAAACGCAGCGTGGTTATTTTGATACATCTTTAATAAAGATGAAAATAGAACAACATACAAAAAACCAACAACCGTGAAAGACCAAAAACAGCCCTGCCTGGTGTAACAAACACAAAGACAGGAACAATCACCCACAAAACCCAACACCAAACAGGCTACCTAAATATGGTTCCCAATCAGAGACAATGACTAACACCTGCCTCTGATTGAGAAACATATCAGGCCAAACACAGAAACAGACAAACAAGACATCCAACATAGAATGCCCACTCAGATCACACCCTGACCAAACAAAACATAGAACATACAAAGCAAACTATGGTCAGGGTGTGACAACTACAGTGTGTGTGTGTGTGTGTGTGTGTGTGTGTGTGTGTGTGTGTGTGTGTGTGTGTGTGTGTGTGTGTGTGTGTGTGTGTGTGTGTGTGTGTGTGTGTGTGTGTGTGTGTGTGTGTGTGTGCGTGCGTGCGTGCGTGCGTGCGTGCGTGTTAACAAGGGGAGACTATTGAGGCCTGCATTTGTGAAATGTTTGTCATGTAAAAACATGAGGTGGGTATCTTCAAAAAGCAGACTATAGTCTTTTTTTTCTTATAACTAGAGCAAAAGTTAAGAATGGTTAGCTGCAGATGCTGTGCAATTAAATACGGTATATCGATTAATTCAGTTAGTGTAGAATCTGCTGTCCCTCAGTTATTAATCATCGATCCATTGTCATATCCTCCATCATCTCTACTGATTCCTGCCTCCTTGTCTCCTCGTTCTCCTGCTTTCCTGTCTTCCTTACTGACAAAGAATTCCTTTATGCACCCCCTCCCCTGATTAAAACAGCTTTGAGTGGCCCTCAGTACTTACCACTAATGGATAAATGGGTATAGGGGATTTGGACTGTGACAGTCACGTGTGCCATGGCACCATCACAGGGAATTGGCAGCAACAGAATCTAAGGTGTTGTGCACTTGTTCCTATTACTTTTCCATCCTCCTTTGCTTTTCTGCAAAGGTCGAGCAACTTGTTTTTCTTCTATGGGACCGATTCTCTCAGATGGCCTAATCTGTTTCCCATGCCTGGCCCATTCGACATGTATCCGATGATGACCCACTTATTTGTGAGTCCCTCTCCTCTCCACTCCCCAGAAACGTTAAGAGGACTCTGTCTCAGTTTGTAGCTAACAGAGATTAAATTATGAGATTGGGTTCTGAACTTTCAATGGCCTGCCAATACTCCCCATGCAGTGGTCACACTAACACATTCGACTCTAGACTCACTTTCGACATTTGCATGGCCATGGGACACACTGGAAGATATATGCACCGTGACATCACTTTTCAGAACGGGAACGATTGGAGCTGCACAGCGGGAGAACTGAATGGGAGTAATTATGTTTTTTTTCCCTGCAGCCGCTCCAACTCATCCTCAATGTCACACCCTGGCCTTAGTTATCTTTGTTTTCTTTATTATTTTGGTTAGGTCAGGGTGTGACATGGGGGATTTATGTGTTTTGTCTGGGCCAGGGTTTTTTGTATGTTTATGGGGTGTTTCTAGTCTAGGTTTTTATGGAAGTCTATGGTTGCCTAGATTGGTTCTCAATTAGAGGCAGGTGTTTATCCTTGTCTCTGATTGGGAACCATATTTAGGCAGCCATGTTCTTTGGATATTTTGAGTGTGATTGTCTTCTGTCTTTGTGTCATTGCAACAGATAGGACTGTTTTGGTTTTCACATTTGTTATTTTGTAGTGTTCTCGTGTACGGTCTTGATTGAACATGTTGAACTCTAACCACGCTGCATTTTGGTCCTCCTCTCCTTCAACGGAAGAAAACCGTTACACTCCACTTTCTTTTTCATGGTGTATGGCACTGTGCTGGGCTTGAAAAAGCAAAGCTCGGCCTGAGGATCCACAAACAGCTTATCTGCAGTGCTCTGTAGTGTGCCCAGTTCATCACAAAATCTCACGTGTGTGTGTGTGTGTGTGTGTGTGTGTGTGTGTGTGTGATCTCACCCCAGTTCAGTTGTATTTTGGTGAGCCAGTCACACCCTAGTAAACTAAGGCCATTACCTTTTACCACCAGGAGCTGTGCTCTCGCTTCCTGGCTGTTGTATGCAATGTCCACCTCCAGAGCCCCCAGCAATGGTATGGTCTCCCCGGTGTATGTACACAGTCTGATTCCTGCCGGTGTGAGGGCAGAAGCCTGTTTCGAGCCCCACATTTGTCTGTAGGTCTCCTCACTGACAGCAGAGGTAGAGGCCCCCTGTGTCAACCTCCATCCTCATCTACCTCCGCTGTAGCATCGATAGGCTCTGCACGCGGCTCACTCACATTAAACATGTTGTAGGAACAATGCTCTTCTTCCCCTGCGTTCTCTAGGTGGTGCGCTGCTGACTGATGCTTCAACACTGTGAACATGATCTGCCCACCATCTGGCTTGCTCCTAGGACCCATGCATTGTTTAGCTAATTATCCCTTTCTGTTGCAATTGTGATCGACCACATCCTTGAACTTACAGTTGTTCGCTTAATGTGTTCCCCCACATCTGAAACTTTCCATTGCCTTTCCCCTTTTTCCTGCCGCCTCTTGTCACCTGATGCACTGCACAACCGACACTGTTGGTCTTTTGAATATTTTACTAGCGGCCATTTCCATCCGTTGCGATAGTTCCAATGCTCTCTTGAAAGTCAGTGTTCCTCCCAGCAAACAACGCTGTGTGCTGTCCTCATTAATGCCACAGACTAATCAGTCACGGAGCATGTCCTCTATAACATAGCCCCAAACTCACAATGTTCAGAGAGCTCACATAATTCAGCAACAAAGTTAGCAACAGACTGACCTGATTTCTGAACATGGAAGTTAAATTTGAACCTCTGGACAATCACCGAAGGCTTTGATTTGGGATGAGTCTGAACGAGAGCAACTAGTTCCACAAAAGGAATTTCTTACTGGACTTATTTAGGCTTGCCATAACAAAGGGGTTGAATACGTATTGGCTCAAGACATTTCAGCTTTAAAATGTTTGATTATTTTGTAAATATTTAGACAAATATAGGCTGTAACATAACAAAATGTGGAAAAAGTCAAGGGGTGTGAATACTTTCTGAAGGAACTGGTAAACATGAAATAGACTTATATTTATTCCTGACCAGCAGATGTCACTAGTGTATGGATGCCCATTCCCACCACCCATTGTTTAAAATATAAACGTCAATACCATCGCAACATTTTGAGGCGTGAGGTTATGTTCATGGGGCCCAGAGTTTTTCCTGATCTGGTAGGCTAACCTAACCAGATACAACTGTGGACCCTTGTAATAAATCAGCTGTGAAATTGTTTTATATGGGCTGTGATGGGCCCAGATCTTTTCTAATCACGTCATATGGTGTTTGAACCCTTACAAAACCGGACCCAGTTTTCCTTGCATGAAAATTAAGCAGTGATTTGGTATGTCAAAGGAGACCCGAAATAACATATTTCTGTTTTTGTTTGTATAATTCAACACTCAGCAATAGTTATAAATCCAGTTGAGCTGACATGCATTTATCTATGGCTTTAGTCATCAATCTAGCAAGAGGCCAATATTGTATTAATCCTAACTCAGTTGCTAGAGAGAAAGGAAACAACTCAGGGATTTCACCATGAGGCCAATGGGAACTTTAAAGGCCATGATAGACGAAAACTGAGGATGGACAACACTGTAGTTACTCCAAAATACTAACCTAACTGACAGAGTGAAAAGAATGAAGCCTGTTTGAAAACATGCATCCTGTTTGCAATAAGGCACTAAAGTAAAACTGCAAAACAATTGGCAAAGAAATTAACTTTGTCCTGAATACAATGCTTTATGTTTGGGGCAAGTCCAGCACAACATATCACTGAGTACTACTTTTTATATTTTCAAGCATGGTGGTGGCTGCATCATGTTATGGGTATGCTTGTCATCGGCAAGGACTAGGGAGTTAAGCACAGGCAAAATCCAAGAGGAAAATCTGGTTTAGTCTGCTTGTTCAGACACGGAAACAAATTCACCTTTTATCAGGACAATAACCTAAAATGCAAGACCAAATACACACTGGAGTTGATTACCAAGATGACAGTGAATATTCCTGAGTGGCTTAGTTACAGTTTTGACTTAATTCGTCTTGAAAATGTATGGCAAGCTGTCTAGCAATGATCAACAACCAACTTGACTCACAGCTGTACAACCGACTCACAGCTGTAATTGCTGCCAAAAGGGAACATATTTACCCTGTGAACTAAAAAACAGGAGGATTGTAAAATTTGAACGATATTCCAACATCTCTCAACGGTAGGCCTACACTGCTTCTTTTATATATATTTTTCTAAAGGACGGGGACATTGCATCTCGTTGGCCTACTTTAGAGAGAAGAGGTGTCTGGTAGGCTACACTCTGGCGCCATGCGTTTGCCTGGGCTATCAGTTTTTCTCCAGCGCCAAAAATGTGTGCCCACAAACAACCCAGTGTTCCCTCTATGCCGAAGTGAAACTCTTTAGTGCCAATTCATCATAGAAAATCATTCAGAAAGAGCCATGGGTGAGATGAGCTATTATGTCCAGTCTTGTTCAGGGCCCCAAACCCTGAGACTGTACAAATGTCTTGACCTTCATGAATTTATGTACAGTATTAATATGTTTGCTGTTTATCATTCATAACTCAGTTGTAAGAGCTGATTGGCAGTGGCACCTAAAGCCATCAGTCATTATTTTGACTGATGGAGTGAGAACCAGCGAGCTCCATACGTTTCTGACAGGCCTCCCATCTATGAAGCACCACAGGCCCTATAAAGGTGTGTGTGTGTGTGTATATGTCCAATCAAGTCAAATTGTATTTGTCACATGCGCATAATACAACAGGTGTAGACATTATCGTGAAATGTATTTATTTATTTCACCTTTGTTTAACCAGGTAGGCAAGTTGAGAACAAGTTCTCATTTACAACTGCGACCTGGCCAAGATAAAGCAAAGCAGTTCGACACATACAACAACACAGAGTTACACATGTAGTAAATCAAACATACAGTCAATAATACAACACAAAACAAGTGTGTATACAATGTGAGCAAATGAGGTGAGATAAGGGAGATAAAGGCAATTAAAAGGCCACGGTGGCGAAGTAAATACAATATAGCAATTAAAATCACTCGAATTGTAGATTTTCAGTAGGTGAATGTGCAAAGTAGAAATACTGGGGTGCAAGGGAGCAAAATAAATCAATAAATACAGTAGGGAATGAGGTAATTGTTTGGGATATTTATAGATGGGCTATGTACAGGGGCAGTGATATGTGAGCTGCTCTGACAGCTGGTGCTTTAAGCTGGTGAGGGAGATAAGTGTTTCCAGTTTCAGAGAATTTTGTAGTTTGTTCCAGTCTTTGGCAGCAGAGAACTGGAAGGAGAGGCAGACAAAAGGAGGAATTGGCCCTGGGGGTGACCAGTGAAATACACCTGCTGGAGCACGTGCTATGGGTGGGTGCTGCTATGGTGACCAGCGAGCTGAGATAAGGCAGGACTTTACCTAGCAGGGTCTTGTAAATGCCTACTTACAAGCCCTTAACCAACAATGCAGTTCAATAAATAATAGGGTGGACTTTAGCTCTTCTAAGAATAGAATTTCCACTGATATTTGCATGCTCTCACAAATGATTGACCTTAATTGCTTGCTGATTGTCCTTTATTGATTGCATGTGTGTGCTGTGACTTTGTGATTTGCTGTGCCTAAGGTCTGAACTTTTTAACCACCCTCCTGATTGGAGCATCCCCTAAACTACTGTCTCTTTCACTGCAGTTAACACCCTGTGCCTCCTATATAAACTGTGGTGCACAGCTGTTAGGGCAGTGCGGGGAGCAGGAGCGTGGCTATGGTGCAACGTCGTGTTCAGGGTTGTAGGCTATCGTTTGGAGTTCTTGCTCCAAGCACCACTCCCTGTGCTCCTCCATACTTTTGATGAAGGTGGCTTCACCAGGGAGATTTGTTATGATAATGAATATATGACATTTGCTTTAAAAGTGACAGTAATGTGATTGTAGTCCTACGTATTTATTGTAATGACATTTTATATATATATTTTAAAAGTTTTGCCTGGTCCATTGTATTGCTCATGACCCAATCCAATGGGTGGCCTGTCACAAACCTGTGTCTTATACCGATTAAGGTGTTCCCCCTCATTAACCTTTTACAGCAGTGGGCTAAATCAGGGTCACACAACCATCTCTGTAGCGGTGAAGCATGGTGGTGGCAGCATCATGCTGTGGGTCTGTTATTCAGTGGCAGAGACTGGTCAGGATCGAGACAAAGATGAACGGAGACTTAAAAATAGCTGTACAGTTGTGCCAATCTTGTAGCGGCATACCCAAGAAGATTTTGTGTAGATTGAGGAGGGATTTTTTTTTAAATACGTTTTAGAATAAGGCTGTAAACTAACAAAATGTGGAAAAAGTCAAGGGGTCTGAATACTTTCCGAAGTCACTGTAGCTGTGTAGGAGTCTACCTTGGGGACCTTCAAACAAAACACAACGATCTCATTGATATGGGTCCTGTTCGGGGCCCCTGGCCTGTCCTGGGTTGGGTTACGCCAAATGCAAACGGCTTGTAAATCATGATTAGTTCCGATGACACCTGTTCCAATGTGCTGTTCATGGTCTGATTGTCTCATTATGTCTTTCTACTGGGCTGGAAACACTGAGTCACAGCCTACGTCTCAAATGACACCCTACATAGTGCACTTATTTTGTCCAGTGTCCATAGAGCACTCCTACTTTTGACCAAGGCCTATGGGTGCCATTTGCGACGCAGCCAACATCATTTAGCAGCTAAGTTTTATTTTGTTGATGGCTATATGACCTTGGCAGCCGAGTCAGAAGTCGTAATGCACACTGCCAGCACCATTTGAGGATGGAAATGGTCAGACGTTAATGAAAAAGAGTGTTTTCTGAAGCAGGGAATTTATTATCGAGCTTCTCTGTTTTTTATTTTATTTTCATTGCAGTTAAACTAATCTAATGAAGGAATCATAAACACTTTCTTATTGCACGACTGGCAAGGCTTGTGTGCTGTAGTAAGCCCATCATAAATGTGGCAAAATGTCAATGTTAGCTTGTTTTCATGCTATGTTTGGTACGCTAAATAACCATTCAGCGACGTTACGGTTTAAGTTGTGTTTGTGAAATCATTAGCTATGCGTCAGTCAAACACACTTAATATGATTAATGGAAATGAGGGATGAGGAGAAAAGGGTTTAAGAGCATAGTGTGGGGAGATGGATGACTGCTTAAAATGTGTGTGTGCGCGTACATGTCTGCATGTGTTCTTAAAAACCTTCGTTTTTTAATGGCTTTCAGAAAGCCAGTAAACAAGCTCAAAAGGACAAGTTGAACAGCATGCGTTTAAAGACCATTTTCACTAGAGGGCAACATTGCTTCCTTGAAAAAATCACCAACTCAGTCAGATATACTGTAGTAGTACTCACCGAACCTTGTTCTGGTGACCTTCAGTAAGCAGGCTTTTACTCCAGCCCAGCACTACAACACTTAACTGAACTGATCATCCACTCGTCAGGTCCTCTCTCAAAATACAATGTAGTTCATTCACCTCTTTTGTACATTGATGTAGTGCCCCAGATTTGTTTTGCAAATAAACTGTGCTAAAAACATGATTTTGAGAGTCCCTTCATCCCCAAAAGACGGCAAATCCCTCTCCTACAGTAAGTCTGCACGTAATTGACATCACCTTGGTAACATCTGCACTCGTTTAAAACAGAGCTCCATTGCTCCCCACCGACACAATGCAGTGAGCCTAATCAAAACAACTCAGAGTATCCATTATCTTTTTTTAAAGGGTACATGTGAATCTATAAAGATGGAATGAAAAGCCAAGTAATTGTACAATGCGTTAGTTTATATTTCTTATATGTGACTTACTATACAAGAGAGAGAGAAAGAGACACTGAGACAGGAAGAATGCAAGAGAGGCAAGGCTGCTGGATAGAGAAAAAGCAGTGATCCAGCAGAACACAAACAATCCTATGGCGCCTCGCTCAGTATTGTATTCGGACATTACAGTGAAATAAGAGCTGACGTGGAGAGAAGTTTATGTTGGCAGGCAAGTCGCATGCCTCAGAAAACGATCAAGGTTGAGGCTCCCGGCCTTCAAGGTCTCCCGTTCTCGGTCCTCCAGCTCCGGACAGATTAGTGATAGCCAGGAGTGTTCACGTGGCATCACGATGACACTGGACCAGGATCTAATTGCTGAATAAATGGTAGTGTCGCCAATGGGTGTTGTTCAACTGGTCAATTGTGTGAGAGTGTTTCCTATGGCTAAATGGTAGACGGTGATTATCAGCAGAAGCCTTAGAGAGGGTTTTACAGTGAACTGTGACAGAATATTAGGGCTTCTATCGGTCACTCCTCTCCATTCAGTTGCTTCAGTTTGAGGAGCTGTGCTTGTCTATATCTATAAAGCTGTCCTAGATCTGTCCTTTTTTCCAAACTGTTCAAAATGTTTACGTTCAATTTTCATCAACTTACCGTCTTAAATGGACACGTTCAGCACATGGAGAACCATCATGTCCGTATTTGTAAAATGTTATATTCATCATTACGAGAAAAGCAGATACATTTGCACAATTATTCACAATATTCTGGTAGCCTTTATCACGCTACATATTACATGTAGTCACTTTTGACAAAGTGGTTACAAAACAAAACGCTATCCTCTGTGGTCAAACTACATGCTCGACATAGTGGGAATACTGCAAAGTACACAAACCCCAGCGATGTCACTGGAACAGCCACGGGAGCTTACACATCCCATTAACCAATCACAGTGAGCTCGATGAGAGACATTGGCTCTTTGGAACCACTTTACGGTGATACTTGGGATCCTCCCTGAAGCGTCATATCACTGTGAAGAGTTCAAGTTGAAATACAACACATACTCATTGTCTCATCGTGTTGGATAGACTTGCTAAACATGATGTAATATTTAGCTAGACCTCTCTGCCCGTCATATACTGTACCTGCTGAGTTCCAGGTATGTATTGTAGGCATACTATGCAATGACACTCCACTCACATACATAATGTGTTTTCATTATTATTTCAAGAATGAGGATCTTCTATAATGGGGAACCAACAAATTTAGCAGGCACTCAATAAATCCCTCAGCTTGTTTATGCTGGAGAGAGACTTGTTATCTTCTCCCTGTTTTGACAGGAAAACAGGTTTGTGTTGGACGCTGGACAGAGAGGATACTCCAGTCCAGACCAGTCTTCTAGTCCATTCTTCATCATCAACTGGCTCTTTATGACCAGAAGGACATTAAATCAGTAGGGATATTCAGGGATTATTTCCAAAATGTCCTCCCGAGAGGCTATCTCAAAGAGTGAGGGCTGGAAATTTCAGTCAACCATGTTTATGTGGAAAAACAGGGAGGGGGGACCCTTTAATCCTGGAAGTCACAAATACATCCAAGCTATAGACTTAAACGTTTATTGCAGTTTTCTCAATCGCTTTGGCTCAATTCTCGAATTAGAATATTTTTTTTCAAAGCAATATGTTAAAATCTCTGAACAATAAGTTTCTTGTTCAAACCAGATGTAATTTTTTTATTAATTTAATACGCAAATTTCACGAGTTTTGGCACGTGTGCAAAAGAGTAAGTAAATTGTCTACAATTTGCACAATTACTACGTGCACATGGCTTGCTGATCAAAAGTGATGAATTGATTCTCAGTGAAAATGTCATACTCTTCACAACTTCTAAACATTCTTTAATCACGTGAACAATCACATGCAACATGATCCATTAAATTATCAAAATCTGTCAGACATCAAATCAAAGTTTATACCTTATAGTGAAATGCTTACTTACAGGCTCTAACCAATAGAGCAAAAAAAGGTATTAGGTGAACAATAGGTAAGTAAAGAAATAAAAACAAATGTGAAAAAGACAATGAAAAATAAAAGTAGCGAGGCTACATACAGACACCTGTTAGTCAGTCTAATTGAGGTAGTATGTACATGTAGATATGGTTAAATTGACTATGCATATATGATGAACAGAGAGTAGCAGTAGCGTAAAAGAGGGGTTGGCGGGTGGTCGGTTAGCCAATGTGTGGGAGCACTGGTTGGTCGGCCCAATTGAGGTAGTATGTACATGAATGTATAGTTAAAGTGACTATGGATATATGATAAACAGAGAGTAGCAGCAGCGTAAAAGAGGGTTGGGGGAGGCACACAATGCAAATAGTCCGGGTAGCCATTTGATTACCTGTTCAGGAATCTTATGGCTTGGGGGTAAAAACTGTTGAGAAGCCTTTTGTCCTAGACTTGGCACTTCGGTACCGCTTGCCATGCGGTAGTAGAGCTGGTGGCAGAGCAGCAGTATTCAGCCATCAACAAGAACAAGAAATGTGCAACATGGTCATAGCCAACCATTCCATCAGGCTAAGAGAGATCCAAAGTGCAATCATAAATGACAACAATATCTTCGCAAATATCAACAGAGTTGTGAAAAAAAATCAAATGACTAGGAGGGAGTTCTGTACTTCAATGATGCCTGTATATACTTCTTGAAGTTGTAGATACCCATAAGAACAGAAAACATTTCTACTTTACTGAACTGTCTGATTCTAGAATAGGCTGTACAAAACTCAATGTATATTTTGTGTCTGTGTTACTATATAGAGAATAATGTAGTTGGAAGGACATGAAATGGCCCACATTCTTGGTTTTGTGGACGAGGCTGGGTTCAATCTGGCCAAAGGCAGGAGACGTGGCCGCAATCTCATTGCGAGCCACAATTGGCACACCAGGCCAACGTGGGGGCAATATTACAATGTGTGCTACCATTTCTGGGGATGGTTGTGCCACGCAAGGAGATTTCAGATGTGAAAACATCAGATGTGATGTTGCTAAATCTCTGGCCAGACCAACAATAGCAACAGGATGTCCACCAAGAAGATGGGAACTTGTAGTGTTACGTACTGTGAGGAAGTATAATTCATTGTTTTTTTTACAGAACTATAGCAGGTTTTTTCATTGTTGCGGGTATTTGTTTTTGCGTGGATGCCATTTTGTGGCCAGTTTTCTGTTCACTATATATGACTTTACATGTAAGAAATATGTAAAAATGGACATGCAAATGGGAATTTTCTGTTTACATGTAGTTTTCTGTGTAGTACAGTATTGTACAGTATAGACTTTTCCCAGTAAACTTTGACCTACTGTTGAAATTGGTATCTAAAAAGCTGTATATAACAAACATTTCCAGGGTTGACTGCCGTGGTGAAAAAACATTAAACATTTTAAACCAGTACGACTCACACGATGACAGAAAGAAAAAAAACATTTTGGCGGCATTGGCCACTTTACTGACACAATAACTAGGTTTTGAAGCATGAATTCAATGTTTTGGGTGAGTTACCACATTTTGCAGACATGCAATAGAGTTGTGAAATCCCATAAAACAGTTGTGACAATTGCACTTACAGTTTAGAGAATGTTATTAAGAGTGCTTAAAAAAAATGAGCCAAAGCGATTGAGAAACTGTACATAAAATCATTAAAAAAACGTTATTTTTGTGACCAAATGCTTTCAGGACTGGATTGGTGGTAGCGGTACATTAACTTCCTATGCACAGTGGTGCTCAAGGGAAAGGAAGATTTCTTTAATCACCGAGATTGACCATTTTGACCTGGAAGTGACAAATGTGTCCAAGCTATATACTTAAATGTTTACTCAAGGATAAGAAAAGAAAATCATAAAATGAAATGTGAATTCACAATGCAGATATGGCCCCACGCATGACTGCTAGGGAGCACTGCAGTTCCATCTACTGCAGTCATGGCTACCAGATGGCACTCACCTTCCTGCTGTCCTCTACCCACTCAGAAATGATGGACGTTTATACAATTTCTCCATCCGGGCAATCACTGTTTTTAGACATGGCATCTTGTAGTCTGGTTCTAGATATGCCATCAGGTTATGGAACTTCGTTTGGGTCTTTGCGGGACAATAAATATTCACTACTTGACATGTAAAATGCTTCTGCCTGCCAGCCACATCCCAAACAGTTGCACCTGATTCATTCTAGCTAGTCAAAGTACAGAAAAATTATCAATCAATCATTTTGCCAACATTGTCCCTAGTACATTGACTTCGGTTTGCAGCATAACAAAGTGACTCACAAATATAGTTTATACAGATGTTATTAGCAACTTCTGGGGTACAGTGCCTCCACAAAGTATTCATACCCATTGACTTATTCCACATTTTGCTGTGTTACAGCCTGATTTCAAAGTCGATTAAAATTATTTATTTTCTCACGCATCTACATACAATACCCCATAATGACAAATGTGAAGACATGTTTTTAGAAATCTTTGCACATTTGTTATATTAAATACAGAAATCTCATTTATACTGAATAAAAATATAAAACGCAACATGTAAAGTGTTGGTCCCATGTTTCATGAGCTGAAATAAAAGATCCTACATTTCATATAATCACATCACAAAATGTTTGCACACATTTGTTTACATGTTAGTGAGCATTTCTCCTTTGCCATCGACCAGACAGGTGTGGCATATAGAGAAAATTATTAAACAGCATGATCATTACACCGGTGCACCTTGGACAATAAAAGGCCACTTTAAATGTACAGTTTTGTCACACAACATAAATCCACAGATGTCTCAAGTTGAGGGAGGGTGCAATTTGCATACTGACTGCAGGAATGTCCACCAGAGCTGTTGCCAGAGAATAAGCCGCCTCAGCTGTTTTAGAGAATTTGGCAGTACGTCCCACTGGACTCACAACCACAGACCACGTGTAACCACACCAGCCCAGGACCTCCACATCCAGCTTCTTCACCGGCGGGATAGTCTGAGACCAGCCACCAGGACAGCAGATGAAACTGAGGGTTTGCACAACCAAATAATTTCTGCACAAACTGTCCCGTAACTGTAAAGCTCATCTGCATGCTCGTCTTCCTCACAGACTTCAGTGGGCAAATACTCACCTTCAATGGCCATTAGTATGCATGCTGGAGAAGTGTTATGTAAGGATGAATCCCTCTTTCAACTCTCCCGGGAAGATGGTGTGTATGGCGTGTGTGGGTGAGAGGTTTGCTGATGTCAATGTTGTGAACAGAGTGTCCCATGATGGAGGTGGGGTTATGGTACGGGCAGGTATAAGCTACAGACAACAATCACAATTGTATTTTATAGATTGCAATTTCAAGGGCCCTGCCATGCCATGTCATCTACCTTATGTTCATAATGACAATCAATAGCCTGATCAACTCTGCAAATGAGATGTCTCAGTGCATGAGGCAAATGGTGGTTACACCAGATACTGACTGGTTTTCAGATCCACGCCCCTACCTTTTTTTTTTAAAGGTATTTGTGATCAACAGATGCATATCTGTATTCCCAGTCATGTGAAATCCATAGGTTAGGGCCTAATTATTTCAATTGACTGATTTTCGTATATGAACTGTAACTCAGTAAAATCTTCAGTTGTTGCATGTTGCATTTATATTTTTGTTGAGCATATGTATCCATATTATTATATCCTTCCTGTTTGGGACACCTGTCCCGGGTTTCCTCGGATGGGGCCAAGTGATCTCCTGACCCCTCCTGTCTCAGCCTCCAGTATTTATGCTGCAGTAGTTTATGTGTCGGGGGCTAGGGTCAGTTTGTTATATCTGGAGTACTTCTCCTGTCCTATTCGGTGTCCTGTGTGAATCTAAGTGTGCATTCTTTAATTCTGGTTCTCTCTTTCTTTCTCTCTCTCGGAGGACCTGAGCCCTAGGACCATGCCCCAGGACTACCTGACATGATGACTATGGCTGTCCCCAGTCCACCTGGCCATGCTGCTGCTCCAGTTTCAACTGGCCTGGGCCCAAGGACCATGTCCCAGGACTACCTGATTGATGACTCCTTGCTGTCCCCAGTCCACCTGGCCATGCTGCTGCTCCAGTTTCAACTGTTCTGCCTTACTATTATTCAACCATGCTGGTCATTTATGAACATTTGAACATCTTGGCCACGTTCTGTTATAATCTCCACCCTGGCCTGACCAAATACATAAAGAAAAACCACTTTGACCGGCACAGCCAGAAGAGGACTGGCCACCCCACATATGCTCTCTAATTCTCTCTTTCTTTCTCTCTCTCGGAGGACCTGAGCCCTAGGACCGTGCCCCAGGACTACCTGACATGATGGCTCCTCTGCAAATGCTGTCCCCAGTCCACCTGACTGTGCTGCTGCTCCAGTTTCAACTGTTCTGCCTTTTAGACCATGCTGGTCATTTATTTTGAACATCTTGGTCATGTTCTGTTATAATCTCTACCCGGCACAGCCAGAAGAGGACTGCATATAGCCCGGTTCCTCTCAGGTTTCTTCCTAGGTTTTGGCCTTTCTAGGAGTTTTTCCTAGCCACCGTTTTTACACCTGCATTGTTTGCTGTTTGGGGTTTTAGGCTGGGTTTCTGTAAGCACTTTGAGATATCAGCTGATGTTGCATTATATAAATACATTTGATTTGATATCCACACCCCTGAGTCAATACTTTGCAGAAGCACCTTTGGCAGTGATTACAGCTGTGTGTCTTTCTGGGTACGTCTCTAAGGGCTTTCCACACTTGGATTGTGCAACATTTGCCCATTATTCTTTCCACAATTCTACAAGCTCTGTCAAATTTGCTGTTGATTATTGCTACACAACCATTTTCAGGTATTGCCATAGACTTTCATGTAGATTTAAGTCAAAACTGTAACTCGGCCACTCAGGAACATTCACTGTCTTCTTGGTAAGCAACTCCAGTGTAGATTTGGCCTTGTGTTTTAGGTTATTGTCCTCCTGAAAGGTAAATTCATCTCTGTCTGGTGGAAAGCAGACTGAACCAGGTTTTCCACTAGGATTTTGCCTGTGCTTAGCTCCATTCCTTTTCTCTTTTTTTTTTATCCTGAAAAACGCCCCAGTCCTTAATGATTACAAGCGTACCCATATCATAATGCAGACACCCCTATGCTCAAAAATATGGAGCGTGGTATTATGGAAGGTGTTGTATTGGATTTTCCCCAAACATAACACTTGGTATTCAGGACAAGGGAAAAAAATGGTTTTGCCACATTTTTTACTTTAGCGCCTTTTTGCAAACAGGATGCAAGTTTTAGAATATGTTTTATTCTGTACTGGCTTCCTTTTCACTCTGTGAATTAGGTTAGTATTGTGGAGTAACTACCATGTTGTTGATCCATCCTCGGTTTGTCCTATCACAGCCATTTAAATCTTACTGTTTTAAAAAGTCACTTACCATTGGCCTTATGGGGAAATCCCTGAGCAGTTTCCTTCCTCTGAGAAAGGAAGGTCGCCTGTATCTTTGTAGTGACTGGGTGTATTGACACACCATCCAAAGTGTAATTCACAACTTCACCATGCTCAAAGGATATTTTCAATGTCTGCTTTTTTTTTTTTTTTTTTTTTACCCATCTACCAATATGTGACCTTCTTTGTGAGGCATTGGAAAACCTCCCTGGTCTTTGTGTTTGAAATTCACTGCTCGGTTGAGGGACCTTACAGGTAATTAATTGTAAGTGTGGTGTACAGAGATAATTTAGTCATTCAAAAATCACATTGAACACTACTATTGCACACAGAGTGAGTCCATTCAACGTATGACTTGTTAAGCAAAAGTTTAATCCTGTACTTATTTAGACTTGCCATAACAAAGGGGTTGAATACTTAGTAAATCAGAACATTTCAGCTTTACATTTATATATGTTTTTTTAAATGTTGGAAAACAATTTCACAGACATTATGGGGTATTGCCAGTGACAAAAAAAAAAAACAGGTGTGAATAGTTTCAGAAAGGATTCCTCTTTGAGGAAAAGATTATGATTATTAGAAAGCAAATTACGGACTCCTCTTTAAACCTGCGTATTCCTCCAAACCTCAGTTGTCCTGAGTCTGCACAACTCTGCCAGGACCCAGGATCAAGAGAGACGCTCAAGTGTTTTAGTACTATATCTCTTGACACAATGATGAAAATAATCATGGCCTCTACCTTCAAGCTGCATACTGGACCCTATTCCAACTAAACTACTGAAAGAGCTGCTTCCTGTGCTTGGCCCTCCTATGTTGAACATAATAAATGGCTCTCTATCCACTGGATGTGTATCAAACTCACTAAAAGTGGCAGTAATAAAGCCTCTTGAAAAAGCCAAACCTTGACCCAGAAAATATAAAAAACTATCGGCCTATATCGAATCTTCCATTCTTCTCAAATTTTAGAGAAGGCTGTTGCGCAGCAACTCACTGCTTTCCTGAAGACAAACAATGTATACGAAATGCTTCAGTCTGGTTTTAGACCCCATCATAGCACTGAGACGGCACTTGTGAAGGTGGTAAATTACATTTTAATGGCATCGGACCGAGGCTCTGCATCTGTCCTCGTGCTCCTAGACCTTAGTGCTGCTTTTGATACCATCGATCACCACATTCTTTTGGAGAGATTGGAAACCCAAATTGGTCTACACGGACATGTTCTGGCCTGGTTCAGATCTTATCTGTCGGAAAGATATCAGTTTGTCTCTGTGAATGGTTTGTCCTCTGACAAATCAACTGTAAATTCGGTGTTCCTCAAGGTTCCGTTTTAGGACCACTATTGTTTTCACTATACATTTTACCTCTTGGGGATGTTATTGAAAACATAATGTTAACTTTCACTGCTATGCGGATGACACACAGCTGTACATTTCAATGAAACATGGTGAAGCCCCAAAATTGCCCTCGCTAGAAGCATGTGTTTCAGACATAAGGAAGTGGATGGCTGCAAACTTTCTACTATTAAACTCGGACAAAACAGAGTTGCTTGTTCTAGGTCCCAAGAAACAAAGAGATCTTCTGTTGAATCTGTCAATTAATCTTAATGGTTGTACAGTCGTCTCAAATAAAACTGAAGGACCTTGGCGTTACTCTGGACCCTTATCTCTCTTTTTTGAAGAACATATCAAGACCATTTCGAGGACAGCTTTTTTCCATCTACGTAATATTGCAAAAATCAGAAACTTTCTGTCCAAAAATGATGCAGAAAAATTAATCCATGCTTTTGTCACTTCTAGGTTAGACTACTGCAATGCTCTACTTTCCGGCTACCCGGATAAAGCACTAAATAAACTTCAATTAGTGCTAAATACGGCTGCTAGAATCCTGACTAGAACCAAAAAATTTGATCATATTACTCCAGTGCTAGCCTCTCTACACTGGCTTCCTGTCAAAGCAAGGGCTGATTTTAAGGTTTTACTGCTAACCTACAAAGCATTACATGGGCTTGCTCCTACCTATCTCTCTGATTTGGTCCTGCCGTACATACCTACACGTACGCTACGGTCACAAGACGCAGGCCTCCTAATTGTCCCTAGAATTTCTAAGCAAACAGCTGGAGGCAGGGCTTTCTCCTATAGAGCTCCATTTTTATGGAACGGTCTGCCTACCCATGTCAGAGAAGCAAACTCGGTCTCAACCTTTAAGTCTTTACTGAAGACTCATCTCTTCAGTGGGTCATATGATTGAGTGTAGTCTGGCCCAGGAGTGGGAAGGTGAACGGAAAGGCTCTGGAGCAACGAACCGCCCTTGCTGTCTCTGCCTGGCCGGTTCCCCTCTTTTTGATTCACTGTTGTGGTCATCCTGTCTGGGTTGGCGCCCCCCACTTGGGCTGTGCCGTGGCGGAGATCTTTGTGGGCTATACTCAGCCTTGACTCAGGATGGTAAGTTGGTGGTTGAAGATATCCCTCTAGTGGTGTGGGGGCTGTGCTTTGGCAAAGTGGGTGGGGTTATATCCTTCCTGTTTGGCCCTGTCTGGGGGTGTCCTCGGATGGGGCCACAGTGTCTCCTGTCCCCTCCTGTCTCAGCCTCCAGTATTTATGCTGCAGTAGTTTGTGTCGGGGGCTAGGGTCAGTTTGTTATATCTGGAGTACTTCTCCTGTCCTATTCAGTGTCCTGTGTGAATCTAAGTGTGCGTTCTCTAATTCTCTCCTTCTTTCTTTCTCTCTCTCGGAGGACCTGAGCCCTAGGACCATGCCCCAGGACTACCTGACATGATGACTCCTTGCTGTCCCCAGTCCACCTGGCCATGCTGCTGCTCAGTTTCAACTGTTCTGCCTTACTATTATTCGACCATGCTGGTCATTTATGAACATTTGAACATCTTGGCCATGTTCTGTTATAATCTCCACCCGGCACAGCCAGAAGAGGACGGGCCACCCCACATATGCTCTCTCTAATTCTCTCTTTCTTTCTCTCTCTCGGAGGACCTGAGCCCTAGGACCGTGCCCCAGGACTACCTGACATGATGACTCCTTGCTGTCCCGGTCCACCTGACTGTGCTGCTGCTCCAGTTTCAACTGTTCTGCCTTGTTATTATTGACCATGCTGGTCATTTATGAACATTTGAACATCTTGGCCATGTTCTGTTATAATCTCCACCCGGCACAGCCAAAAGAGGACTGGCCACCCCCACATAGCCTGGTTCCTCTCTAGGTTTCTTCCTAGGTTTTGGCCTTTCTAGTTTTTCCTAGCCACCGTGCTTCTACACCTGCATTGCTTGCTGTTTGGGGTTTTAGGCTGGGTTTCTGTACAGCACTTTGAGATATCAGCTGATGTACGAAGGGCTATATAAATACATTTGATTTTGATTTGATTTGATTGTAGCTAGCTAGCTTTAGCTTGGTACCTACGTAGCACTAGCACCAATGTAACCAATCTGAAAACTGCAATAATGTTACATTTTCTTAGCAATGGTTTAGGAATCCATGTGACTGGGCAGCCACTTGTTGTTCCCTTAATGAAATTGAACTTCAGTTTATGAAATAAACTAGCTAGGTGGTGGGCTGAAGACTTTAAACGTGACGTTGATCTATCCCGTCGAGGGAGAAGATTGTTTTTTGTACACGACAGTAAAACAATATGACTATAACTTTTGTTGGCTCCTTCAATTCTTGCAGATTAACCATAAAGTATATTTCAACACTCGAACACTCAGGCAAATTTGCCGAACGACTACACTTGGAACCAATCAGAACTCCCACACGCACCCCTCGTGATAAAGGCAGGCCAGTACAATGTAAACACAGCATGTAGTGAAAATGTGAGCTGCTGTCTGATGAAGATGAACAGAGATAGCTAGCTATTTCCTAGAATGAAATAAGATATATCTGTGCGCTTCAAATATGCAGCTTTCAATACAAATTGTCGAGGTAACTCCATTGACCATTCATCCAATTTATTGAAAGCTCGCCAACGTTAGAGACTAGACGAGCCAGCTACTGTACACGTCAATTTGTGTTTCATTAGCTCTCTCTGTCAGTGAATTCAATAGTTGAGTAATGTTTTGTCAAGATTCTACAGTGTGTCTCATTTCAAGTAACTAACTGCAGGCTTCAAGAAACATTGTTCTCTTCATGAAATTGAACTTCAGTTTATGACAATAACTAGCCAGCAAGGTGGTGGGCCGAAGCCTTTAAACGTGAAGTTGATCGATCCCGTCGAGGGAGGAGATGATTTTTGAGCGTCTTATTTCAAGTAACTAACTGCAGGCTTCAAGAAACATTCAATCATACACTGGGTGTAGAAAACATTAGGAACATTTTCCTAATATTGAGTCGCACACACTTTTGCCCTCAGAACAGCCTCAATTCTAAAAGACAACCACCAAATTTGCCCACTAAGAGGCAACAAAAAATCCCACAGCAAACTTAAAGACAGGAAGCAAATCAAAAAGTTGAGCAAAATGAAAACAGGGAAGATCAAAGGAATGTTTTTCTAGAAATCAAATAGGGAAAGCCAACTAAAGCTGTGGACTCCACATCTCTCAAGACAATTGGAGAACTAGGCCAGCCACTCTTAAATATCACCTGAGCCAGCACAGGTAAAACACCTTCCGTATAACAAGATGGACAAGCCAGCACAGGTGCAACACATACTGATTAACGAGGTGACACCAATCGGTGTGCTTTACACGCTAAAAGTCCAACCTCAAAACAGAAATGGAAAAGCCAAAACCTGTAACACATAGCCTACACATATAGCATACCTTACAATACAATCTTCTCTAAAAACAGTTGTACAATGTGCTCTGCAATAAGAGAAAAAGAGTTGGATTTCTAAACCAGATGAGTTCTCAAATAGCAGTTCCAAATACAATGGTGGGCATGCATAATGATGGATGCATTGGAATATCTGGTATTGAGAATGATCAAGAGCCTTTAGTATTATATAAAAAGCAGTTGGGAAATGAATGTTTGAGTTTCAAATACTAAATGTTCAGTGAATGTGTGTATATTTAGGTGGCTTAAATGATTAACTTTCTAACTAAAAGTGAACTGTGCTAAAATCTTGCCAATCTTTTCATTATTCTACTAACTATGACTGAGTGAGACATGTTTTACATAATGTACATTTCATGCATATACACATGAACAAAGAACACCATCACAAGGTGTTTGATGTATTGAGTACTGAGACAAACAGCCAAGGTGTCTCTGACTGTATTTGAAGTATCTATACTGATAGAAAATATAAACACAACATGCAACAATTTCAACAATTTTACACTTCACATAAAGAAATCAGTCAATTGAAATAAATTCATTTAGGCCCTAATCTATGGATTTCTCATTCTGGCTGGCTGGGCCTGGCTCCCCAGTGGGTGGGCCTATGCCCTCCCAGGCCCACCCATGGCTGTGCCCCTGCCCAGTCCTGGCTGGGCAGGGGCACAGAATATGTTCTTCCTCACATTACCAAAATAAATAATCCTCAGTATCATCAGCTGTCCAGGTGGCTAGTTTGAGATGATCACGCAGGTGAAGAAGCTGGATGTGGAGGTACTGGGCTGGCATGGTTACACGTGGTTTGTTGTTGTGAGGCCGGTTGGACGTACTGCCAAATCTAAAATTATGTTGTAGGAAACTTATGATAGAACAATTTACATTCAATTCTCTGGCAAATGCTCTGGTGGACATTCCTGCAGTCAGCATGCAAATTGCGTCCTCCGTCAAAACTTGAGACATCTGTGTGTGTGTTGTGACAAAACTGAGTGGCCTTTTATTGCCCACAGCAGAAGGTGAACCTGTGTAATGATCATGCTGTTTAATGAACTTCTTGATATGCCACACCTGTCAGGTGGATGGATTATCTTGGCAAAGGAGAAATGCTCACAAACATGGACGTCGACAAATTTGTGCACAGAATTGGAGATAAATAAGCTTTTTGTGCATATGGAAAATTATATTTTACTTCAGCTTATGAAACATGGGATCATAAAAGTGCTGCGTTTATTTTTTTTGTTCAGTAGTGTAACCTACCAATCAATGTATATCAAGTGCTATAGAAGGCACAATCCTATATTGCAGAAATGAGAGCTTTACCAACTATGCCAAAAGCCTGGGCCTCTAATGGAGACTGTAGAACTGCCATCAACACATGCTTCTCTCAGGGAAAATGTGTGAGCCCAGGCCTCATAGGCATATCAAAAGGATCCCTGGTCACCAACGTAGCTGATTGATGTAGAGAGAGACATTTACATGACATTTTAGTAATTCAGCAGACACTATTATCCAGAGCGATTTACAGGAGGAACTAAGTACAAGTGCCTTCCTCATGGGCATATGAACAGATTTTTGACCGAGTCGGCTCAGCGATTCAAACCAGCAACCTTTCAGTTACTAGGCCCAACACTCTTAACTGCTAGGCAAATGCACATGTGGTCTCAATGTCTAAAATAGTGACAATGAGTCAACAAGCTGATGAGTCAACAAGCTTATTTGATGCAGAAAATAGTGTTATTTGATGCAGAAAATAGTGATCTTTGAATTTGTTACTCATAGACCCCAGTTCCTTTGCCAATACACCTCATCCCTGTTTCTTTCCTATCTCAGCCCTGTTTCCCACTTTACTTAGGCCTGTATTTCCAAAGTCACCAAGCATAACCCATATCCAGCTGTTTTCTGCACATACCAACCTTGTTATTTGCATATCTTAGTCCTACGACTTCTGACCTGTATACGCTAATAATTTCATAGATAAACTCATAGTGAAGGGGTAAAACACATGTGCCCCAGCCCCATTCACTTTTTGTTACTAACACAAACTTGCTGCCAGAAAGGATTTGAATGGGAAATAGATTACCTGTGTGAGCTTTGTGTATCCCTACACCCCATTACCATGTAAATCCATGCGCATACTCATATAAAACAGGTCTACCCCAGCGAGAAAGCCTCAACATTCATACAAACCACGTCTACACTTGTATTTCAGCCCATAGCCATAGGACCTAGGGGTTCTATTTTTAAAACAGAACCCCCAAACTACTTCCCACAGCTATGTTTCAGACCCAATATTCTTACAGACCAGGTTCACACCTGCACGTCTAACCCAATATTGATAACCCCCCTAAAAACACATCTCCTGCACTTCAGCTCCAATTTAAATACCTACAAAGTCTCCACCTGTGCTTGAACCAAATTAGTCAACTAAACCAGGTTTTAATATGTGCAGAAGCCTGAATACTCATGAAGTGTAAACCAGGGCTACATCTTTGACCATCTACCTTCCTCCCACCACCCCCTCCAACTTCTCACAGTCACACATCATATAGGTGACAGAGGGGAGCAGCCCATTCATAATATTGTCAGGACCCGGTTACAAACTCAGGTCTCCGGTGTGAGGAACAGTCACTTAGCAAACTGAGCCACTAATAGTCGGCAGAACCCAGAAGATGAGGCAGACACAGCAGTACTTGAGACGGTGTTTTAATAAAGTAAAAAGGAAGGTTCTTGTCACGAATCCCGTTTCCTGAGTCTGTTTTTTGCCTGTGTTCTGTCCTGGAGTGTTTTTTCCGGCGTCCTGGAACGCACCCTGTCTGGTTGCCGTGCAATGTAGCCAGTTGGGAGTTCTGATTACCCGCACCTGTATCCCATCAGCTATCTGCACACCTAGTCCTGATCATCATCTCTCCTCTTCATAAGCCCGGACCTGACATCCATTCCCTGCCGGATCGGTAGCCATGAACAGTATGTTGTGCCATAGTATCAGCCTCAAACTGGCTAGAATTTTTTTTTAAATCATTTTTTACGTATTGCTTGCCCCTCTTAGTCCGCCCCATCCCGCATGCGGGATCGTGACTACAGCCTCAAGCTCATTACCATAACGCAAGATTAGCGATTTCTAAAAATTGCAAATGAAATGAAATAAATATGCCTGCCCTCAAGCTTATCCTTTTCTTAACAATCCTGTCGTCTCAGATTTTCAAAATATGCTTTAGAACCAGAGAAAATCAATAATTTGTGTAAGAGTGGTGATAGCTAGCTTAGCATTTAGCGTTAGCATTTAGCACGCAACATATTCACAAAAACCAGCAAAGGGATCAAATAAAATAATTTACCTTTGAAGAACTTCAGATGTTTCAATGAGGAGACTCTCAGTTACATAGCAGATGTCCAGTTTTTCCTGAAAGATGCTTGTGTAGGACACAACGTTCCGTTTTGTTACTATGCATTTGGCTACCGAAACTAACCAAAAATTCAGTCACCTAAACGTCGAACTTTTTTCGAATTAACTCCATAATATCGACTGAAACATGGAAAACGTTGTTTGAATCAATCCTCAAGGTGTTTTGTCATATATCTCTTCATTGAAATGCCGTCCCTGGAAGCGTGCATTCTTCTCTGATTCGGATGGAAAAATACTGGTAGCTGACTTTTGCGCACCAATTTCCACGCAGACACCGTGCGGGACACTTGGTAATTGCAGTCTCTTATGGTCAATCTTCCAATGATATGCCTACAAATACGTCACAATGCTGCAGACACCTGGGGGAAACGATAGGAAGTGTCCTGTCGCATTCACAGCCATATAAGGCGATCATGGAAAACGTGCCTCCAGAAATCCTGTTGATTTCCTGGTCGCTCAAACATCTTGGTTTTGCCTGTAGATTTTGTTCTATGGCACTCACAGTGAAAATCTTTGCAGTTCTGGAAACGTCAGAGTGTCTTCTTTCCAAAACTATAAATTCCAAGCATAGTCGAGCATCTTTTCGTGACAAAATATTGCGCTAAAAACGGGCACGTCTTTTTATCCAAAAATGAAATACTGCCCCTATAGGCCTAACAGGTTATTAAACTTACCTCCGTTTGTTCTGTCTTCAGTTACTCACCCGGATCATTTACCCCATTCCCGCCTGGTCGTCGGAGGATTCCGCTACCCCATTGGATCCACCTATTTACTCCCATCAACTCACCACCGCTGCCCGCTACGCCACCTGGATATATCTACCCATTCACATTCACTTGTAAATAAATACTCACCTTCTTTCCTTCCGTGAACCCAAGGTACCGACGCCTGATAAATATGAAGGGGATTTGGGAAGATGCCGTTCGTTTCTTATGCAGTGTGGGTTAGTGTTTGATCTGCAACCCCATTCTTACGCCACTGCTGCGTGAAAGAGCTCTGGAATGGGCTTCAGCCGTTTGGGAACGACAGGAGACCTGCATGGCTTCATACCAGGAGTTCACGGGAGAGATGAGAAAGCTTTTTGACCATCCAGTCCGAGGTAGGGACGCAGCTAAACGTGTGTTCACTCTTCGCCAAGGAGCTCGCAGTGTGGCAGACTTTATGATCGAGTTCAGGACATTGTCTGTGGAGAGTGGTTGGAATGAGGAGTCACTACAAGCGGCTTTTTACCAGGGGTTGTCGGAGCAACTCAAGGACGAGCTGATATCCTATCCAGAGCCTAGTGACCTAGACAGCTTGGTCACTTTATCGATTCGGGTAGATAATAGAGTCCGAGAGAGAAGGAGGGAGAAGCAGTGGGGCCCATCCAATCAATCAGCAACTCGGTTACCATTCGGTTCAGGAAGTGAACCAGAACGTATTGATCGTTATTCCCCACACGGGATTAGTGGAGGGGTCTTGCCACCAGATCCTGAACCAATGCAAGTGGGGCGACACGGGCTAACTAAGACCTTATGACTGTGTGTGACTGTGTTTCCTGGAGCTGCCTTTCCCTCCCAAGGGACGGTTATAAGTATCTCTCGACCTGAACGTGAGGCCTTGGAGACCTACATCAAGGAGTCTCTAGCTGCAGGTCTCATTCGGCCCTCGTCATCACCTCTGGGAGCAGGATTTTTTTTTGTGAGCAAAAAGGATGGCTCTCTTCGACCGTGTATTGATTATCGGGGTTTGAATGATATTACGGTCAAGAACAAGTATCCCCTGCCCTTGATGAGCTCGGCTTTCGATTCTTTACAGGGTGCTATGGTTTTTACGAAGCTTGATTTACGTAATGCTTATCATTTGGTTCGGATCAAAGAGGGGGATGAGTGTTTGACTGGGTTCAATACTCCGATGGGACATTTCGAGTACCAGGTGATGCCGTTTGGACTGACCAACGCTCCTGCTGTGTTCCAAAGTATGGTGAATGACGTTCTGAGAGATATGATTGGTATTTTTGTGTTCGTTTACCTGGATGATATCCTCATCTTCTCGAAGGAGCTTTCTAGCCACGTTCAGCATGTCAAGCAGGTCCTGCAGCGGTTATTGGAGAACCGTCTGTTCGTGAAGGCTGGGAAGTGTGATTTTCACGCCCACACGATGTCCTTCCTTGGGTACATCATCTCCAGGGGAGAGATCAAAATGGCCCAAGAGAAGGTTCGGGCGGTTCGGGATTGGGTCCAGCCCGGTACGAGATTGCAGCTCCAGAGATTTCTGGGGTTTACAAATTTTTACCGGAGGTTTATCCATGATTACAGCCGGGTGGCTGCCCCTTTAACTGTACTGACGTCTTGCACCAGAAAGTTCTGTTGGTCTCCTGAGGCAGACCGAGCATTTCTAGATTTGAAGAGCCGATTCAACATACGCCCGATTCTCTCTCAACCTGACACTTCCCGTCAGTTTGTTGTTGAGGTGGACACGTCTGATGTGGGGGTGGGCGCCATCCTGTCCCAGCGTAGCTCCACTGACGGTAAACTCAATCTCTGCGCCTTCTACTCGTCGTCTTTCTCTAGCTGAAAGAAACTACGATGTGGGTAACCGGGAGCGTCTCGCTGTGAAGCTTGACTTGGAGGAGTGGCGTCACTGGTTGGAGGGAGAGGAGCAACCGTTTGTGGTCTGGACTGACCACAGGATTCTGGCTTACGTGCAATCGGCTAAACGTCTCAACTCCCGTCAGGCCCGGTGGGCTTTGTTATTTGGACGCTTCAATTTTTCCCTGACGTTCCGACCTGGGTCGAAGAACGGGAAGGCGGACGCCCTGTCCCGGATGTTCTCCAAGACGGAGGAGAGTGGGGCCAAGACTGAGACGATTCTTCCCCAGAACGTTGTCGTTCTGCTTCTGGGTTCGATTTTGAAAGAACGTGACAGTTCTTCAGGCAAAAATATAAATCTACAACGTCAAAAGTAATTCCAAGAGATAAAGGTCATAAAGTCAAAAGGAAAATCCACAAGGTGGTAGGTACAGCAGGGGAAAAGCCTCAAAAGATAATACAAAATAAGTAAACGAGAACAAAAACAGAGTACAAGAGAGTCCAACTGGCGTAACAAATGTTCACAGCATCGCTGGGGCTGGGTGCTAACATTCAAACACAGAGTGAAGGACTGAGGAAAGCTAAGGGTTTAAATACATTCAAGGGAAACGAGGCACAGGTGTAAATAATAACTGGAAACAAGGGAAAACAAAAGGGTCAAAAAGGCACAATGGAGGCATCTAGTGGCCAAAACCGGAACAATCCTGGCCAAATCCTGACAAATATCACCCGTAATCACGACTGAAAGGAGGTGACATGGACTATAGAAGACTATAGTACCAAGAGAGAAATACTTTTTAAGTGACATATCCAATGTGCATTCTCCATGAGATCCCCTTGACAGAGCTGAGACCGTATGTCAGGTCTGGTGTGTTGTGGATACAGAGAGTAGGGAATATAAGCCATTTAACAGTTGAATGCATGCGGGAGGTTTACTGTACGATCCTCCTGCCTTAGAAATGAATGATATAATATGGAATGGTTTATCCATCAGTTCTAGCCGGATGCTTTAGGGGCAATTGTGTGTTCGTTTCGATTTTGCTGATTCCATTTCCACTGCAGCAACAACCGCCGCAACAAAGAAAAAAAAGCCCCAGAACAGACAGTATATTTCTTTCAAAAGCTATTAATGTACTTCTATAGACTATCCTATTGGTTAATTGTTCTGAGGAATACAATATTTGGATTATGTCCCAAATGGCACCCTATGCCCTACATAGTGCGTTACTTTTGACCAGAGCCCTATGTGCCAGGGATGAACTAATCTGCATGGTGTCTTCCTTCCTCAGGGAAGTCATTGAGAAAAAATCTGCAACAACTCAGAGAAGATATTCCAAGAGGACTGGTCTAAAAATAAACATACAGCAGTGAATTAACATAGCCCAGAAAGCTGCAACATAACACTGTTATACAGACTGACTGTCACCGTGTACATCACAGCTTGTAGCCTAGGCCTAAATGTTTTCTAGCAATGAATTGCAGGTTGTTGAAGGATTCCCTGGTTTCTATTATGTTCTGTCCTCTGGTTACCCTGTTTAGAGGTCTTACCTGACAAAAGGGATAAGTAAGCAAATTAATTTGAGACAAGCATTGTCATGAAGGCGATTACATAAAAGATTTCATAAGACACCAAACGTCTTCCATCGTCTTGCTAGAATTCCCTTTGGAGATAATACAGTGAAGATCAAACTTTTTCACTTATGGTTTGTAACATTTACTAAACATATGTATTGTAATGACCTGACTAGATCATAAATGAACAATTGTCCAGACAGAGGCTTGAGTTTGCGAATTGACGGTTTATTAAACCAACTTTACACAGGCTACTGTTTGGGCCGTAGCACACGCCAAATAGATGACAGATAACCCACAAGCCAATCGTGACCTTCTCTTGTGAAGCCCAGACGTAAGAGAGAGAGAACAAAGGCTGAACCTGGTCTTAACTTCCAATGCTCCACCCCCCTGCCCAACCCCCCTCCACGCCACTCCGCCAACCACCAGGATGCCCGGCATCAGAACATTCCAGGCATTCCCGTGATTGGCAGATAGCAGGTTGATTGACATGTCGGACCCCGCGAACACCGGGTACTGGTCAGTACAACACAACCACCTCCTAGCCTAACACATAACACACAGCTGTCTGTGCGGGTCGCTACAGTATTTTCCTTTCAGGTTTTAGGATTACCGGCCACACCAACACAGACACCAGAGAGTCAGAGGTATGTTCAAAATTACAGTTAAAAAAAAAAAATTGAAATGACAAGGTGAAATCTGGTACTGAACAGTACACAAACCACAACAAACAATATGATACAATGTTCAGGATGTTCTAGGGTACATTTTTTTCTGTTCCACAAAACTCCAAACAATGTGCAAGTTAGTCCAATTATGTGTGCTCTGTTTTGTTTTTTAAAGTTCTACAGTTTCACCCTCCTGAACAGACCTCAGGCCTCTGTGCTGGGTAGGTGGGCTGTACCCTCAGAGGGCGCAGGCTGTGCCGATCCATCCATGTGCTTAGTGACATATGGCCACCTTACTGGCAAGCAGCCGCTGTGATAAAGATGAACACCTACGGTGACGTTGGCAGGTCACCACTCATCATGTGCGTCATCATCCATATTAGCTTCAGAAAGCTGGAGTCAATAATGATGTCCCCACCCCACTCTCATCCACCCCCCGAGGCAACCCTGATGCACCCTCTCCACTGTCATCTACCTCTTCCTTCATTTAGCACTCAGCAGCCACCAACCCCTCATGATCCACCTCTTACTCTCAAACACAATGGTCTTTAACTACCCGAGTCATACATCTGATGGAAGGAGCTCAGCATGCCTAATCAATTCATTGCGGATGCTTCAAATCGGCTTGATTTATATTACCTGGTGCAACTGGTGCAATAGTCCCAAAAGTGCAAATCCCACCCATCTGGCACTCTAGGTCTGGTGTAGATCTATCCAGTCCTATGACTTCTCAGTGGTAATGACAGAAAGGAGATGGTGTGAGGAAACTATTTAGGAGTCAGTCTCTGACTCAACAGGACACATCATGTTTTTTTGCAATCAGACTGATGAGCGGCCATTTCCACGGACTCTGATTTATTTGATGACAACAATATGAGATTGCTTGAACAACTCCGAAATTAATTCAATTGACCTAATAAAGACTTCCTACTCTACTTACAAATAAGGTCACTTTTTTCAAAACATGTGGGAGAGTAGACCGGATTTTTTTTTTTGTGGGGGATTGTTTTTGTCCAAAAGACATATACTGTAGCTAGTCAACTTTATAACTTTATAAACTCCTTAATAACTCCAGATCATCTGTATGCCACGGTGTAGCACTTTGCTGGGAGAATCATTTGAGTGTCCACCTTTCTCCTGAAACATGGGAAATATCTGGAAAAACATGCAAAGAGTCCAACTCTGTTCGGAATAAAATAATCCATGTAATATTTCTGCGTAGAGCATATCTTACTCCTAGGAGATTGAAAGTCATTGAAAGTGAAAGTGTCTGACAAATGTTAGCTCTGTAGTGGTGGCAATGGACGATTTATACACATGATCTGGAAATACCCTAAATGAATCCGATACTGGTCCATGGTATTGAAATCAGTTTCAGCCCTTATCGGAACGGAACATCGGAATATAGATCCCTTTGGATATGTCTATTGAACCATGTTGGAAACAAAGTTGAATGTCCTTTTCGTGTATGTGTGCTAAATGTCACTGAATTGGAAGAATAGTGATGTTGTGTCAGAGGAAATGTGGATCGGAACTGATCTTGACACACTTATTTTGGAAAAACTGTCCTGAATTTTGAATTACGTCGTAACAAGATGTGGGATGCAATTACAGGCCTGATTTCTGATGCCCATCTCTACCAATAACTGAGAGGATGGATATGTGGATGCCTGAGGGCCGGGTTTTCCAGACATGGACTGGTCCTGGTCTGTGTCCAGGGGCACCGGATGTTAACGTATTTATATATGCGTTCATGTATGTGTCTACTCATGAAGATGCATTGACCTCAATCTTAAGAAATGCACACCTTAACCCCTTCCTTCCCTTAATCTAGGATGTTAACATCATATAATGATCTATGAGAATGATTGAACTGCTTTGTTTTGTAATGTGCCATATTTAATGAATGTATTGAATTGGTTGACTATAGAGCTACTATATGTACAAATATTACAGTATATTCCTTTTTTAAAAAAGGCTGATGAGTGGCCATCAGGCCGAAAGACCTACCTGATTGATTGACGTGTTAGGGAATCTCATCCAGTACACTTCATATTCAGCATTTATAGGACAAAACAATGTTTTTGGGGAAGGAATTACTGAAATAGATTTTGAGCAGTCATTACAATTCCTCAGGCATTCGGAGGGTATCACCTGAGCATGGGGACTAATCTGTGGTGATTTCTTTCCTTCCCAGGTAGAGGAATATCACAATGTGTTAGCATTTAAAAATGCCATTACTACACCTATTTTCAGCAGCCTAACTTCCTTTAAATAAGATACAGACTCAATTCGATGGATTTGTGTGCGCTATTGTGCGAGATGAGAGACAAATTACATTTAATGAAAGGGGATTGAGGATTAGGGTTCAATAGGGCTGTTTTCTCCTGAAAACAAGATTATATTTTCAGGGCAGGGACTCACCGAAGCTGAGTACCGACACCTCGAATAGAAGCTTTGAATATTGTGGATCTCCTGCACCCAGATGTAAACAGTACCGGTACATATCTCAGTCCAAGTCAAGCAGTGGATGGTTTTATAAAAGAGTTGTTTACAGGTCTTAAACACAAGATATGTTTATGTTTTTGCTGAGGCCTCCATGATCTCACTGATAGAGGGGGAGCTACAGAATAACAATGTTGACAATGTTCTTATGTTCCTAAATATGTATAATTGTCACGTCCTGACCTTAGTTCCTTTTTTATCTCTCTATTTTAGTTTGGTCAGGGCGTGAGTTGGGGTGGGCATTCTATGTTTTTGTTCTATGTTTTGTATTTCTGGTTATGGCCTGGTATGGTTCCCAATCAGAGGCAGCTGTCAATTGTTGTCTCTGATTGAGAACCATACTTAGGCAGCCTGTTTTCCCACTATGGGTTGTGGGTAGTTATTTTCTGTTTAGTGTGTTTTGCACCTGACGGAGCTGTTCCGGTTGTTTCTTTTGTTCCTTGTTGTATTTAGTGTTCAGTTTATTAAAATAATGATGAACACTTACCACGCTGCATCTTGGTCCTCACCTTCTTCCACCAACGGTCGTTACAATAATATTGCACATGTGTATCAAATCAGCCTAGTACAATATATTGGGGTGTATCTAATGGGACACTTAAATGTTGTTTTTGTCACAATATAAATCTGAGAGTATATAAATGAAAATATATAGTAAGCTGTCAATAGTTACAGAGATTTTCTCCCTCCACCTCAAAAGCCCCACCAACACGTAGTTTGTCTCAAGGATACCAAGAAAAAAAGAAAGAACATAAAGCAATGTGGTCAAGCGTTTAAACAACAATCACTGTCTACGAGACCCTCTGAGTTGGCAGACGTCTGACATTTTTTGTGGATGAGACCTATTAAAAAAATAGGTCCCATGTCTGCTTTGCTAATCATTGTAGAAAAGCACTCTTCAGTTACAAGAAAGATGGAACACCGGTAAATCTTCATCCCCTGCCTAACATAAACAGACGGGGGAGCATACCACCGCATTTAAGACAAGCGGGAAAACATATTGATTTAAAGCGGTTCTGTTATAACAGCAAAACGATCGGTTTATCACACTGATACATTTTTATGTGTGTATGGGCCTTGGACTTAGACAGGGGTTGAGCCATCTATCTAGGGGAAATAAACAGTATTATAAGAAAGCAATTGTTGATGTAATGCTGGCAAGATGAAGGGGTTCTCACATGACACCACATTGACATATGAATTTGCTCAGACACTCCCAAAAAAATACCACCACCAACTGACTTTGTACTTTGGTTTTGGTACATACCGTATGAAGTCAATTGGATGTTTATTCTTCTAATGGATACAGGTTACATCTCTAGCTTTGAGGCCTAAAACTATCAGTCATTTCTGACCTTTGAAGCAAGACAAACAATGAAAAGGAACATGCTGCATCTTAGAGGATAGAGAAGGAACATTTTGTCTGAAAGACAACTGGCAATAGTTCAGTGTCAATATCATATCAGAAGAAGAATTTGAGCAAACACATTCCTCTTTGTCTACCTTGGTTTCTCAAATGACTGCCTCGCCTGGTTCACCAACTACTTCTCAGATAGAGTTCAGTGTGTCAAATCGGAGGGCCTGTTGTCCGGGAACTTTGGCAGTCTCTATGGGGGTACCACAGGGTTCAATTTCCGGGCCAACTCTTTTCTCTGTATATATCAACGCTCTTGATGCGGGTGATTCACTGATCCACCTCTATGCAGACAACACCATTCTGTATACATATGGCCCTTCTTTGGACACTGTGTTAACAAACCTCCAAACAAGCTTCAATGCCATACAACACTCCTTTCATGGCCTCCAACTGCTCTTAAATGCTAGTAAAACTAAATGTATGCTCTTCAACCGATCCCTGCCCGCACCCGCCCACCTGACTAGCATCACTACTCTGTACGGTTCTGACTTACAAATACCTAGGTGTTTGGCTAGACTGTAAACTCTCCTTCCAGACTCATATTAAACATCTCCAATCCAAAATTAAATCTAGAATTGGCTTCCTATTTCGCAACAAAGCCTCCTTCACTCATGCCACCAAACATACCCTTGTAAAACTGACCATGCTTCCGATCCTCGAATATGGCGATATCATTTACAAAATAGCCTCCAACACTCTACTCAGCAAACTGGATGCAGTCTATCACAGGCCATCCGTTTTGCCACCAGAGCCCCATTTACCATCCACCACTGCGACCTGTATTCTCTTGTCGGCTGATCCTCACTACATATTCGTCGCCAGACCCACTGGCTCCAGGTCGTCTATACGGCTTTGCTAGGTAAACCTCTTCCTTATCTCAGCTCACTGGTCATGATAACAACACCCACCCGTAGCTCACGCTCCGGCAGGTATATCTCACTGATTATCCCCAAAGCCAACACCCCCTTTGGCTGCCTTTCCTTCCAGTTCTCTGCTGCCAATGACTGAAATGAATTGCAAAAATTGCTGAAGTTGGAGACTTATATCTCCCTCACTAACTTTAAACATCAGCTCTCTGAGCAGCTTACCGATCGCTGCAGCTGTACACAGCCCATTTCTAAATAGCGCATCCAATCTACTCAAATCAAATCAAATTTTGCACACCAGTATTTCAACTTGCACATCATCATCTGCACATCTATCACTCCAGTGTTAATTTGCTATATTGCAATTACTTTGCTACTATGGCCTATTTATTGCCTTACCTCCTCGTGCCATTTGCACACACTGTATATAGACTTTTTTGTATTGTGTTATTGACTGTACATTTGTTTATTCCAGGTGTAACTTCCATGTGTTGTTGTTTGTGTTGCAATGCTTTACTTTATCTTGGCCAGGTCGCAGTTATAAATGAGAACTTGTTCTCAACTGGCCTACCTGGTTAAATATAGGTGAAATAAATAAAATCCCCAAATTAAATAAATTATTATGAATTATAATTTAAAATGTAGTACCAAATATGTGACTATATTTATCATTGCAATAACATGCAAATACAATGCCAAGGTATCATATTACAATAACGTTAATGGACAAGCCATTGTAAACGCATATACATGCTTAGAAAGGTTTATACATAATGAAATAAGTGTTGGTAATATTTCATAAATAACTATATTTACCCATGAAAGGTAACATAACGTGTTACAAATGCCAACACATTGAGCCACTGGGGAAAACAGCTGGACTATCGAGTTTGTTACCTCAGCGTCTAACACTGTCTTTTAACGTTGAGGGTCATTAATTGGCAATGATTGACTTTTCTTTGTAAACAGCAAGCAAGTTTCTACTTTAGAGGAGTAGACTGGGGTGAGCTCATTCTGTGGGCAGGTGTTATTTTGACAATGTCAGCATTTTCCCTTGAAACGGTTTTCACCCTGCCTGTCACCATAGCAGAAGTCTCCACAGAGCTGAGTCAAGTACACTGCACAAGATCTGCTGAGATCTGACATTCAGAAGTGAGCTTAGCTTCCACTGAAATCATACTCAATTATTCAATTCCTGAAGATGTGTTCTCTATCCATTTACACACATTTGGGACACACATTTAAAAGGTTACATTTCTGTTGACACTAATATCACTCCATATTAGATGTGACTAATTACATCCAAAGTTTGATCTCGCACTTTGGTTTGCTTAGCTTCTCTGGTTGTCTTAGCAACAAAGGGAGATATCATGTACCAAGTGGTTCACTACTGCCTTCTGACTGTATCCCTATCTAGGGTTCAGAGAAGGGCAGAGCACGCTAATGAAATCAGGACACGGCTTTGGTTTAGGAAACATCTGTTCTGGATATCTGGAAACACATTTCCCTTGGAGGAAATTCAAATGGGAGATCTAGACACACCATCAAACGTATAAGATACTAGGAATAACTGACAGTGAGGTGTGAGGTCAAGGTACCTAACATCCTGTTGTAACCAGGCTAGACTACAGCACATCGTATAGGACGATGTTCGTTCTGTCAGTCAACAACCTGTCAAACTCGTTTCGCATCTCGCAATGCCACTGAAAACCTGTCTACAAACGATGAGTATATAAAGTGATATTATTTTGATGTGTGCAACATTATATTTGAGCACTTCTAGGTCCTTAATCAATATCATCAGTGCCCGTGGGTTCGTGGGTTAATTGGGGGGTAGAACAGCAGAATTTCCCACCTTGCCAGCTAAGGGATTCGAACCCAACGTTTTTAACCTCGAGGTTACCTGCCACTGCAGCTGTTTGATTAATTGTCGACAACAAATGACTGATTTCCTTTGATCAGAGACCTACTCCATGGAATTGGTATAAAGCCCTTAAACTGTCTAGCTCTCACAATTATCGCCTTAGTGCAAATTTGATATCAACACATTTTTCTCCATTTTGTCTCTCTCCTTCCCATTCAATATTCATCTTCATGCATATCGACGTGTTTCACCACAAAGGGAGCCTAGACTTCAGGGTGGATTATACAACACACAATTTCCGTCTTTATAGTTCAGGCGCCTTATTTTTCAACCACGTGAAGAGGCACAATCTGTGCGTGAATTGCTCATAGGATCATTTCCACGCAAAGTGTGAGATTTATCAATATGAATGTTTACGCACAGGCCTACACACAGTGCCAAGCGGTGGAATAAGGGAACTACTTGTCAAGCATAGAATGGGGGGAAATACACTGTACAAACTGCCTCTGGAAGCAACGTCAGCACAATAACTGTTTGTCAGGAGCTTCATGAAAGGGGTTTCCATGGCCCGAGCAGCCGAACAGAAGCCAACGATTGTCAGGCACAATGCCAAGCGTCAGCTGGAGTGGTGTAAAGCACGCAGCCATTCGACTCAGGAGCAGTGGAAACGCGTTCTCGAGAGTGATGAATCATGCTTCACCCTCTGGCAGTCTGACGGAAAAATCTGGGTTTGGTGAATGTCAGGTGAATGCTACCTGCCCAAATGCATAGTACCTACTGTAAAGTTTGGTGGAGGAGGGATAATGATATGTGGCTGTTTTTCATGGTTTGGGCAAGGCCCCCCTTTTTTTTAAATGAACCTTTATGTAACTAGGCAAGTCTGCTAGGAACAAATTCTTAATTACAATGACAGCCTACTGGGGAACTGCCTTGTTCATGTGCAGAATGACAGATTTTTCTCTTGTCAGCTCAGGGTTTTGATCCAGCAACCTTTTGGCTGCTGGCCCAACACTCTAACCACTAGGCTACCTGCCGCCCCAATCTAGTGAAGGGAAGTCTTAACGCTACAGCATACAATGACATTCCAGATGAGTCTGTGCTTCCAACTTTATGGGAACAGCTTTGAGAAGGCCCTTTCCTGTTTCAGCATGACAATGCCCCCCATGCACAAAGGCGAGGTCCATACAGAAATGGTTTGTCGAGATCGGTGTTGAAGAACTTGGCTGGCCTGCACAAAGTCCGGACCTCAACCCCATCAAACACCTTTCTGATGAATTGGAACACTGACTGTAAGTCAGGCCTACTGGCCCAACATCAGTGCCCTCATCAATGTAGTGGAAAGCAGTCCCATGAGAGTGGAAGCTGTTATAGCAGAAAAGGGGGATTAAACTCCATATTAATACCCATGATTTTGTAATGAGATGTTCGAAGAGCAGGTTTTCATACTTTTGGTCATGTAGTGATTCTTGATAGCCTATTTCATATAGTCAAATCAAGTCAAATGTTATTTGTCACATGCACCGAATACAACATGTGTAGGTAGACCTTAGAGTGAAATGCTTACTTACAAGCCATTGACCAACAATGCAGTTAAGAAAAAAATACCTTCCAAAGAATAATTAGAAAGAAAGGTAACAAATAATTAGAGAGCAGCAGTAAAATTGGACCACATCAGTGCATTAGTTAAGACAATAATCCATATACAGTGGCTTAGGAAAGTATTCAGACCCCTTGACTTTTTCCACATTTTGTTATGTTACAGCCTTATTATAAAATGGATTAAATTAAAACAAAATCCTCAGAAATCTACACACAATACCCCAAATTAATTTATATGAAAACCTCCCAGAAATGGCTTATTTACAAAAGTATTCAGACCCTTTACTAGATTCTAAATTGAGCTCAGGTGGATCCTGTTTGCCTTGATTATCATTGAGATGTTTCTACAACTTGGAGGCCACCTGTGGTACATTCAATTGATTTGACATGATTTGGAAAGGAACACACCTGTCTATATAAGGTCCCACACCTGTCTATATAAGGTCCCACAGTTGACAGTGCACGTCAGAGCAAAAACCAAGCCATGAGGTCAAAGGAATTGTCGGTAGAGCTCTGAGAAATGCTTTGTCTCGAGGCACAGATCTGGGGAAGGTCACAAAAAACATTTCTGCAGCATTGAAGATCCCAAGAGTCAGTGGCCTCCATCATTTTCAAATAGAAGAAGTTTGGAACCAGCAAGACTCCTGGCCGCCCAGCCACACTAAGCAATGGGGGGAGAAGGGCCTTACTCAGGGTGGTGACCAAGAACCATATGTTCACTCTGATAGATGTCTAGAGTTCCTCTGTGGAGATGGGAGAACCTTCCAGAAGGACAACCATCTCTGCAGCACTCCACCAATCAGGCCATTTTGGAAGAGTGGCCAGACGGAACTCAATCCTCAGTAAAAGTCACATGACAGCCCGCTTGGAGTTTGCCAAAAGGCACCTAAAGACTCTCAGACCATGAGAAAGAAGACTATCTGGTCTGATGAAACCAAGATTGAACTCCTTGGCCAGAATGCCAAGCATCACATCTGGAGTAAACCTGGCACCATCCCTACGGTGAAGCATGGGGGTGGTAGCATCATGCTGTGGGGATTTTTTTCAGCGGCAGGGACTGGGAGACTAGTCAGGATCAAGGAAAAGATGAATGGAGCAAAGTACAGAGAGATCCTTGATGAAAACCTGCTCCAGAGTGCTCAGGTCTTCTGACGGGGTCGAAGGTTTACCTTCCAACAGGACAACGACCCTAAGCACACAGCCAAGAAAACGCAGGAGTGGCTCCGGGACAAGTCTCTGAATGTCCTTTAGTAGCCCAGCCAGAGCCTGTACTTGAACCTGAATGTCTCTGGAGAGAACTGAAAATAGCTGTGCAGCAACGCTCCCCATTCAACCTGACAGAGCTTGAGAGGATCTGCAGAGTGGAAGAAGAATGTGAGAATCTCTCTAAATACAGGTGTGCCAAGCTTTTAGTGTCATACCCAAGAAGAATTGCATCAATCACTGCCAAAGATGCTTCAACAAAGTACTTTTTTCCTCAAATTAGCAAAAATAAATAAAAACCTCTTTTGACTTTGTCATTATTGGGTATTGTGTTTAGATTGATGAGGTGTTTTTTTTGTTAAATCAATTTTAGAATAAGACTATTGTAACAAAATGTGGAAAAAGTGAAAGGGTCTGAATACTTTTTTAGGTTGAACCATTGTATTCCATTAGTATGTGTCACAAACGTGTGTATAGGTGGCAGGGAAGTCAGGCGCAGGAGAATAAACTCCGGTAAATGGAGTAATTTAATAAAACAAAACATAACTCCAAAAGCATAAATACAAATGAAACAAATTGGGTACGAGGACCCATCGTGCACCAAATACAAACAACAAACTGAAACAAGAAAGAATCTCTGACAAAGACATGATGGGAAACAGAGGGTTAAATACACAACAGGTAACGAATGGGATTGAAACCAGGTGTGTAGGAAGACAAGACAAAACCAATGGAAACTGAAAAATGGCTCAATGATGGCTAGAAGACCGGTGCCGAACACCACCCGAACAAGGAGAGGCATCGACTGCAGCAGAAGTCGTGACAGTATGGTGTTGTATATTCCCAACATGCTTTAAACCAGTTAAATATAACCTCATATAGTTATAACTTGCTGAGATGTAGTCACTTTTGAGGACACAAGCTCAAGTACACAGTACAAATATTAGAAAAATGTGAAAATATAAAATATTTTATAATGTTCTATATTTCTTATTCAGCAAAACTTTCACCATTGTCTTGCGCACCTGCGCCTCCTGACCATCCTGGACTCCATCACCACCTTGATTATCTGTCACTCCCCTTAGTTCTTTCCTCAGCTGTTATTGACTCTATTTTCATGTCAGTGTGTTGTTTGTGTTTTGTGTTCATTGTTTCTTTTATTTATTAAAACACTCCCTCCCTGAACTTGCTTCCCGACTCTCAGCGCACTCGATACAATATAGTATAATTAAATGATAAAACATCTAACTATAAGATTTCACCTTCCTTATAACTGTAAAATACACATTTGTATATTTACTGTTAGAGAAAATGTGCATATTGTTTTAAAGGTCTCTCTTGATAAAAATGCCTGCCCTCATCCTGAACTCATTAGGAACTCACCTTTCATCTTATATTAATATTGTCCGTCTGTGACAAACAGAAAGTGCATTTTAGATGAATGGCCATAAATCAATTCCCGAAAATGCTACAGTGATGGAACTCCTGCTACACTACAGAGTAAAGAGTGCAGAAACGTACTTTGTCAGTGGCTGTGACATACTGTTCAGCCAGGAGTTGATGGACAGTCAAAAGAACGAATGAAAGATCTTGGGGGATGATAAAGCAAACCAGTGCGACAACAACACAGAGTTGCACACGGGATAAACAAACGTACAGTCAATAACACAATAGAAAAAAAGTCTATATACAGTGTGTGCAAATGTCGAAGATTGGGGAGGTTAGGCAATAAATAGGCTATAGAGGCAAAATAATTACAATTTAGCATTAACAGTGGAGTGATAAGTGTGCAGATGATGATGTGCAAGTAGAGGTACTGGGGTGCAAAAGATAAATAAAAATATGGGGATGAGGTATTTGGGTGTGCTATTTACAGATTGGCTGTGTACAGTTACAGAGATCTGTAAGATGCTCTGACAGCTGATGCTTGAAGTTAGAGAGGGAGATATAAGTCTCCAGCTTCAGTGATTGTTACAGTTCGTTCCAGTCATTGACAGCAGAGAACTGGAAGGAAAGGCAGCCACAGTAGGTATTGACTTTGGGGATGACCAGTGAAATATACCTCCTGGAGTGTGTGCTACGGGTGGGTGTTGCTATGGTGACCAGTGAGCTGAGATGTGGGGCTTTAACCTAGCAAAGACTTATAGATGACCTGGATCCAGTGGGTTTGGTGATGAATATTAAGCGAGGGCCAGCCAACGAGAGCATACAGGTTGCAGTGGTGGGTAGTATATGGGGCTTCGGTGACAAAGCGGATGGCGCTGTGATAGACTACATCCAGTTTGCTGAGTAGAGTGTGGGAAGCTATTTTGTAAATGACATCGCCAAAGTCAAGGATTGGTAGGTTGGTCAGTTTTCCGAGGGTATGTTTGGCAGCATGATTGAAGGATGCTTTGCTGCAAAACAGGAAGCCGATTCGATATTTAATTTTGGATTGGAGACGCTTAATGAGTCTGGAAGGAGAATTTACAGTATAACCAGACACCTAGTTATTTGTAGTTGTACACATATTCTAAGTCAGAACCGTCCAGACTAGTGATGCTAGTCGGGCGGGCAGGTGAGGGCAGCAATCGGTGGAAGAGCATGCATTTAGTTTTACTACCAATTAAAAGGAGTGATGTATGGCACGGAAGATCATTTGGAGGTTTGTTAACACAGTGTCAAAAGAAGGGCCAGAAGTATACAGAATGGTGTCATCTGCGTAGAGGTGGATCAGAGAATCACCAGCATCATTGATATATACAGAGAAAAGAGTCGGCCCGAGAATTGAACCATGTGGCACCCCCATAGAGACTGCCAGAGGTCCGGACAACAGGCCCTCCGATTTGACACATTGAACTCTATCTGAGGTATAGTTGTTGAACCAGGCGAGGCAGTAATTTGAGAAACCAAGGCTATTGATTCTGCCGATAAGAATGAGGTGATTGACAGAGTCGAAAGTCTTCGCCAGGTCGATGAAGACGGCTGCACAGTATTGACTTTTATCGATGGCGGTTATGATATCGTTTAGGACCTTGAGTGTGGCTGAGTGGAGAAGGTATGATGGGATTCAAAAGTTGCTGCATGGGGTGCAGAGCTGTTGGCCGGGGTAGGGGTAGCCAGGTAGAAAGCATGGCCAGCCGTCGAGAAATGCTTCTTGAAATGATCGATTATCGTAGATTTATCGGTGGTTACAGTGTTTCCCAGCCTCAGTGCAGTGGGCAGCTGGGAGGAGGTGCTCTTGTTCTCCATGGACTTTACAGTGTCCCCAACATTTTGGGAATTAGTGCTACAGGATGCACATTTCTGTTTTAAAAGCTAACCTTAGCTTTCCTAACTGACTGTGTATATTGGTTCCTGACTTCCCCGAAAAGTTGCATATCGCGGGGGCTATTCGATGCTAATGCAGAACGCCATTGGATGTTTTTGTGCTGGTCAAGGGCAGTCAAGACTGTGGTGAACCAAGGGCTATATCTGTTCTTAGTTCTACATTATTTGAGTGGGGCATGCTTATTTATCACCTCTACGCATACGACACCATTCTGTATATCTCTGGCCCTTCTTTGGACACTGTGTTAACCTCTGCGCAACGAACCCGTTAGCGGGATTAAATTAGACAACATACGGTGATTGCTACATAAATAGTCATATTAAACATTCATGAAAATACAAGTGTCTCAAGTTTCGAAAGCCTAGAATCTTGCTAATTCAACTGCGTTGTCTGATTTGAAAAAGGATTTACTGCGAAAGAATACGATGCGATTATCTGAGGACAGAGCCCCATAAAAAAAAATATTTTTTTCAACCAGCACAGGCGCAATAAAATAAATCGTTTACCTTTGACGATCTTCCTCTGTTTGCAATCCCAATGCTCATTGTTACATGCTCATTGTTACACAATGAATACATTTTGTGAACCGCTTGTGTCGTGAATTCCGTCTCATTCAATTTTCGACGACACATTCGATGTAAATACACACATGAAACGTGACTTTTCCAGTCATGTTTGGTTTCATTGCAATCAACTGGTTGTTTGTAACACAACCAAACTGATGGGTGATTTCGCGGGACATATTGACTGAAAGAAAACGATTTGAAGACAACAAGTAATGACATCATTGTGCACCAATGATATGACCGCTGTGTCGTTGATTGACTGTATTTTAACCCAATGACCACTGATCGTCTTGAAATCTAGCATGGTCGATAGCCAAAGAGCTGAGGTAAACAGCAATATGTAATGGTTATGTGTTGGAAGACCAACCCATGTAGTAAACTCCGGCATAAAGAGGGTCATTCGCCATTGAAGATTGATACTGGAAGGAGCCACTCATGTTACTCACTATTTTGGTAAAGCGCATCTTCAGCTGTTTATATATCAATCAGTATGGCGACTAAGTCAGGGAAAGCTAAATCTAAGTCGAGATATACAGATGTACACACAATTTTAGAAGAAATTGATCGGGAAAGTGAGACAGAGATTGTTGGAGGACGATTCATTTAGCTAGCATAGCTTTGATTCCCAAATGGAGGAATTTTTGGGGGGACGGAGAGGACATCTTTTTGGACTGGTAAGTTCTTCTCATGTTAATGCTGTTGTTTGAAATTAATAATATAAAATATTATTTGTGATTTTTCAAATTTTTAGTAGCAATATATAAAAATGTAATAAAATGTGTAAAGTACACGTTGGTTATATATTGTGGGTGGGGGTATGTTTGTACTATTGGTTAGAGCCTGTAAGTAAGAATTTCACTGTAAGGGCTACACCTGTTGTATTCAGCGCACGTGACAAATACACAAACACACAAATACACTGATTTGATTTGAAACAGACGGGACTATACCAGGCTAGGTATTCACCAGATGAGGTACATTACCAAATTAGATTAACTACCACAACTACTAATTATTTCAAGCCAAGCAACAAATACATTTGGCAAACGTAAATCTCAATCTCATAATTGGCAACACAGTCAGACCCGTGCAATGGCTTTAATAAGTAGGGCTACTCCGCTAAAACAAGATGTGCACCAGACAGGGTTGGGGTGAACTCCATTTACATTCCAGTCAATTCAGAAATAACCAAATTCCAATTCCACATTTTCCTCATTGAAATATGTTGACGAGAATTTTTTATGTGATTTCAGTATACTTCCTGAATTGACTGGAATTGAAATTCAATTGACCTCAACCCTGGCACTAGGTTGAGTTGCTTGACTGGATAAATGCATCAGCTCTTTGCAAAAGTCGAAGGGGATGTTAACAGTTCACCTTTAAAAACTGCCAGATGGACTTCAGTGGAACCATCGCTCCCACGGGATGTCATATAGGGCTAGTCCCCTTCCAGTTCGCCTGTGAGAGATAAGCAAGAAGATACACCGTGGAAGCACTGTGCCATATGTATAAATAACTCTGCCATACTACTCCTGAACCCCAAATTAACTTGTATAATGAGAAGCTAGACCTATAAATCTGGCATCCTGCATAAATTAATTATGGGTTTAAATCTCATTCATGTGTGAGCTTTGGGTCGGTGCATCTGATTACCCTAATCAATGCCATACTTGTTGTACATTTACATACAACAAATATGCCCCATCCAGTATAATGTAAGTAGATTGAAGCCACCTGCTTTATAAAGGCTCAGGGAAATTGTGGGGACCGGAAGACCTATTCATCATTCTGTCTGATGTACGCTCACGCGCGCGCACACGCACACACACACAAAACTCATCCAACCGTAATGAGACACAACCCAGGCTAGAGCAAAGCTATGTAACACTTGTTCTGAGGAACAACCTGTTGGGAAGGTGCTGTCTTTTGTCTAAGATAAAAGCAGGAAGAGGCCACTCCGATGTGCTCCTCCACTCTACGCATCCTAATCTCTCCACAGATTAGCTAGGATGTCGCAGTGAAGTGTTTCAGTTGATGACAGGCAGCAATATGTTTGGTATTATATAAAGGAGGACATTGCTAGAGGAGGGGTTCCACTTTAAAACATTTTTTTATAGAGTGATACATGGGAAAGTGATATAACACCATTTGGAATTTTTAACACCAATGTCATTGACTCATTGTTTGATGAGTCAATTAATGCCATGAATGGTGTAATTTGGTATGTAATTGACACACACACACCCTTAAACCCCCTACGCTCCTTTGAGACTCGTCCTTCAGACTCACTGAGATCTCTTCTAGCGAAAATAGCGAACATAACGGGCAACTGGGCATTTTTATACAAGACTATAAGCATTAAAGGCTTAATTAACTCAGGAACTACACCTGAGTGGAAGCCCCTGCTTCAATATACTTTGTATCCCTCATTTACTTAAGTGTTTCTTTTATTTAGACAGTTACCTGTAGATCTACTGTACCAGATGGTAAAGCCACACACATTCTGTAGCTTAGAGATGCTACAGCGGAAAGAATTTAAGATCAGTTGTTTTCAGCCAGTTGGCTCATGAGTCAATCATTGTTTAATCATTTAACCATGTAATACACATTTGTGAGCCACATGGGGGTTTTCTGACGATTAGAAACGGTATGCTCATTAGCCTGTTTATTTGTGTTTTTATAATCATGTATGTATAATTATGCAGACCGTCAGCTGTGGCAGGGCTTGATCTTCATTAAAGGGACTCAAAGTGGTATCAAGTGTAGTTATAGAGACACAAATAATATATAATAATAATAATATAATATATGCCATTTAGCAGACGCTTTTATCCAAAGCGACTTACAGTCATGTGTGCATACATTCTACGTATGGGTGGTCCCGGGGATCGAACCCACTACCCTGGCGTTACAAGCGCCATGCTCTACCAACTGAGCTACAGAAGGACCAAACAGCTTCCTAGTATATATGCTACATTGATGGATATGGGTCACCCTTCTAAGGTACAATCTGACTGTCTTGGGGCTGTGCTAGAGTACCAAGCCTATCTCCTCAAAAGAATCTGTGCTATTTTCACATCTTTCTCACTAGTGTTTGCCAACTCTATGTGTGTGTGCTAGTGCTTTACTATATGCTATCATTACAAGAGGACGGGGAAACATTAGAGCGGAGAAAAATACTACGTTGTGGTTTCCACAGCTGCATTCAGAGGACAACGGCCTATCAGAGGCCTAGCTGTGAGTTACTGCAGACGATAGACAGAACATTGATGGGCATGGTGAGTGTTCCGTTTCCACCAAAAGGCCTCTGAACAACGATCAATATGTGAACTTGGAACACCTAGCTTTGAAATGGAAAAAGAAGGATCTAGAAAATAATGGTTCAATTGAAATCCTCTCCAACTTGAACACCTATGAAGTTTATTATAGCTATAATGTATTCATAATGGATCAGGGTCCCTTTATAGTGGAGATGCATCTCAAAGTAGTACAACTTGTTTACTTGAATAGCACTAATATGTCATTGTTCCATTTGGGGATAGATGATAAACAGAGTCACAGACGGAAACATCTGTATGCTCCAGGCACCGTATGCTGACTTCCTGCTATAGCTCTTCTTAGAATACATGATCTGTATTCTATGGATCTGCAGACTTACTCCTTGACTGGTTGTACCATTAGCATGACATAGACAACAATGTAATGATTGGCTCCCATAAAAGTCTTGTGCCTCAATAATCTGTAAACGTCCTACATTTGTATAGATTGTCGCGCAATTATAGAGTGGAACGATTTCATGTTTCACAGGCTATGGAAATAGGGAGCTATTTTTGATGAAGAAAAACAAATAGGCAATTTGCATCTGACGTAGCTGCTATCAAATTGCTGCTTGTGGAAGAATGAAATCATCAGTTTGGCAGTGCTTTGCATCTTTTTAGCTGAAATCAGGTGATGCTGTATTACTTCACTGATAATAACATTATGTCATGTGCATTTTGTACAGGTGCAACCCATCAGTTCCCTGTCCCCTGTGGGAATTAGATGAAGTACAAACAAAACTCATCTGAGTGCAAATATCTGGTTCGATATACACTAGTGAATTTAACCCTGTTCCTCCTCTTCTTCTTGGAAGGGGACATTTCGGTATTCCGTTGGCCAAAACAATCGAAATGCTTGTGTTTGGCTGGAAGTGGTTGCCTTGCTTGTTTGCTCCTGCCTCCTCTGTTCGATCTTTTATCCCGTTTACTGTGTTGTTGTTGCTATTTTATTTGACCTTATCGCTGCATTATTGTGGAGCATATTTGGCTCTATATCAATCCCATCTACTGGATTATTTTGATTAATACAACTGAAATCACAGCAGAGCTTTTTGACATCCGGTTGGTTGATGTTAGGTGATGAGAGAATGAGATTATTAATACCCTGTGTGTGTGTGCAGAGGCCTGCCGTGACCAGTCACAACCTCAGACACACACACGCACGCACACACAAGCATGTATGCATGTACGTACACATACACCCGCACACACACACACACACACACACACACACACACACACACACACACACACACACACACACACACACACACACACACACACACACACACATCACCCCTGCAAAGCCTCCCCTCACACATACGTCCCTGAAGGGATGATGTAGTCTGAAAGGTTAGCTCTTGATTGCCACTAAGACTAATTCAAATAATTAAAATGGCTTTTGGCCCTCAAAGCCTACAAGCCCATGCTTTTTAATAGTTCTGGAATGGGGGGTGATGGTGAGATGAGAGAGGAAACATGCCCGCAGGTGGCTGGTGCTGCTGATGACAAGGAAGACAGAACAGGGACAACCAGACAGTGCCTTGCAAAAGTATTCAGACCCATTGGATTTCTTCACATTTTATTGTGTTACAAAGTGAGATGAAATGGATTTAATTGTAATTTTGTGTCAACAATCGACACGAAATAATGTCAAAGTGGAAGAAAATGTTATGCAATGACTACATTTTATATTATATTAAAACTTCTTAAGGATCTGCCAATTCTTTAAATTTTCGCCTGAAATTACATACCCAAATCTATCTGCCTGTAGCTTAGGCCCTGATGCAAGGATATGCATAGTCTTGGTACTGTTTGAAAGGAAACACTTAGAAGTTTGTGGAAATGTGAAAGGAGAATAACACTCCAACAATCTGGTAAAAGATAATACAAAGATAAAAACAACCGTTCTTTTGTATTTTTTTTGTACCATAGTCTTTGAAATACAAGAGAAAAACCATGATGTATTATTCCAGCCCAGGTGCAAGATACATTTTGGCCACTCATGGTATCGTCACTGAGCAGTTTCATTTCTGTCCTGCAGCTCAGTTTAGAAGGACGACTGTATATTTGATGTGTCTGGGTGGTTTAATACATAATCCACACCATAATTATTAAATTGACCATGCTTAATTAGATATTCCATCTCTGATTTGATAATGTTATCCATCTACCAATCACTGCTCTCTGTAGTTTAATATCTGCTTGACTAAGGGACCTTACAGATGTATGTATTGGGGTCAGAGGAAGGGTCACAAATCACAAATCATGTCAAATCATGTCAATCCCTATTATTTTACAAAGAGTGAGTCCATGTAACTTATGGATTTGTTCAACCAAATTTTACTCCTGAACTAATTTAGCCTTGCCTAAACAAAGGGGCTGAATACTTATGCAACGACTATATTTTAGTTATTACATTTTTATTAATCAAAAACAAACAAACAAAACATTCTTCCACTTTGTCATTACTGTCACGCCTTGGTCTTAGTATTTTGTGTTTTCTTTATTATTTGGTCAGGCCAGGGTGTGACATGGGTTTATGTTGTATTTCGTATTGGGGTTTTTGCATTATTGGGATTACGGCTGAGTAGGGGTGTTGTATGGGCTTGGCTGCCTGAGGCGGTTCTCAATCAGAGTCAGGTGATTCTCGTTGTCTCTGATTGGGAACCGTATTTAGGTAGCCTGGTTTCGCTTTGTATTTCGTGGGTGATTGTTCCTGTCTCTGTGTAGTTTCACCAGATAGGCTGTAATAGGTTTCACGTTCCGTTTGTTGTTTTTGTATATGTATAAGTTATTTCATGTATCACGATCTTTGTTCATTAAAGACATGAGTAACCACTACGCTGCATTTCGGTCCGACTCTCTTTCGACAAACGAAGAACGCTGTTACAATTACAGAGTATTTTCAGTAGATTGTTGACATTTCTGTTTACAATTAAATAAATTCTAATTCCACTTTGTAACACAAAAAAAATAATGAAATCCAAGGGGTATGAATACTTTTGCAATGCACTGTAGATATTTTAGTGCTCAGGGAGGGACACACCCACATACAAACACAATCAAAGACAGACAGTTACATGAATAGCAATCATACAGAGTGCATTAATTACATTTACATTACATTTAAGTCATTTAGCAGACGCTCTTACCATATTCAATATTACCCTTTTTCTTTGTCGAAATGTCTTAAAGTAAGTCAAAAAATACACTGGCATATTACAGATTTCCCCAATTGTTAAAACACACGTTTGCTGAAACTACGTCTCAGGTACACAAAAATCGAAACAAAACAGTTATCCAATTTCCCCAAACATCTAGCACAATAAAACACAGCAATTAAAATCATGTACTTTCTGCTTAAAATGAAACTCTGCATACAAATGACACACACACACACACACACACACACAAACACAAACACACACACACACACACACACACACACACACACACACACACACACACACACACACACACACACACACACACACTCTAACTTAGTGACAACCGAGATCACACTAATTGTACATATTCAAAACACTACCATCAGAAGTTATTTTAGTGTAAAGACTAAGCTGTTGTTATACTGTATTTGTGTGTACTCAAACAAGAAAGGAACACAAATGCAGGATGCGGGCTATGGTTGAAGAGCTCACTCTGATGTCGTGGAAGATGGCAGGGTTTTCGATAATCTGTTTTAGGATTTCCCACTGTCTTATGGCATTATTTTCAACTACCATTTGCACAATGGCAGCCTGCTGTTCGTCTGTAAATAGACGCGTTCTACAAAAACAAAATAGCATACAGTACAGTAAACACTACAGTAATACAGTATACAAGACAAACCTGTTACAAAGTAGTATAGCTCCTAATTTCATACATACAGTAATACATGAAACATTTACTTTGTTTCCCTTTACAGTATGTATTGGAATCTACAGTCTTTTCTGTGCTTTATGCTGTACTACCGTCAAGTAGTAAAAAGTAGTAGATAAGTCCAATGTCTGCAGTACATACCTATTCTCAGTTTGTAACGTCCAGATGATGGATGCTACGGTGAAGTTGCTCAGATTGGGCTTCACACTCTACCCAGCCTCTATCAAGGTCAAACTTTGGTTGACCACATGGTACATCAAAGTCGCCCGCATTTCATCAGAGATTAGTCCCCTTGTTCTTGGTCTTCCTCTACCTCTACCCCCACCTCCACCTTTACCTTTACTCTCTTTACTCTGCCAAGTTTGCTTCCATTGTTCTCCAAACACCTGTGGTCTTTTTCATTCACACAAAAGGTCTGATTGTTCATTTTGCATTCACAAAATTAGTGTTTGCACAAGTGAAGAGTGAAAGTGATCAATTGGTAATTGAGCTTATCTTGTTGAACAGTGTTTATTTTTATTTGAACAAAATACATTTCAGTTGTGAAGGTTGTACCAAAGGTAGAGAATAGTGTGTTGTGTTTTGCTAAATGTTTGCTATTGAATTGCAATCTGAGTGTGAAGCAGTATTGTAGTATTGTAGATTTGATGTAGGCTTCTGCTAAATGAATGACAGGTTTGGGTCATTGTGCCTCGCTGTCACGACTTCCGCCGAAGTCGGTCCCTCTCCTTGTTCGGGCTGCGTTCGGCTGTCGATGTCACCGGCCTTCTAGCCACCATCGATCCACTTTTCATTTTCCATTTGTTTTGTCTTCGTTTTACACACCTGATTTCAATCTCACAATTACTTGTTCATTATTTAACCCCTCTGTTCCCCCATGTTTTTTTTGTGTGATTGTTTATTGTATTTTCGGTCTGTCATGGTGTGCGTGTATTTGTTACTTTGTATTTTTGACATTTTGTGTAAAAGCACGTTGATTACTCATATCTGCTGTCCTGCGCCTGACTCTCTACACCAGATACACATACAGTGAGGGGAAAAAGTATTTGATCCCCTGCTGATTTTGTACATTTGCCCACTGACAAAGAAAGGATCAGTCTATAATTGTAGTGTTAGGTTTATTTGAACAGTGAGAGACAGAATAACAACAAAAATCCAGAAAAGCACATGTCAAAAATGCCCTACTGGGCAGAAGGGAGTGGTGCTTAAATGTTATATAATTGTATTTGACCCCCTCTCAAGACCAAAGAGCTCTCCAAGGATGTCAGGGACAAGATTGTAGACCTACACAAGGCTGGAATGGGCTACAAGACCATCACCAAGCAGCTTGGTGAGAAGGTGACAACAGTTGGTGCGATTATTCGCAAATGGAAGAAACATAAAAGAACTGTTAATCTCCCTCGGCCTGGGGCTCCATGCAAGATCTCACCTCGTGGAGTGTCAATGATCATGAGAACGGTGAGGAATCAGCCCAGAACTACATGGGATGATCTTGTCAATGATCTCAAGGCAGCTGGGACCATAGTCACCAAGAAAACAATTGGTAACACACTACGCCGTGAAGGACTGAAATCCTGTAGCGCCCACAAGGTCCCCCCTGCTCAAGAAAGCACATATACATGCCCGTCTGAAGTTTGCCAATGAACATCTGAATGATTCAGAGGACAACTGGGGGAAAGTGTCGTGGTCAGATGAGACCAAAATGTAGCTCTTTGGCATCAACTCAACTCGCTGTGTTTGGAGGAGGAGGAATGCTGCCTATGACCCCAAGAACACCATCCCCACCTTCAAACATGGAGGTGGAAACATTATGCTATGGTGGGGTTTTTTCTGCTAAGGGGACAGGACAACTTCACCGCATCAAAGGGACGATGGACGGGGCAAAGTACCGTCAAATCTTGGGTGAGAACCTCCTTCCCTCAGCCAGGGCATTGAAAATGGGTCGTGGATGGGTATTCCAGCATGACAATGACCCAAAACACACAGCCAAGGCAACAAAGGAGTGGCTCAAGAAGAAGCATATTAAGGTCCTGGAGTGGCCTAGCCAGTCTCCAGACCTTAATCCCATAGAAAATCTGTGGAGGGAGCTAAAGGTTCGAGTTGCCAAACATCAGCCTCGAAACCGTAATGACTTGGAGAAGATCTGCAAAGAGGAGTGGGACTAAATACCTCCTGAGATGTGTGATAAGTCATGTTTTGCAGGGGGGTCAATTACTTATTTCCCTCATTAAAATGCAAATCAATTTATAACATTTTTGACATGCGTTTTTCTGGATTTTTTTGTTGTTATTCTGTCTCTCACTGTTCAAATAAACCTACCATTACAATTATAGATGGATCATTTCTTTGTCAGTGGGCAAACGTACAAAATCAGCAGGGGATTAAATAGTTTTTCCCCCTCACTGTAGGACCCTTTGCACTCGCGCCAATTTTAGTGTGTAAACAATTGGGAAAAACTGCAAACATACTTCATATCTGCCTTAAGATAAATGAAGGATAGAAGAGAATATATATTTTTACAAAATGCTCACTTATGACACAAATAACTGTGCACAAGAAAAATGTTTTTTGAGAATAGGAGCATCAAAAACAGGGGAGACAAATCTGGGTTAGTCGAAAGGCAGCAGCAGTAATAGCAATGTTTTGGAGAGACAGATGGTATGAAGCTTGGATCAATAGCACTATAAACCACAAAGGAAGGAGTCCAGAAGAGAGAAGAACTCATCCTTCTCAGCGTTGTCATGACACTGGCGTACCGGACACCCCCGCAGCCAAGGCAGGGGGGCCCATGCGCCTGCCATTGAAGTTTTTTAATACATCATTTTGCCAGTAACCCTCCAATAACTTATTCATAAACCTTTTTTAATTTCCATATATACTAGAAAGCTAAGTGTTGTTTCTTGGGCTTCAAGAATGTGACTGATTAAAGTGCCTCAGGGCTCGAAAAATATATCATTGAACTGATTGAAAGTGTGGGGATATCAGTGAACAAATGCTGTGGTCAAGTCTGCGACGGCACCAGTGCATTGTGGTCCTTAATCAGGTCTTCAAAGGCACATATCAGACCGATAGTCTAATGCTTCTAATGTAGTCCTTTATTAGTTTTAGTTTAGAAAACGATCTCTCTGCAGAAGCGACAGTTACAGGGATGGTTAAAAACAGCTTGATTGCCGTAACAAACTGGGCAGAAGGGAGTGGTGCTTGAAATAAGCAGTTGCTGGCTGGCTGGGTTGGTTCTGCAACAGCTTTACTTGGCCTCAACACATTATGGAAAGAGATTAACTGTAAAGGAAGCTCTGTGGACAGATCATCTGGATAGAGGACAGACAATAAATTGGTAGATGCAAACAGATTATTATCTTTAGTGGACAACGGTTCTTGAGGGATCAAACAAAAAGTGGTTTGTGATTTCGTTCATACTGGTGAACCGGGTTTTTCAGTTGTGTGGCTGCAATAGCAACAGTCCCTTATCTTGTCATACATCATTCAAGACTACGTTTAAATTGTGTGCCGCGTAATGTACATATAATACACGTCTCAGAAAAGACTGTCTGGGTTGTCAATACTTAGTATAGAAAACAGTCGGGCCCGCAACTTAGGCCTACATGCCGTCGTAAAAGGCAACACAGTCGCATACTGTAGTTACTATAGCCCTCTACGTAGAAAGAAAGAGTATTGACGCAGAAACCTTTTCCTACGAGAAAGAAAAGTGAAAAGAGACAGAGAGAGAGACAGCAAGGAATACTTCAGGAAAATTGCTTGACTGTTTGATGTTACATTTTTATAAAAAAAAGGTGTATAAATTGCAGCTAAATAGCAGCTTAATACTGTATCTATAGATAGTAGGCTATACTGAATAATGAATCGATCCCTAGTAAGCTAGTGTTTGAGAGTGGACTGACTGTATATTATTTAGCATTAAGAGACTGGTTTGACGCACCACAACTTTCTATCCAAGTTGGGAGAGAGCAAGAGGATTGCTTACGTCATGCAGGTTCAGGTACGCTTATACAGGACTGTTGTACAGTATATAAAATAAAATATTGGTAGCTGATTAGTATGCCGTTACAATCTGCATTGTTTGAAGTAAATTACATTATTGCAGCCGGTCAGCAGTCTAAATGTCAGTATTGCGACACCGTGCATAGCTCCGTGAAATGTTAGGCTTAACATGAGAATGATGACCAAATAGGCCTACCAATAAACCTGTATCCATTAGCTAAAGCAAAACTATAGGCTACATGCCCTGGCACCACAGAAAGTCTATCATCAATTTGATAGGCAGCCGCATAGACATATCGCAATTTCAGCATCATGGGCAGCGATCGGTAATCTATAGTATGTGAGTGGCTGTCTGGCTGACACATTCAATTTTATTTTAGGGGGATTGGTGGGGGGCTCTGACCATGCCGGGATGAACTCATTTGCAGAGATGTCAAGGATATCAATCAATGCAATTCATTATCTTTGACAAATAAGAGGACTAGAGCAACAGCTGCTGTAATGTAGAAATGGAACACACTGTAGCTAGAAAATTGACTTGAATTCCTTTGTTTATTTTCCCACCCTGTTCGTTGTCATCCTTTACTCCATACAGTCCTGTACACCAATACCTTCCATTACCCCATACAGTCCTGAACAGTATACCAATAAATTTCACTACCCCATACAGTCCTGTATACCAATACATTCCATTACCCCATACAGTCCTGTACTGTATACCAATACCTTCCACTACCCCATACAGCCCTGTACTGTATACCAATACCTTCCATTACCCCATATAGTCATGTACACCAATACCTTCCATTACCCCGTACAGTCCTGTACTGTATACCAATACCTTCCATTACCCCATATAGTCATGTACTGTATACCAATACCTTCCATTACCCCATACAGTCCTGTATACCAATACCTTCCATTACCCCATACAGTCCTGTACTGTATACCAATACCTTCCACTACCCCATACAGCCCTGTACTGTATACCAATACCTTCCATTACCCCATATAGTCATGTACTGTATACCAATACACCATACAGTCCTGTACTGTATACCAATACCTTCCATTACCCCATACAGTCCTGTACTGTATACCAATACCTTCCACTACACCATACAGTCCTGTACTGTATACCAATACCTTCCATTACCCCCATACAGTCCTGTACTGTATACCAATACCTTCCATTACCCATACAGTCCTGTACTGTATACCAATACCTTCCATTACCCCATACAGTCCTGTACTGTATACCAATACCTTCCATTACCCCATACAGTCCTGTACTGTATATCAATACCTTCCATTACCCCATACAGTCCTGTACTGTATATCAATACCTTCCACTACCCCATACAGTGTCACGTTCTTTCAAAATCGAACCCAGAAGCAGACCAGGACAAGGAGAGTAGGAAGAAGGTGAGTATTTATTTACAAGTGAATGTGAATGGGTAGATATATCCAGGTGGCATAGCGAGCAGCGGTGGTGAGTTGATGGGAGTAAATAGGTGGATCCAATGGGGTAGCGGAATCCTCCGACGACCAGGCGGGAATGGGGTAAATGATCCGGGTGAGTAACTGAAGACAGAACAAACGGAGGTAAGTTTAAGGCAAGCAATACGTAAAAAACAACAAAACAAATTCTATCCAACTTGAGGCTGATACTATGGCACAACATACTGTTCATGGCTAACGATCCGGCAGGGAATGGATGTCAGGTCCGGGCTTATGAAGAGGAGAGATGATGATCAGGACCAGGTGTGCAGATAGCTGATGGGATACAGGTGCGGGTAATCAGAACTCCCAACTGGCTACATTGCCCGGCAACCAGACAGGGTGCGTTCCAGGACGCCGGAAAAAAACACTCCAGGATAGAACACAGGCAAAAAAACAGACTCAGGAAACGGGATTCGTGACATACAGTCCTGTACTGTATATCAATACCTTCCATTACCCCATACAGTCCTGTACTGTATACCAATACCTTCCACTACCCCATACAGCCCTGTACTGTATACCAATAACTTCCATTACCCCATACAGCCCTGTACTGTATACCAATACCTTCCACTACCCCATACAGCCCTGTACTGTATACCAATACCTTCCACTACCCCATACAGTCCTGTACTGTATACCAATACCTTCCATTACCCCATACAGTCCTGTACTGTATACCAATACCTTCCACTACCCCATACAGCCCTGTACTGTATACCAATACCTTCCATTACCCCATACAGTATACCAATACCTTCCACTACCCCATACAGCCCTGTACTGTATACCAATACCTTCCACTACCCCATACAGCCCTGTACTGTATACCAATACCTTCCATTACCCCGTACAGTCCAGTCCTGTATACCAATACCTTCCACTACCCCATACAGTCCTGTACTGTATACCAATACCTTCCATTACCCCATACAGTCCTGTACTGTATACCAATACCTTCCACTACCCCATACAGCCCTGTACTGTATACCAATACCTTCCACTACCCCATACAGTCCTGTACTGTATATCAATACCTTCCATTACCCCATACAGTCCTGTACTGTATACCAATACCTTCCACTACCCCATACAGCCCTGTACTGTATACCAATACCTTCCATTACCCCATATAGTCATGTACTGTATACCAATACCTTCCATTACCCCATACAGTCCTGTACACCAATACCTTCCACTACCCCATACAGCCCTGTACTGTATACCAATACCTTCCATTACCCAGTACAGTCCAGTCCTGTATACCAATACCTTCCACTACCCCATACAGCCCTGTACTGTATACCAATACCTTCCACTACCCCATACAGTCCTGTACACCAATACCTTCCACTACCCCATACAGCCCTGTACTGTATACCAATACCTTCCATTACCCCGTACAGTCCAGTCCTGTATACCAATACCTTCCACTACCCCATACAGCCCTGTACTGTATACCAATACCTTCCATTACCCCATACAGCCCTGTACTGTATACCAATACCCCATACAGTCCTGGACTGTATATCAATACCTTCCATTACCCCATACAGTCCTGTACTGTATACCAATACCTTCCACTACCCCATACAGCCCTGTACTGTATATCAATACCTTCCACTACCCCATACAGTCCTGTACTGTATACCAATACCTTCCACTACCCCATACAGCCCTGTACTGTATATCAATACCTTCCATTACCCCATACAGTCCTGTACTGTATACCAATACCTTCCACTACCCCATACAGTCCTGTACTGTATATCAATACCTTCCATTACCCCGTGCAGTCCTGTACTGTACACCAATACCTTCCACTACCCCATACAGTCCTGTACTGTACACCAATACCTTCCACTACCCCATACAGTCCTGTACTGTATATCAATACATTCCATCACCCCATACAGTCCTGTACTGTACACCAATACCTTCCACTACCCCATACAGTCCTGTACTGTATATCAATACATTCCACTACCCCATACAGCCCTGTACTGTATACCAATACATTCCATTACCCCATACAGTCCTGTACTGTATATCAATACATTCCATTACCCCATACAGTCCTGTACTGTATACCAATACCTTCCACTACCCCATACAGTCCTGTATATCAATACCTTCCATTACCCCATACAGTCCTGTACTGTATATCAATACCTTCCATTACCCCATACAGTCCTGTACTGTATATCAATACATTCCATTACCCCATACAGTCCTGTACACCAATACCTTCCACTACCCCATACAGTCCTGTACTGTATATCAATACCTTCCATTACCCCATACAGTCCTGTACTGTATACCAATACCTTCCATTACCCCATACAGTCCTGGACTGTATATCAATACATTCCACTACCCCATACAGTCCTGTACTGTACACCAATACCTTCCATTACCCCATACAGCCCTGTACTGTATACCAATACATTCCATTACCCCGTACAGTCCTGTACTGTATACCAATACCATCCACTACCCCATACAGCCCTGTACTGTATACCAATACATTCCATTACCCCGTACAGTCCTGTACTGTATATCAATACCTTCCACTACCCCATACAGTCCTGTACTGTACACCAATACCTTCCACTACCAAATACAGTCCTGGACTGTATATCAATACCTTCCACTACATCCATATACTCCTGCACTGTATATTGTAAGAAAGCGTAAGACGATGAAAAGGAAAAGTATTTGTAGTGTTATCGTGAATAATTACGAGTGTTTGTTATGCATTTTCATTATGTGTTTAAACATTTAATAAGCTTTGGGCTTACTCATGCGCTCCTGTAAGATAACTAGAAAATAACAAACACAATTCCTTGCGTGTGTCTTTCATTTGTTTTGAAAAGCAATTTGCCATAAGCTCTCATTCATTCTGTTGGAATGCATTTACTGTTTGTAAGTATTTAATATTTTTTGAGGAACAAAAAAGTTACAATCAGTTCTCAGAGTTATAAATAAATATCCCAACAGCCTATACCCACCTTTGTTGATGGTCTTTGGTTTTACATAAGTACACACACACACACACACACACACACGAGGACACATTTCATAGCTATTGGTCATATTTTAATTAAATTGCAAATTTGAATAAAACATGGGGCTGCCGGTGCCTTCATGGTTTGGACCAGAGGTATTTGAACAGTGTAGGGTTGCATCCCATACAGTATGGCACCCTATTTCATATATAGAGCCCTATTGGCCCTGGTCAAAAGTAGTGCACTATATATGGACTAGGATTCCATTTGGGACACACACTAGGTGATAACAGTCCAGAGTGGAGAAGTGGAGGCAGACCCAGGCTTCAGAACCAGAAATACCACCAACTGTGAATGGACCTTTGAAGTCAAATCAGCCCTTAGTTCAGATAAGTGGGGTCTTGTGATCATTCCACTTCCTGTGCCCATGAATGAATATCCACCCTTAATAATGTCATAGGCTCACAGCTCTCACTCTTGCCTGGGGTAAGGGATGAAAGCAAGGCCTTTGAACCTAGGTTGCAAAAACCTAACACAGTGATACAATTCTGTATCTGAGAATGTAAATGAATAGACTCTTTTGGGTTTCTTTTAGTTCAGGGTTTGAGGTATCTTTGGAATCACCAATGATGCACCATTCTAGTGTGTTAGTCAGGTGGCAAGCTAAGCATACTCTAAAGATATAAGGTTTAGCTAGCCAGTGTGATCTGCCTATTATAGTAGAATGTAGCTCATCTGGGGTGGTTATAGTGTTGGACTAGTAACCGGAAGGTTGGTTATCACTGCATTGTCGGAACTAGAAGCGCAAGCATTTCGCTACACTCGCATTTAACATCTGCTAACCATGTGTATGTGACAAATAAAATTTGATTTTGAGTTCAAACCCCCGAGCTGACAAGGTACAAATCTGTTGTTCTGCCCCTGAACAGGAAGTTAACCCACTATTCCTAGGCCGTCATTGAAAATAAGAATTTGTTCTTAACTGACTTGCCTAGTTAAATAAAGGTAAAATAAAATAAAAATCTACTGGACAACCATTGTTAACGGCCACAACACCAACAAATATATGATAAGTGGCAGCAGGTCAATTCCTGGAGTGGCCACCTAAAGTCAACTTACATCCTGAAAAGTATGCAGTAGCCTACTCCCTTTAGAATCAGGTCTTAAAAGAAAATTAAATGAGTCATCTCTCAGAGATCACAGTAGAGGCTAAAAAAATCTGCAGCTATAGAGAGAAGAGACAGACATCAAAGGAGGAAATTGGTTGTGAATCATATTAAGCAGCTGATGTCTCTAAATGTCTCTAATTTGCTGTTTAATTTAGCAGTCATTCAGCTGTAATTAGCAGAGAAGAACTCAGCTGCTGCTGAACTTTCAGCCCACTTAAAGGGATAGGGGTTCATTTGCGTGGCTAATCCCTTTTTAAATGATGCTCAACGAATGGGCAGCTAGAACACTTCTGTTGAAACAGTGATGGTGGGCAAACAACTGTTTTCCTCTCTGATGGTAGCTTTGCAACCACCAGTATAATACATCTGACAGCACTGAAATGAGAAGCTTAGAGCAGTGAGAGACAGTGTGCAGGCAGAACATCCCTCGTAAATAAGTGGAATTGAGCTTAGTTTAGGCAGGAACAAAGACCGTTTTGGATAGGAAGTAATTGGGGGGGGACGTAGCTGACAACAGGAGACAGAGCAGTTGTGTTTCCTTCCGGACATAACAGTCTAAGAACAATGCACGTCAATTGTTAGGAGGTGCTGGGCCAAAGAAAACTCGTAGAAAGAAAGTAGGGCCTGCACACACACACACACACACACACAACTGCTCCACCACTTAATTGTAACCAGGCTAGTTAGGCCTACACCATGTTTCGATCAAAAAAAATGGATCTTGGTCAAGTGGTCTGTAGTGGATATTTTAGAATGAAGGTGTAATAATGTGCATGTTCAAGATCATCTCAATAGCATAGACATAGATGTACTGTGACTAAAAAAAAGCACTGGTCCTCAATCATTCTCTTTTCAGGAAACTGTACTGCACTGAACCTATTCACTTCAACATGCTGCAGGAACATACTGTACTTTTCTGTACTCGTGCACACCTTTCTATGATCTGAAAATCAAAGGAAAAACAACAATTAATACAGCAGAAATGAGAGAAATGACCTAAATCAATTGCAAATAGAATAGCTGTAAAAGTTGGTAGGCCTACAGTAACTTCAACCAAATTTAGTACATGGGTAACTACGAATGGTTTTGTCACCGTAAAAGTAAAAACACAGCGGTGCCTGAAACAACTCATTACATTTCAGTGGGTAATAGAGATGAGAAGTGTTAATGGGCTAGGTCTAAGGTGTTGCTTCCCCTGGAGCTACCCCCACACATCTTAGCCTGCTCTGCCTCGATCCTGGGGAGTGTTACATATGCATTAGTGTTGACAGTTGGTGCCTCATTCCTCAACAAGGAACTTCTTCGACCCTGTCATGAACCATATCCTTTTAATTAGGATCCAACGGTAGGAGACAGTATGAGCGTGTCACAAGACCATGCTCCCATTTGTGACCAACTCAGATGATCCCTTTAAGTGGATTAATCTACTAAAATTAGACATCAAATAAGTTGGGAATGTTTTATTAGTGCAAAGTTAACAAAATCCTATAAATTTGAATTATTTGGTGGGAGCGTGTGAAAAAGGACAAAGCTCCCATTTGTAACCAACTCCTCCAATCCCTTTAAGTGGAATGATCTCTACAGAAACAAGATAGATATAGATTTAGATAGTGAAAGAGTACAAAGTTAACTTAGAGTGTCACAGGACAATGCTGTTGTTGGTGACCAACTGAACGGATGGTTAGGTTTGAAGTGGATTCATCTCTACGTACTGTCACGATCGTTATAAGGAATGGACCAAGATGCAGCAGGGTGTTTCCATCCTTCTATTTGGAAGAGAAACTTAAAGAAGAAAAACAATAACGCGAGCAACCGCAACGTGACGCTCAAAGTAGTACTCGCAGGAAACTATACCTAGACAAGATCCCACAAAGCACAATGGGGAAATGGCTACCTTAATACAGTGGGGAGAACAAGTATTTGATACACTGCTGATTTTGCAGGTTTTCCTACTTACAAAACATGTAGAGGTCTGTAATTTTTGTCATAGGTACACTTCAACTTGATTCCCCACGAGGTGAGATCTTGCATGGAGCCCCAGACCGAGGGTGATTGACCGTCATCTTGAACTTCTTCCATTTTCGAATAATTGCGCCAACAGTTGTTGCCTTCTCACCAAGCTGCTTGCCTATTGTCCTGTAGCCCATCCCAGCCTTGTGCAGGTCTACAATTTTATCCCTGATGTCCTTACATAGCTCTCTGGTCTTGGCCATTGTGGAGAGGTTGGAGTCTGTTTGATTGAGTGTGTGGACAGGTTTCTTTTATACGGGTAACCAGTTCAAACAGGTGCTGTTAATACAGGTAATGAATGGAGAACAGGAGCATTTCTTAAAGAAAAACGAACAAGTCTGTGAGAGCCGGAATTCTTACTGGTTGGTAGGTGATCAAATACTTATGTCATGCAATAAAGTGCAAATTAATTACATAAAAATCATACAATGTGATTTTCTGGATTTTTGTTTTAGATTCAGTCTCTCACAGTTGAAGTGTACCTATGATAAACAGAGACAATGACTAACACCTGCCTCTGATTGAGAACCATATCAGGCCAAACATAGAAATAGACAAACCAGACACACAACATAGAATGCCCACCCAGCTCACATCCTGACCAACACTAAAACAAGGAAAACCCACAAGAACTATGGTCAGAACGTGACAGCTCTTCAATTTCTAACTCATCTGTAATCTCGTATTCCCCTATTCAGGTGCTGATCATAAATAAGTAATTACAGTGCCTTCAGAAATTATTCACACCCCTTGATTCTTTACACATTTTGTTGCGTCACAGCCTGCATTTAATTTTAATTTCATCTTTATTTAACCTGGCAAGCCCTTTAAGAACAAATTCTTATTTACAATGACGACCTACCAAAAGGAAAAAGGCCTCCTGCGGAGACGGGTCCTGGGATGAAAAATAAAAACTAAATACAATATAAATATAAATACAGGACAAAACACACATCACAACAAGAGAGACAACACAAACACTACATAAAGAGAGACCTAAGACAACAACATAGCAAGGCAGCAACACATGATAACACAGCATGGTAGCAACACAACATGGTAGCAGCACAAAACATGGTACAAACATTATTGGGCACAGACAACAGCACAAAGGGCAAGAAGTTAGAGACAACAATACATCACACAAAGCAGCCACAACTGTCAGTAGGGGTGTCCATGATTTTGAATGAAGAGATTGCGATAAACGTTTAAATAGATTGCATTTAGATGTTGTGTCACTGATCTACATGCAATACGCCATAATGTCAAAGTGGAATTATGTTTACAAATGAATGAAAAATTAAAAGATTAAATGTCTACAAGTCAATAAGTATTCAACCCTTTGATATGACCTAAATAACTTCAGGTGGAAAAATGTGCATAACAAGTCCGATGATAAGTTGCATGGACTACTGTGTGCAATAATGGTGTTTATGATTTTTGAATGACTGCCCAATCTCTGTACCCCACACATACTGTAAGGTCCCTCAGTCGAGCAGTGAATTTCAAGCGCAGATTCAACGACAAAAGATCAGGGAGGTTTTTCAAAGAAGGGCACCTATTGGTAGATGGGTTAAAATTAAATAAAAAGCAGACATTGAATATCCCTTTGAGTATGGTGAAGTTATTAATTACACTTTGGATGTTGTATCAATACACCCAGTCACTACACAGATACAGGCGTCCTTCCTAACTCAGTTGACGGAAAGGAAGGAAACCGCTCAGGGCTTTCACCATGAAGCCAATGGTGATTTTAGACTAGTTACAGAGTTAAATGGCTGTGATAGGATAAAAATGAGGAGGAATCAACAACATTGTAGTTACTCCACAATGCTAACCTAAATGACAGTGTGAAAATACGGAAGCTTGAACAGAAAAAAAAAAATGTCATCCTGTTTGCAATAAAGCACTAAATCAATACTGGGGGGGGCACAACACATCACTATGGTATGGTTGCTGCATCATGTTATGGGTATGCTTGTCATCGGCAAGGGATAGAGCGTTTTTTTTTAGGATAAAGTAAAAACTGTTTCAGTCTGCTTTCCAACAGACACTGAGAAACAAATCCACCTTTCAACAGGACAATAACCTAAAACCCAAGGCCAAACATAACTGGAGTTATTTACCAAGATGACATTGAATGTTCCTGAATAGCCTAGTTACAGTTTTGACTTAAATTGGCTTGAAAATCTATGTCGAGACTTGAAAATGGCTGTCTAGCAATGGCTTGACAGAGCCTGAAGAATAAAAAATAAAAAAATTATGGGTAAATATACAATCCAGGTTTGCAAATCTCTTAGAGGGGCCGGCAGGGTAGCCTAGTGGTTAGAGCGTTGGACTAGTAACCGGAAGGTTGCAAGTTCAAACCCCCGAACTGAATCTGCCCCTGAACAGGCAGTTAACACACTGTTCCTAGGCCTTCATTGAAAATAAGAATGTGTTCTTAACTGACTTGTCTAGTTAAATAAAGATAAAATAAATAAAAAATACACAGAAAGACTCACAGCTGTAATAACTACCAAAGGTGATTCTAACATGTATTGACCTAGGGGGTTGAATACATACTATATCTAGTGTTTTATTTTCTATTTATATACACATACAGTGGGGCAAAAAAGTATTTTATCAGCCACCAATTGTGCAAGTTCTCCCACTTAAAAAGAGGAGAGAGGCCTGTAATTTTCATCATAGGTACACTTCAACTATGACAGACAAAATGAGAAAAGAAATCCAGAAATTCACATTGTAGGATCTTTTATGAATTTATTTGCAAATTATGGTGGAAAATAAGTATTTGGTCACCTACAAACAAGCAAGATTTCTAGCTCTCACAGACCTGTAACTTCTTCTTTAAGAGACTCCTCTGTCCTCCACTCGTTACCTGTATTAATGGCACCTGTTTGAACTTGTTATCAGTATAAAAGACACCTGTCCACAACCTCAAACAGTCACACTCCAAACTCCACTATGGCCAAGACCAAAGAGCTGTCAAAGGACACCAGAAACAAAATTGTAGACCTGCACCAGGCTGGGAAAACTGAATCTGCAATAGGTAAGCAGCTTGGTTTGAAGAAATCAACTGTGGGAGCAATTATTAGGAAATGGAAGACATACAAGACCACTGATAATCTCCCTCGATCTGGGGCTCCACGCACGATCACACCACGGGGGGTCAAAATGATCACAAGAATGGTGAGCAAAAATCCCAGATCCACACCTAGTGAATAACCTGCAGAGAGCTGGGACCAAAATAACAAAGCCTACCATCAGTAACACACTACGCCACCAGGGACTCAAATCCTGCAGTGCCAGATGTGTCCCCCTGCTTAAACCAGTACATGTCCAGGCCCGTCTGAAGTTTGCTAGAGAGCATTTGGATGATCCAGAAGAAGATTGAGAGAATGTCATATGGTCAGATGAAACCAAAATATAACTTTTTGGTGAGAACTCAACTCGTCGTGTTTGGAGGACAAAGAATGCTGAGTTGCATCCAAAGAACACCATACCTACTGTGAAGCATGGGGGTGGAAACATCATGCGTTGGGGCTGTTTTTCTGCAAAGGGACCAGGATGACTGATCCGTGTAAAGGAAAGAATGAATGGGGCCATGTATCGTGAGATTTTGAGTGAAAACCTCCTTACATCAGCAAGGGCATTGAAGATGAAACGTGGCTGGGTCTTTCAGCATGACAATGATCCCAAACACACCACCCGGACAACGAAGGAGTGGCTTCGTAAGAAGCATTTCAATGTCCTGGAGTGGCCTAGCCAGTCTCCAGATCTCAACCCCATAGAAAGTCTTTGGAGGGAGTTGAAAGTCTGTGTTGCCCAGCAACAGCCCCAAAACATCACTGCTCTAGAGGAGATCTGCATGGAGGAATGGGCCAAAATACCTGCAACAGTGTGTGAAAACCTTGTGAAGACTTACAGAAAACGTTTGACCTCTGTCATTGCCAACAAAGGGTATATAACAAAGTATTGAGAAACTTTTGTTTTTGACCAAATACTTATTTTCCACCATCATTTGCAAATAAATTAATAAAAAAATCCTACAATGTGATTTTCTCGATTTTTTTTCTTCTCATTTTGTCTGTCATAGTTGAAGTGTACCTATGATGAAAATTACAGGCCTCTCTCATCTTTTTAAGTGGGAGAACTTGCACAATTGGTGGCTGACTAAATACTTTTTTGCCCCACTGAATAGATATCTCTATATATATATTGTTATGTATTTTGTGTAGATCATTGACAACAAAATTACAATGAAATTCATTTTTATCCCACTTTATAACACAAGAAAATGTGAAAAATTCAAGGGGTGAGAATAATTTCTGAAGACACTGTACATTCCCCCTGGGAAACTGTGTCCATGTTAGGGCTGCAGTCAGATATTAATGAACTAAGCTATAAGGAAAAGGCCTGGAGGCTCTTTCTATAAATATCCATTTAGACTGAAATATTAATTGTTCCCAGGTTTACCAGACAGCTTTTCTGTGGCAGGCTGAGAATGTGCACAGACAGGGAGATGAGAGCTAGATATACTTATGTTAATATACTTGTACATTATGTACAGTTAAATAAAGGTTAAATTTAAAAAAAATCTCATAGAAATAAACAAAATGTACATAAAGACCCAACAACCTGGCAATTTTAGCAGTGGGTTAGCAATCTCTGTGAGCATTGCAGCATGTCAGCTCACATATGCTCTCTACCTTGTGATTGCACTACACCATGGAGCCAAAAATATTTTAAAAATATATATTTCAAAGCTGTGCTCATTGGATTTATACATTTCTGGCATTTATATCAACATAAACTGTTCGACCCACACCCTTAGAAAAGTTTTGTCCAGAGAAAGAAAGGCTTTGTCCATCTCAGTAAAGCACTTTCTGGGAGGTTTTATTGCTACTTATTTCTTTTATTATCTATTTTCATGTCTTAATTTGGCGTATTTCCTGGAAATTCATTTTTTAAAATGCAATAACTACCCAATGAAAAGTGCTATCCTATTGCCTGGATATTACTTTGAGAGTGTAATCTCTTTTTCCTTTTCAAATTCATTCCCATTTTGAGTTGAGCATCTGGGCATTGTTTTGGTACTGTGTTCTATGGCGCCATATTAATGTTCAACAGACATACTAAATAAAGCCCTTAGAATTAGACTCCAAGCACCTTTCAGGTCGTGATCGTTTCAAAGAGATATGCTCGATGTTCATACAAATCCCACTTGAAATGACACTTTATCTGTGTGCATATGGCTGTGCGTGTGTGTGCTCAAGTATCTTTTTCGATCTGTGGGCATCGTTCAGTTTTCTAACAGATGTTGACAAACACTCAGCTCAGACGCAATTTTTTGTTGTTGATTTTGTACCATGACATGAAAGCCCTGTGTTACTGTTAATTATCCATAGTGTTGCACACACACACACACACACACACACACACACACACACACACACACACACACACACACACACACACACACACACACACACACACACACACACACACACACACACACACACACACACACACACATCACATCGTGTGACAAAGCACTGAACTATAAAGGTCATTGGTATCAATAGCGAAAGTAATTAGAGGATACAAATCCTTCACAATAATCCACCAAAGCTGGTGAGCAACGATAAAGACCAGCATTAACGCTCAATGCATTAGCTGCTCTTTCACATCTAGCAATTGGGCTGAATTATAACGGTTCTACACAACCATAATGACTAGTCTTTTGAAGCCGTTGGACACTGCCACATACAATTAACTGGTACCAGTTAATTGTATGTGGCAGTGTCCAAAAGGTTAAATCTTTACCACCTGGTGTTTGTAAGAGGAGCATGTGTATGACATTACAATATGCATTTTCCCTTTCTGTAAATTGCCTCCCTGTATACATAGCTGGCAGAGGAGACACATTGATTACAAAAGAGATTCACCCAGAGTGTTCCTGTTCTGGTCATGCATTCCCCATATGAAGGAATTTCACCTGAAAACTTTATGCAAATGGGCAAAATAGTAGGGGAATGTGTCCACACAATCTCATTGTAGGCATGGTATGCCAAAGTCATCTAATTAAATTAAAGCTAAGTTATTCAATGCACATACTGAAATCATGCAATGATCATGTGATGACTGATAACAGTGGGGTTTGCTTACATTAAGTGATTTTACGCTAAAGTATGTGACAGTACTGTGATGGTAATTCTCACACACCCCTCTTATAAAGCTGATTGTTCTCATGCAGCTACTGTAGGGGATTGCTGATCAGCTAGTAGACTACTATGGAGTTGATCAATTACATGGACTCATGCCAAATTCCTTGGCTGATTGAATAGCTGATATCTCTGCCTGTAAACATCTATATCTGTACACTAATTTTCTAGTCATACAAATGTTATTCCTAATCATACCAAATCAGCCAACACGCAAAAAAACAAACAAGTGAACAGTTAACATGTCTTACAACACAAATTCTGCAGGGTCGTCCTTGGGTCAATCAGTATCATTTTGTACAAATCGGGCTAGTGGTGTCTGAGATATCGAGTGGGTTATATCCCTGAGCATGTGTGCCAAATTTCAGCGCTCTGAGTAAAACAGATCAAGGGGATGTAAATACGTGCCTGTTATAGCGCAACCAAGGGGTTGATATGAATGTTCTTGAATATGTTGAGTCTTGACAGTGTTTGCAACATGTGTACCAAATTGTGTTAGAATACAAATATCCTGATTTATATGCATTTTTGTGCTAGACCACGCCCACGTGAATGTTTATTGATCAATAGTGTTTTAGGTACTAGTCTGGAAATATTGCGTTGAGCGACCTTTGTCCATAGATACATATCAAGTTTTGTGCAGATCGTTCATTCGGTGCCAGAAGAGTCACTTTTGAAGTGTTTTTCACAAAATTCCAAATGGTGGAAAATCCATCATGGTGAACCTTATGGGTCCCTGAGGCAAAATTGAGCCTGATCTCTGCGGCAAGCCGTGTCATTCACAATCGGGCCAGTGCTGTCTGAGACTTTGCGTGTGAATAAATTCAATTTTATTTGTTTTTTATTTAACCTTTATTTAACTAGGCAAGTAAGTTAAATTTACAATGACAGCCTAGGAACAGTAGGTTAACTGCCTTGTTCAGGGGCAGAAAGACACATTTTTACCTTGGCAGCTCGGGGATTCGATCTACCAACCTTTCGGTTACTGACACAATGCTCTAACCACTACGTTACCTGCCGCCCAATGTACAAAAGTACTTATGGTCGAATGGAGACAGATCCACAGGCCCCTTCCCGATTTCATTGTGGGAGACAAAACAAAATAAAATAAAATAGATAATGCACTGCTTGTTATGTCAAGACTAACAGTGCCACATACTGTATACATATTGCACCACAATACAAACGCAACAATTTCAATGATTTTGCTAAGTTCAAGTTTATGTAAGGAAATCAATCAATTGAAGTAAATGAATTAGGCCCTAATCTATGGACGTCACATAACTGGTCAGCGGTGCAGCCACTGTGGAGCCAGGCCCAGTTTATAACAGACAGAAATACTCGTCAGCACCCCCTCAGCTCTGGTGGGCATTCCTTCAGGCAGCATGCCAATTGCACGCTCCCTCAAAACTTGAGGCATCTGTGTGAGAAAACTGCACAAGCGGCTTTTTCTTGTCCCCAGCACAAGGTGCACATGTGTAATGATTATGCTGTTTAATCAGCTTCTTGATATGCTCACCAGTCAGGTGGATGGATTATCTTGGCAAAGGAGAAATGCTCACTAATAGGGATGTAACCAAATTTGTGCACAACATTTGAGAAAGTTAAGCTTTTTTTTGCATATGGAACATTTCTGTTATTGTTTTTATTCAGCTCATGAAACATGGGACCAACACTTTCCATATTGCGTTTATATTTTTGAGCAGTGTATTAGTTCAATTCCGAAGAGGAAATGATGTGAGCAGTGGAATGAACAGCTTGAATGACCTGCAAGAAAACTGTTGAGTTATGAAGCCTTTCAGAACCCATTGAGGAACTCCAGAGAGAAAACAGGTGCAGTGTCACCAGGAACAGATGCCATTACTGGGGATGGAGAGATGGATGGATGGATGGATGGATGGATGGATGGACGCATGAACGCATGGACAGATGAACATACAGACAGACGGACGGAGAGAGGGGTGAATGGAGAGATGGATGTAACCATGTGACCTGTCTTACCAACCTGTGAATTACTATGGGTAAGAGAGAGAGAGAGAGAGAGAGTGAAAGAAAGAAAGAACGAGAGACTGCAACAGAGACAATATCAGAGAGAATATCCGGCATAGCAGCCACCGCTACACATCAGAGAGAGTTTAAAAAAAAAGGACAAATGATTAAAATAAAAAAAACAGAGAATAAAGAAGAAAGAGAGAGAACTGACGGAAAATCAAAGAGGAGAGTAGTTTGGCTCGACGCCCAGCGAGATTAAATGGGTGGTATTTCCTTGACGTTTACCGCCTAATGACGAGGAAACTCCAATAACATGCACCGTTCCAGCAGTGCTGTGCCGGTGACTGTCATAGAGATAACCCCGTAAAAAAATCTGTCAAGCCTCATAGTCTCATTGATGTACTGCACTTTGTCATATTCATGTCAGGTCCCACTCAAGAGTACATAGTGCATAGGTCATACATTTGAAGAGAAACATATATCATAAGCATCTCCAAAGGCTCTGATGATATTAAGTCGATATAAAGTCGAGAGGCACCTCACTTTTATGTGCCTATATTCAACACACTGAATGCACTGTAACAAGGTTGTGTACTTACTGGATTGCCTTTGGCGATTCCAAGGGCAATATTCATGTCATGAGAGGCAATGTAATGAAGGGAGATCATGTCCGTTTGTAGTAAAACAAATACTTTTGGAACCCATGAGGTCTGGTCCGGATTGGTCTTGCTGCATCCATTGGCTGTTGTCATGTAAAGGTTGGAGAGTGTGACTGGGTCTTAGGGAAGCATTGTGGAAATCAAAGAGATCACTTTTGAAGTTGTTTAATTGACCTCTTCTTGTCTTTCTTAAAGACATGCTCCGGTACTTTGGTGACTAAGAAAGCAGTTTTTAAACCTCCCGCTTTGGGCTGGATGTGTCAATGTGGAATTCCTATACCCCTTATCTATGAGCAGAATTACTGTCTTAACTCAATTAGCCACCTAATTCCTTGTTTGAAAGCAACTGTTTTCTTGAATCTGTGCCACGCCATTGTCCCTACATGTCCCCCCATGTGGGTCAGCCCCCTAGCAATTCGAGTTCTAGCCATTGAGCTACAGCCGCTCAATTTGAAGTGACAGCTAGCAAGAGGCCTGCCCACCATTATCCAATAAGGTAGCAGGGCAGGCCCAACGGCTCAGTGGACTCAGCATAGAGAGAGAGCAAGGAAGTGGTGCATACTCTATGTGCACATATATTCAGAGTTATATTCATGTAAAGCTTTGAGAGGATCTCATGTCAAATTCTGCCTCACCTAAAGCCTATTCTTGTTGGGAAGTTGCTATAGACCACCAAGTGGTAACAGTCCGTATCTGGATATTATGTGCTTGGTAATGTACTGTATGTGATATCAACAGAGAGGTGTCATCAATCAGTCCACTCAAGAAAAAGCTTCAAACTAGTGCTGAGTGATTAACTGACATTCTGGTAATTTTTTGGTTATTTTTCATTTTTTAAACAACTAATTAACCTGTATTATTTGAATTCCATTTTGTTGGGTTTTTCTGTGAGCTCAATGCCCACATTGCAGTTTCTCTAGAGATAAATCAGATCCAGCCTGAACTGTGTAATGTAGTAGGAAATGTTTGTTTCCAACAGGCCAGCATTCGACATAGATTAGCACACAAAACGTGGTAATGAACTAGCCCATGTCAGCAATTTTCTTTTAGATTAGTAAGTTACTAAACATGGTTGAAATACCGACCGGGGTAGGGCCCATTGATCATCAGTTATCATATTAAAAACTGGAAACATTTGCCTCCACCGCATGGCAAAATGTGTAGAATTGCAGCACATTATATCCGATGGCAAAATGTAAAGAATTGCAGGAAATAACTTTAAAAGGAGCCAGTGGCAGACCCACGAGCCACTGGGGCCCCTCTTGATAACATCAGTTTTTTATGGCCCCCACCCCATCAAAGTAGCCCATCCCTTATCTAAGTGATTGATAGTTGGTATTCAGCAGTCATAAAAGTATGCCTTATTTACTTTGAAGCACTACAAAATAATAATTTTGTCAGACAGCAGCTCTACAGAAATGAGATGACTTGGAATTAAATAATAAAGTCATCAAATAAAACAAATGTACAGTGAGGGGAAAAAAAGTATTTGATCCCCTGCTAATTTTGTATTCCATAGTAATCAGTCAAAACTATCTAAAGACACTGAAACAGCAGTGACTTTGTGGAAATTAAAATTTGTAACATTCTCAAAATGTTTGGCCACGACTGCACTGTAGATTAAGAAATCATGTGCCTGGAGGGAAGCAAAAGTCATTCTGCTACCTAATAATAACAAAACACCCTTTACTGGCTCAAATAGTCGACCAATCAGCCTGTTATCAACCCTTACTAAACTTTGGGGGAAAAATGCAATTTCACAGTTAACAAATTAGGTAGCAAACTAAAATAATTTGTGTGTAGAGTACAACTTCAGCTGTCTAACCAGAACTAGAATGGCATTATATTTGTCTGTTTGAGGAAAAATAAGGATTTGGCTTTCTAACCTCTCACTGACATGTACAGCTCTCTTGTGAGGTTCTGTCTTTAAAGTCTCCAGTGGGTGATGAAATCCCTTCCAACTACTGTATGTAATTTAATGCAGGAGGAATCTTTGCATTGGTCAGTAGCCTACAGAGTATATGAGAAGATTGCAATTGCTGAACAATGTATTTATAACTTTCAAGTGTAACAGTTCCAAGTAAATAAGACAGGAGTTCCCTGACAAGAATACAGTGCCATTAGGTTCAATAATAACAAAAGACAATGAAAAGTAATAGATGTCTTGCATAATTGTATTGCTCTCCCAATTCATACGTCAGTATCAACCTGTCATTCAATCAGAGGATTGATTTCGAAAGCATCTCTTCTGCCTGTCTGTAGAACAAATGAGGAAGTGTTGATGAGTGACACTAATTAAAGGGTGATATTACTAAACATTTGTGATGTACTGTCTTATTAGTAATCACCTTTTGTCCCTTCCGAGGTGTTTGCGAACGCCTGATGGTAATGGCAGCATAGATTACCTCCAGGCTCCTCTCACGAACTTTGGCTCCTATATAAGACCCAGGTCCTATCTGATTCAGAGGGGTTGGGTTAAATGTGGTAGACACATTTCAGTTGAACGCATTCAGTTGTACAACTGACTAGGTATCCCCCTTTCCTTAATATCACGGATGGAGGGAGAGTGAGAAAGACTGTCACCATACAGTCATGGAAGCTAGCAGTACACTGTTGAACATAGCCAATCAGAGACCGTGATTCACAGCTAATTCGTGAGGGACACGTGCCAGCATGGCACTGACTGGTTGGCATTACTCACTCGGGCGCAAGAGTCGTCCATTGGCACCTACTTACAACATACAAGATACACATACACTGAGTGTACAAAACATTAAGAACACCTGCTCATTCCATGACACAGACTGACCAGGTAAATCCAGGTGAAAGCTATGATCCCTTATTGATGTAATTTGTGAAATCCACTTTAATCGGTGTAGATGAAGGGGAGGAGACAGGTTGAAGAAGGATTTTTAAGCCTTGAAATAATTGAGACATGGATTATGTATGTATGCCATTCAGCGAGTGAATGGGCAAGACCAAATATTGAAGTGCCTTTAAACAGGGTATGGTTGTAGGTGCCAGGCGCACCGGTTTGAGCGTATCAAGAACTGCAATGCTGCTAGGTTTTTCACACTCCCGTGTGGTATCAAGAATGCTCCACCACCCAACTGACATCCAGCCAATTTGACACGACTGTTGGAAGTATTGGAGTCAACATTGGCCAACATCCCTGTGGAAATCTTTTGATACCCAGACGAATTGATGCTGTTCTGTGGGCAAAAGGGAGTGCAACTCAATATCAGGAAGGTTTTGTATGTGAATACACACAGCACTGATTACATTTGAAGCGGCAGGTAGCCTATTGGTTGGAGCTTTGGGCCAGTAACCAAAAGGTTACTTGATTGATTCCCTGAGTTGACAAGATGAAAATCTGTCATTCTGCCCCTGAACAAGGCAGTTAATCCACCGTTCGTTCCCTGGTAGGCTGTCATTGTAAATAAGAATTTGTTCTTAACTGACTTGCCTAGTTAAATAATAAATATATTATCGTTGGTGGTTAGCTGATTTCCAGGGAAGATAGTATATTGACCAGATCAAATGTGACTAATTTAATTCAAGTGTCCTCCATTATTCTGAAGCGGGACTGGTGTCTGGCCATTGTCTCAGCCTTCTGTAACTGCTCTTGATGTGGTAGCAGGTTTCCCATATGATGCTGCTGAACAACAAATCAACCAGGTTTTGTACACAGCCTGTGAATTAAATTAAATATCATCACTCAATAAATATATAGCTATAACATATAGTTTGGAGGTCATTTATATGCTAATAGAGGGACTGTAACTACAGAACTCTGATGCAGTTGCAATCAGCTGTGTAAGTAGCTGAATTCTTGCTGATTCATTTACAGCATACAGTGACATTTTACGCTATTCTGTGCTTCCAACTTTGTGGTAACAGTTTGGGGAAGGCTCGTTCCTGTTTCAACATAACAATGCCCCAATGCCCCAGTGCGAGGTCCATACAGAAATGGTTTGTCGAGATCGGTGTGGACAAACTTGACTGACCTGCACCGAGCCCTGGCCTAATCGCCATCGAACATTTTCGGGATGAATTGGAACTCTGACCGTGAGTCAGTCCTAATTGCACAACATCAGTGCCCGACCTCACTAATGCTCTGGCTGAATGGAAGAAAGTCCCCGCAGCAATGTTACAACATCTAGTGGAAAGCCTTCCCAGAAGAGTGAAGGTTGTTATAACAGCAAAGGGGGACCAACTCCATACTAATGCCCATAATTTTGGAATAAGAGTGTCCACATACTTTTGTAGTGTATATAGGCAGATGTAATGGTGTACAGGATTGATAAGGTACAGACTCCAAAGCAAACCTAAGGGCAGTCAGCATGAGTGCAGTTTGTATTGTCTCATGAAATTTCTTAAAATCTTTTCCAGTGTGGAGCCAACCAGATATACCAATGATGCAAATAATAAAGGTCTTGGGTCAGAATATGATTAATTGAATCAGTTTGACAGTTTTATATATACAGTACATTCATAGATCCACACTGTCTCATAACACTGCCATGACAAAAGTCCACTGTGGATGATATTGCCCACCCCCTTTGAAGACGGCTAAATTGTGTAATTATGGCTAAACAAGTGAACATGACAATCAATTGACATTGACACTTGGTGCCTGGGCTGGGGGTGCAGAGCTCAGGGGTTTGCAGAGCTCAGGTTGTCTGAGGGTGCTGGGCTCTGAGGTTGTGGCTTCACTATTTCCACATGAGGCTTCTTCTGAGTCTGTAGGTTCAGGAATGTTTGTTTGTATATTGTAAATTCACATACTCCGGCTAAAGTCAAACATACAGTGCCTTGCGAAAGTATTCGGCCCCCTTGAACTTTGCAACCTTTTGCCACATTTCAGGCTCCAAACATAAAGATATAAAACTGTATTTTTTTGTGATGAATCAACAACAAGTGGGACACAATCATGAAGTGGAACGACATTTATTGGATATTTCAAACTTTTTTAACAAATCAAAAACTGAAAAATTGGGCGTGCAAAATTATTCAGCCCCTTTACTTTCAGTGCAGAAAACTCTCTCCAGAAGTTCAGTGAGGATCTCTGAATGATCCAATGTTGACCTAAATGACGAATTATGATAAATACAATCCACCTGTGTGTAATCAAGTCTCCGTATAAATGCACCTGCACCTTGATAGTCTCAGAGGTCCGTTAAAAGCGCAGAGAGCATCATGAAGAACAAGGAACACACCAGGCAGGTCTGAGATACTGTTGTGAAGAAGTTTAAAGCCGGATTTGGATACAAAAAGATTTCCCAAGCTTTAAACATCCCAAGGAGCACTGTGCAAGCAATAATATTGAAATGGCAGGAATATCAGACCACTGCAAATCTAACAAGATCTGGCCATCCCTCTAAACTGTCAGCTCATACAAGGAGATCGCTGATCAGAGATGCAGCCAAGAGGCCCATGATCACTCTGGATGAACTGCAGAGTTCTACAGCTGAGGTGGGAGACTCTGTCCATAGGACAACAATCAGTCGTATATTGCACACATCTGGCCTTTATGGAAGAGTGGCAAGAAGAAAGCAATTTCTTAAAGATATCCATAAAAAAGTGTTGTTTAAAGTTTGCCACAAGCCACCTGGGAGACACACCAAACATGTGGAAGAAGGTGCTCTGGTCAGATGAAACCAAAATTTAACTTTTTGGCAACAATGCAAAACGTTATGTTTGGCATAAAAGCAACACAGCTCATCACCCTGAACACACCATCCCCACTGTCAAACATGGTGGTGGCAGCATCATGGTTTAGGCCTGCTTTTCTTCAGCAGGGACAGGGAAGATGGTTAAAATTGATGGGAAGATGGATGGAGCCAAATACAGGACCATTCTGGAAGAAAACCTGATGGAGTCTGCAAAAGACCTGAGACTGGGACGGAGATTTGTCTTCCAACAAGACAATGATCCAAAACATAAAGCAAAATCGCCAATGGAATGGTTCAAAAATAAACATATCCAGGTGTTAGAATGGCCAAGTCAAAGTCCAGACCTGAATCCAATCGAGAATCTGTGGAAAGAACTGAAAACTGCTGTTCACAAATGCTCTCCATCCAACCTCACTGAGCTCGAGCTGTTTTGCAAGGAGGAATGGGAAAAAAAATTCAGTCTCTCGATGTGCAACACTGATAGAGACATACCCCAAGCGACTTACAGCTGTAATCGCAGCAAAAGGTGGCGCTACAAAGTATTAACTTAAGGGGGCTGAATAATTTTGCACGCCCAAATTTTTCAGTTTTTGATTTGTTAAAAGAGTTTGAAATATCCAATAAATGTCAACTTGTTGTTGATTCTTCACAAAAAAAATACAGTTTTATATCTTTATGTTTGAAGCCTGAAATGTGGCAAAAGGTCGCAAAGTTCAAGGGGGCCGAATACTTTCGCAAGGCACTGTATAGCTAAGTCCATGGTGTTGGCCTTCGAATCATATTTATATGACGAGTTATCAACCCTGGTTCACGTCTAGCGCAGTGCTCATTCTCACACTCTACAGCTAACTAGCTAACAATGTATTACCGTGCTGGTCAACGATGCTCGGCGTCATCATGGCTTTAAATATCGCTGTCTGATACACTTTTGTTGTTGTGGTCTTTTATCTTTTTATATATTCTTGTTTGAGTTTCTTCATTTTTTCCCTGCACTGTTTTACTGACCTATGGACTCTCATCTCGGCTAATGTATCCAATATTTTTTGAAGACCTTTTCAATCCTGGAAGAATCCAGTTGCCTCTGGATGCTGGAGTCTGACCAGATGCTCAAAAGCGCTTGGACATCTCCAACTGACCAATTTGCGGCTTCCATTATTCGTTTTTAAATGTAGAGTTATTCGTTAGTGTAGCTGTAATGTTCGTAGTTAGATTTTCCTTCTCTTATAAAAAATGGTGCCAGTTGGCTCGAACATGAGTATTAACAACATACGCAACACTGTGACCTCATTGCGTGAGGACAATCATTGAGTACGGGTATTTGTAACTCCACCCACCGGCCTACTTAGTTCGATGTCAGTACCAGATATCAAACAAGGCTGAATATCCAGCTTGGTTCCAGGAATCAAGCAGGCCATTGGCAAATGGAAATTAAGTAGGAACCCTGATATTCACAGCCCGGCATGTCATGGTCCTGCAGTGGAAAAGCACCAAAACTACTATAAAAACAGTCTGGTTTGCATCAAACATGCCATCTGGGTATTTTTTTCAGATTCCAGATAGCTTATCAGGACCGTGTAATGAAAAATAATACATCAGTTTCATTGAAGAAATGTACTAACTGTTTTCATTATAGATGGGAGTGGATATCAACATAATCTTAAACTATATGAAGTCCTTACAGTGTTCAATAATTATTCAATTTAGCACTAGTCAAATCAGTAGTTAACTACATGTAGCTTTCCTCGTGGGTAATTGCATATTCAGAGAAATAAAATGGAAGAAATTGCTGGTTTGATCTCTATATTACAACGAGGATTTGCTGTCCATGTCTCAGAGGAATAATTTAGAATGGCAAATTACAAAATTATATTGATAATCAGCCCCATGATTCCGATTACCCAGGGAATTTATACATGAACCAACTACATTATTATGCAAATAATGAAGTGCGTGTGTCTGTGTAAGTGTGTGTGCCTGCTTCGCTTTATTAACTGTCTTGTCTGCTGGCTGGAAGATGTGATGCCTGTCACCCTCTAAGGCCTAGCGAGTGGACGTGATCCAGAAAACTTCTCAGCCATCAATCTGGCCTGGCATATAATTAACGATGGGGGCAACACCATCCAGCCTCAAGACACTGTATGTTAATGTTAAATCCTGTGTGTGCATCTGTGTGTGTGCCTCTGTGTTTGTGTTTGCCTGTGCTCATATGTGTGAGCGTGTGTGTGTGTGTGTGTGTGTATGCACCTCTTTAGAGAACACACCTTGCTCTTCCTTAATATATTTGGCAAATGTATCCCATTCCTCATTGAGCTGAAATGAGAAAGACTGAGGTGGGGGTTGAGATGTTGGTGAGTTATTTTGTCAGGGATCAGGGGGATCAGCTAACTAATTCTGGGCTCTTCAGGACTCAACATGGTAGCAATGCATTTACTCAGAAAAATCACAACTCGGGGAACCTACTGTCACGCCCAGAGCTTTTTATGTCTATATTTTGGTTTGGTCAGGGTGTGATTTGGGGTGGGCATTCTATCTTTTGTATGTTTTTGTTTTGGCCGGCTATTGTTCTCATTCAGGGACAGCTGACTACCGTTGTCTCTGATTGGGAACCATACTTAGGTAGCTTTTTCCCACCTATGTTTTGTGGGTAGTTGTTTTCTGTTTAGTGTTCTGCACCTGACAGGACTGTTTCGGTTTCGTTTTGCACTTTGTTATTTTTTGTTTCAGTGTTCAGTTTAATAAAAGTCATGAACACTTACCACGCTGCACTTTGGTCCGATACTTCCTCATCAGACGACGATGACCGTCACACCTACTGTATTAATCACTTCTAGATATGCTCTGTTCTGTGCACTGTGCAAATATTTTGGCATCCTTAAATAATACCTTATTTCTTCTCAAATAATGTTTAAATATAAAATACAAAATTGGTCTGCAGACATGTTATTTGATCTTCAACATTGCAGAACCATGACATTTTTTGTTTTGTCTTTGGAGACCCCGTTTTTGGACACTGGGATGAATATTGGAATCTAAAAAAGTGTAGAACACGTGCAAGGCCCCCAGTACAAGAGGCGGCAAAGCAACTCCACAGTATTATCGAACCTCCCCCTCTTTGATTGTAGGCAGGGTGTTTTTTTTAATTTTATTTGAATGCTTTATATGGTCATTGGTAACTGGTTCTCTGTTGGAGGTTGTGGGTCTTACAGCACAACGACCCCAAACACACATCAAAAAGCACTCGGTAAGGGTGCAAGAAGAACCATTAGACTGTTCTTCTGAATCCCATCGAAAACCTTTTGTGTGGTCTGAAAACAGACGTTGGTGGAAGGCACCCCACAAACATGGCAGAATTGGAGCAGTTTGCAGCTGAAGAGTGGGCCAAATTTCCAGTAGAAAGGCGCAGCAGGCTCAATGATGGCTACAAGAAAAGGTTTGTCAGCAGTTATCTTGGCCAAAGGTTGTACAACCAACTGTTAGCTCTTGTGTGCTAATAATTTTGTCCATGCCATTTGTTTTTCTTTAGTAAATTATTTTTTTTAAACTGGAGTTATATTTCAACTTCTTTGTGAGGAAATAGGGAATTATTTAAGAAAAGTGCAAGAGTGCCAATATACTTGGCTGCCAGTGTATATGTACTGTAAATATATTCCTCTCCTTCTTTCTATCATGTGTTGGGTTATAATGGGCAACTTCATTTAGCATGGCCCAGTGCCCTGGGTGGGGGGAGGATGTTTTTTCTTAGGACCAATGGAATGGTCGAAAATGAGCAAACCCCACTCACCAGGGGCCCTGCAAAATAGATTTGCCCATTGTGTAAATGGTATGAGACCTGAGTAATTGCAGAGAGCTGGCTCTATCCCATCATGCATCCTGAGATGGTAATGTCAGCAGTGGCTCCACAGCAGCTGCAGCCATCCATCATGTCCCATCACGCTGTCTGGTGGAAAGATGTACAGCTATAGGTAGCGTAGAATGAAATTGGCCACAGGATGAATGGAGCGTCTCCTCTCCTAACTACGGTGTGGCCTACATGCTCCCCTGTGTAGCCTATTCTTCCCTCACCACTGTACTATGAAGTCAGTTCTCAGCAAACGCCCTTGTCGATGCACTTTTCCTCCACTTTAGTTACTATACAGCACATGCACTCACATTCAATATTCCCACAGTACTTTTCATTCAACAACATTACATTATACATTATAAAATTACATTATACATGTTTTTTGCACTGTCAATGCCCTCACATCAAACTCCCACCAGCAGCCGTATTCATAGCAGCAGTATAGAAAACAGACAAATAAAAATCCCTCTTGGGTTATTCTACTCATTGAGAGACATTGGGTTGCCCTAACACTCCCCAGAGCTGACATTTAAACCCCTCCTTCCCCTTCTCCACAGGGTTGATTATTGTGGTGCTGTGTTATACACCTGGAGGCGGACATGCCTCTTTTTAGACAGCTTTTAATTTCAAGCTTTAATCAATGACCATGTCTCTCTGGGGGATGCGTGTGACTCACATGGGCCTGAGGGAAGGAGGGCGAGAGAGACAGAGACAGAGAGAGGAGGGGGGAGAGAAATTAAAAGAAAGAGAGAGGAAGAGAGAAAGAAAGAAATGGAAGGACAGAGAGAAGAGTATGCCACCACGCTGTGTATAGACTAGAGCAACCAGACACAGGGAGAGACAGATACTATATTATTATTATATTGTCCCTGTGTGGAAGTCTTCATGTAATCACTTGACCCTTATATTTGTTTGTTCCACTTGATTCCACATGGTGCCAGAGATAAAGCCATGGATGGTCTTGATGACTGAATCTTTGTTGAACCGTATTTAGATTCGTCTTCCTTTTGGTGTGTTTGAACGCAAGGGGGTAGAGGCTGTGGCAGAAGGGCTAGACGTCTGCTTAATTACCAATGGAGCCTTACCCTGCAGAGAGTAGAAAGAATACACACAAACTCACGTGCACACACATACACACACACGGCTCCTGGCTGTTGGCTTGGTGTCGAAACCATAAATAAGTGGACTTGGTGAGTGGACAGGAGCTGCAGAGCAGCACGTTGAGGCAGTAGATGATGGATGAGGCTGTAAAAGCCAGCGAGCACAGAGAGGTGCTGTGGGCTGTGAGGAGGACAGACAGGCTGCGTGCTGGAGGAACAGGCAGCCTTTGCCTTCACCACAATTTACTCCCCCCATCAGTGTGAGGGTGCACAGGTGCTGTTCTGAGCCTCAGCCCACATAGACAGCGCAGGAGGTTGGTTGCACCTTAATTGGGGAGGATGGGCTCATGGTAATGGCTGTAGTATCAAATGCATGCAATGTGGAGTGGTATCAAATGCATGCCATTCCATTTGCTCCATTCCAGACATTATTATGAGCCGTCCTATCCTCAGCAGCCTCCACTGATAGACAGATAAGGGATCCAGCAGCTGTGGATGACAGTCAGATTGCATCCACAGGAATGGAGGAGTGGTTACCACTTGTTACAGAGACAGGCACTACCATTACAGAGTGTTACAGAGACAGGCACTACCATTACAGAGTGTTACAGAGACAGGCACTACCATTACAGAGTGTTACAGAGACAGGCACTACCATTACAGAGTGTTACAGAGACAGGCACTACCATTACAGAGTGTTACAGAGACAGGCACTACCATTACAGAGTGTTACAGAGACAGGCACTACCATTACAGAGTGGTACAGAGACAGGCAGCACCACTAAAGGGTGACACAGTCTCAAATCCACAGCACAAATCTACCACCCTTGAGGAAAGCACAGTTTGGTTGGATTGAAAACATTAAGTAAAATGAAAACTAGAAAATACGAATACGAAAATACGAAAAAGCAATACTAAGTAAACTTCTGGTATGATGTATAATGAATATACCACTCCAGAGGGATAAACATAATTTCAGAAAACTTCTACAGATACAGTTTGGTTGGCTTGGATACATCAGTACAACTATGACAAATAATTCCCTCTTGTTACTCACTGCTGCTTCCCCAGTTTTCACAGTAGCTCTATATCAAACCTAACCTCACATGGGAGTCATAGACGTGGTCCATGCATAGAACCAACAATACACTTTCATAAAAAAACACAATTGGACTTGCCCTTTGACAAGGGATGTTCTGAATCTTTTTCAGATACAATGCAGCAATATAGAGGTTTGATTGTGGTCTTCAGATCTCATATGAATCATTTTTATAGCTACTGTAACACTTGGTATCGCTTAGGCCCTGGCGAAGCATCACTCATTTTACAACAAGAACACAAGCACATCCACGCAAGCCAGATGAATAGAACTCATTTGATCCTGTGGTTGCATTACAGTAATATTTCACATGGTGTGTTGTATACGCAAAGCTTAAAGGTAACAAATAATTTAAACTACATGTCACCCTCTGCCTGCCTAGTTAACAAATTCAAAGTACACTCCCGCACACACGTGGCAAACACACACACCACACCACACTTTTCTTCTTGAAAAGTGGAGCAGTTTTTCTGAGGCCCTCCTCAGTATTGATGTGAGTGTTGCTGTGAAACGTGATGCATTGAAAAGGCAAGCATGCTTCTCCTCAGATGCTCTCCTTCCCTTGCCTCAGGCAGTTTGACCTATTTGGAGAGAAAAGTATTAATATTCCTTTTCACAGTACCTAGTTCTCTTTTTTCAACATTTTAGATGACTTCAGTTTATTGGTTCCCGAGGGAGGATCCTTTTTAATATTCGCTTCGCTTACATCAGCTAATTTTCTCCAAAAGCGTCTCCCTCAGCGAGCGTGTAAACAAACCCTTAACTGATAACGTGCTAAACGGGGTTGCATGCAAACAGCTACTTGCCATTTTAAACAATATAGTGCCAAACCTGTACTGAATCTGGCATTGTAGTACACCTACAACCTGGAGCAGAAGGATATAGCCAGACTCCTCTCACGATTAATCAGTGTTTGTCATCAACATTAAGAATGAGTTGCATTTGAACAACACGAAATTAAACATTAGTAATAACAGATAACAGGTGGTGACTTATCATACCATTGATTTCCATTCATTGTACTAATAATACGCTGTGCTTTGTTTGGGCATAGACGTCATATCAAAGTCTATTCAAGGTAATTTAATTTAAATAATGTGGAAACAACGTTGATTCAACAATGTGTGCCAGGTGGTGGGTGGTAGAACCAAGCCACCTGGTGCTTTTTGAAGAGAATAAAATATGTTGACGTCATCTCCATTACTCATTGACAGATTGACTGCAATCTTCTCTTTCTTCGTTATGCATTCACCTATGGATGGATGGGAGGAGAGAGTGGAGCCACAGTGCTCTGCTTTCGTTGGACCACTCGTCGTCGCCAGCACAATTATGCAAGTATACTTTAATCGGATGCCACGCTTTCCTCTTTATAACATTTTAAAATGCTTTAAATGCCTTCCAATGAGAAGTCAGATGGAGCAAGTAAGAGAGGAGGAGGACGGCAGAAGATGCGTGGGTCATTCTTTCTGAGTTGCTGATCTCAATGGATGAGTTAACCTCTCAGCAATGACTGGAATAATTGTACATGTATCCTGTTGAAAGCAATCTAAAACAGACCTGAGTTCAAATCGTGTTGGTTTTCTTTTTAATGTTTTTTGGGGGTTTGATTGAGCCTGCATGGAGTACCAGTTGGAGAGTGTCATGTCTTCACTATCATTAACTATCATTAACAGTGCAGACTGTTCTATTATCAAATCAATTCTCTAGGTTTAATTATTACGTGATTTAAACTAATAATGTAAACATGAATTAACTAGGAATTCGGGGCACCACGGGAAAATGTCGTTACAGAGTTACTACTTCCTGAAAATAACGATTTTTATATGTTTATATCTTATTAAAACAGTCGCTAATTAATGAATTCTACCTCGATCAGTCTCATTCTTGAACGTCGTAATTCCTTGTAGTCTGCACAAACCCAGACTTTACTTGATGAGTTATCCATACACATATTGGCTCAATTATTTATTTACTAACTAATTAAACAATTACAGAATATATAAAACATCCTAACATTATACAGTAAATACCTTCCCTAGAGGACTTAACAAAACATGACAGTTATACCACGAGTCTAGGATTCACGTCTTCTTTCGTGATCAATAGTTCAGAGTTCAATCCATTTCCAGCCGTGTAGCTCGCACTCCACGCCGTCTGGTCTTTTGGTAGAGTTGTAGTTTCAAACCATTTGTAACACCCGGCTTACATCTTTAAGAAATGGCTTTCTTCTTGCCACTCTTCCATAAAGGCCAGATTTGTGCAATATACGACTGATTGTTGTCCTATGGCCAGAGTCTCCCACCTCAGCTGTAGATCTCTGCAGTTCATCCAGAGTGATCATGGGCCTCTTGGCTGCATCTCTGATCAGTCTTCTCCTTGTATATCCAATAAATGTTGTTCCACTTCATGATTGTGTCCCACTTGTTGTTGATTCTTCACAAAAAAATACAGTTTTATATCTTTATGTTTGAAGCCTGAAATGTGGCAAAAGGTTGCAAAGTTCAAGGGGGCCGAATACTTTCGCAAGGCACTGTATATGTGAAGATGGCAGGACAAAACCTATACCCTTCAGGAGACGGAAAATATTTGCAATGGGTCCTCAGATCCTCAAAAGGTTCTACAGCTGCACCATCGAGAGCATCCTGATTTGTTGCATCACTGCCTGGTATGGTACCTGCTCAGCATCGACCGCAAGACACTACAGAGGGTCGTGCGAACAGCCCAGTACATCACTGGGGAAAAGCTTGCTGCCATCCAGGACCTCTACACCAGGCAGTGTCAGAGGAATGCCCTAAAAACTGTCAAAGACTCCAGCCACCCCATTCAGGAAACAGCAGAGGGAACACCCCCCTATCCACATCGATGGAACAGTAGTGGAGAGGGTAGCAAGTTGTAAGTTCCTCGGCATACACATCACAGACAAACTGAATTGGTCCACTCACACTGACAGCGTCGTGAAGAAGGCGCAGCAGCGCCTCTTCAACCTCAGGAGGCTGAAGAAATTTGGCTTGTCACCAAAAGCACTCACAAACTTCTACAGATGCACAATCGAGAGCATCCTGGCAGGCTGTATCACCGCCTGGTACGGCAACTGCTCCGCCCTCAACCGTAAGGCTCTCCAGAGGGTAGTGAGGATTGCACAACGCATCACCGGGGGCAAACTACCTGCCCTCCAGGACACCTACACCACCCGATGTTACAGGAAGGCCATAAAGATCATCAAGGACATCAACCACCCGAGCCACTGCCTGTTCACCCCGCTATCATCCAGAAGGCGAGGTCAGTACAGGTGCATCAAAGCTGGGACCGAGAGACTGAAAAACAGCTTCTATCTCAAGGCCATCAGACTGTTAAACAGTGGCTGCTGCCAACACACTGTCATTGACACTGACCCAACTCCAGCCACTTTAATAATGGGAATTGATGGGAAATGATGTAAATATATCACTAGCCACTTTAAACAATGCTACCTTATATAATGTTACTTACCCTCCATTATTCATCTCATATGCATACGTATATACTGTACTCTATATCATCGACTGCATCCTTATGTAATACATGTATCACTAGCCACTTTAACTATGCCACTTTGTTTACTTTGTCTACATACTCATCTCATATGTATATACTCTACTCGATACCATCTACTGTATGCTGCCTTGTACCATCACTCATTCATATATCCTTATGTACATATTCTTTATCCCCTTACACTGTGTATAAGACAGTAGTTTTGGAATTGTTAGTTAGATTACTTGTTGGTTATCACTGCATTGTCGGAACTAGAAGCACAAGCATTTCGCTACACTCGCATTAACATCTGCTAACCATGTGTATGTGACAAATAAAATTTGATTTCATAGACTGTTCTCTCTGCTATCTCACAACAAGCAGTGCCGGAGTGCCAAGTTTAGGTCCAAGAAGCTTCTAAATAGCTTCTACCTCCAAGCCATAAGACTCCTGAACATCTAATCAAATGGTTACCCAGACATTTTGCATTGTCACTCTCCCCCTTTTACACCACTGTACCCTCTGTTGTTATCATGTATGCAAAGTCACTTTAATAATTACCACCAGTGGTTCCTCCTTTAAAACTGGCGGTCTTGCGCCGTGAGACTTAGAGGTACCCTGCGTCGTGGCTTCACTGCTCCAGACCACCACAAGGGGGAGATAGAGCACTCATTATGATTTTTGGGTCCCAAGGTTTTTATATGACCAATCACATCGAGTGGTTCTAATGACGAATTTGACGCGAGACGGCTGACAAAACATTACGGTGGAACCAAATGTCAATAGTTATAATGTCAACGAGTCAAGCAAAACAATTGCAATTGAGCGGAATATGTTACTCAATGCAGACACAAATGTTTGTGTTATTGTTTTGTCATAATGTTAATTTATGAAAATCGCTATTGAGCAAGTTTTCTGACTATTTTTATCAGGTAAGTTGACTGAGAACACATTCTCATTTACAGCAACAACCTGGGGAATAGTTACAGGGGAGAGGAGGGGGGTTGAAAGAGCCAATTGTAAACTGGAGATTATTAGGTGACCGTGATGGTTTGAGGGCCAGATTAGGTGAAGCCCCGCCTTATCTCAGCTCACTGGTCACCATAGCAGCACCCACTCGTGGCACGCGCTCCAGCAGGTATATCTCACTGGTCACCCCCAAAGCCAATTCCTCCTTTGATCGTCTTTCCTTCCAGTTCTCTGCTGCCAATGACTGGAACGAACTGCAAAAATCTCTGAAGCTGGAGACTCATATCTCCCTCACTAGCTTTAAGCACCAGCTGTCAGAGCAGCTGACAGATCATTGCACCTGTACATAGCCCATCTGTAAACAGCCCATCTATCTACCTACCTCATCCCCATACAGTATTTATTTATTTGCACCCCAATATCTCTACTAGCACATTCATCTTCTGCACATCTACCATTTCAGTGTTTAATTGCTATATTGTAATTACTTCCCCACCATGGCCTATTTATTGCCTTCAGTCCCTTATCTTACCTCATTTGCACTCACTGTATATAGACTTTTTGTTTTATTTTTTCTACTGTATTATTATGTTTTGTTTATTCCATGTGTAACTCTGTGTTTTGCGTTCCATGCCAGCCAACCTCAGGCACATTCTCACAGGCTGTAAAACAAGCCTCGCCCAAGGACGCTACACTTGGCGTCACAAACAAGTCCTTAAAAACCTTGCGTCCGCCCTGGAGGACAAGCGAGCTGCCACCAACTCCCTACCACCCACAGCAGCATCACACTCCTTACGGACAAACTTTGTCCGCGAAGGGGCTAAGCCACCGAAGAGCGGCTCTACACCATTAGAGCGAGACCAGCTGCGCTTGGCCCGCGACTGGAAAATGCTAGCTGACATTGGCCGGCAACTTGTGTTTCCTCCGGAGATCGCAACCACCACCCTAAGACCTGACATGGTGCTCTGGTCCCGTTCACTCAATAAGGTCTTCATCATTGAGCTCACAGTACCCTGGGAAAACTCAGTAGATGAGGCTTATGAGCGAAAACATCTGCGCTATGCTGATCTAGCTGCCGAAGCACGGCATCATGGCTGGAACACAGAAGTCCGACCAGTGGAGGTGGGCTGCAGAGGTTTTGTGGCAACATCTACAACCAGACTGCTTAGAGACCTGGGAATTAAGGGCCAGAGCCAGCGTTCGGCAATCAAAGCTGTATCAGAGGCGGCAGCAGTCAGTGGCTCTGGATGAAGAGGAAAGACCCCAGCTGGGCCCCGAAGTGAGAGGGCCAGGAGGTATGCGGTCAACAATGCTTGATTCAGGGAGGAGGACGCCCCTGCCATGCATAGTCCCATGGGATGTTGGCTATCAACAACAAGGCAAATCCTATGACTAATTGGGAATGGGACGCAAGCGTAGGATTGATCACCATGTCGCTGGCCGCCTTTGAGGAGGGTGTATAGTGTGAAAGGCCGAAACACCCTAGGAACCAAAGGTACACTACTGACGATGCGCTCCCCAAATTTCACCACGGTCACTGTTCATTAACTCTTGGAAGTGCTTGCACAAAGGATAGTAACATCTCATCCTGTGTTCTTGGAATCTGTTGTATGTCCCGAATTGCTATAATTTATCTTGGCCAGGTCGCAGTGGCGAATGAGAACTTGTTCTCAACTAGCCTACCTGGTTAAGTAAAGGTGAAATAAAAAATAAAAATAAAATAAAGATTGGGAATTTAGCCAGGACACTGGGGTTAACACCCCTACCCTTACAATAAGTGCCATGGGATCTTTAATGACCGCAGAGAGTCAGGACACCCATTTAACATCCCATCTGAAAGACAACACCATACACAGGGCAGTGTCCCCAATCACTGCCCTAGGGAACTGGGATATTTTTTTAGACCAAAGGAAGATTACAAAATTACACAAAATCCCCCCCCCCCCCGACCATTTGCCACATCATCTATGTTGGAAATATTGTTCAATCATTCATTGTAGGATTTTGGGATTTTGGCGGGTAGGGTCTCTGTGTTATCAAAGGCTCTTTCTGCATATCTGGTGGAGAGAGAGTCTCTGCAAGGAATTTATGACCTGTCATAAAGTCATAAATAAAACTGCCTCCCCTTCCCCTCCTAACAGGGGGGGTTGTTCACATCTCTGCCTTGCAGATCCACTGAAAGGGGCGAGCATCATGACAGGAGAATTTGGTATGTTTGGGACTATCCGATTGGTTCTAATGTGCCAGGCAAGCTCAATCAAGCACAGCTGGAGTATTTGAAAGAAAACAAATACTTTCTGAACACAGGTCTGTTCCAAAGCACTCCCCATCCAACATGTTAAAAGCAAATAGAGACCTCTTTATCGAAGAGCTTCATAGGTGAACAAACACTCAAAATATATGTGGCGAGTCAGTAACAAATTGCCATAAGATGCCAAAATAAGATAATTATCAGTCTTAGTCTCCCAAGAGAGACAAAGACTTTACATGGTTATAGTTTGTATCAATTTCCTAGCAGGCATGGGAGGAAGTTCGGGGGCGGTAGAGGAGTGTGTGTGTGTGTGTGTGTGTGTGTGTGTGTGTGTGTGTGTGTGTGTGTGTGTGTGTGTGTGTGTGTGTGTGTGTGTGTGTGTGTGTGTGTGTGTGTGTGTGTGTGTGTGTGTGTGTGTGTGTGTGTGTGTGTGGATCATTGTCAGTGTGTGTGGGTTGTCCGTCTGAGTTGGTTGAATGTCACCCAGCAGGAAAGAAAATAATTACTCTGTGGCATGGGCATCCATTTCACACAAAGTATTCACCAAGGGGAAAAAAACAAGTAAAAAATCAAGCCTTAAATTCCTCAGATACAACCTTTGTCCTCATGGGAGCTACAGTGGTAAATCAACCAATCTTTTTCCATTCACGGCAGATGAGGAAAATTATATCTTCAGTGAAAGAGTGCAGACACTGAGACAAAGAGGCAGGAAAGTCCGACTACTGATGACAATGTGTTTGAGGAATGGGAGTGTGCACTATATCCAGAGCATGCTGCTTTGCCTGGGACTGTAGAGGTCTGGCGCTTGGTAAAGACACGAGGACCAGCCAGCCCTGTGGCTTTGGTGTGAGAGGCTCTGCCAGAGACCAAGGCCACCCAGGTATAGTAGCAATAAAAAGTATGTGAACCCTTTGGAATTACCTGGATTTCTGCATAGATTGTACATAAAATTTGATCCGATCTTCATCTAAGTCACAACAATAGAAAACTCAGTGTGCTTAAAGTAATAACACACAAATTAGTGTATTTTCCTTGTCTATATTGAATACATCATTTAAACATTCACAGTGTAGGTTGGAAAAAGTATGTCACACAAAGACATGAAACATTATAATTGTTTATGTGTTACTACTTTAAGCAGACTGTGTTAGCCTATTGTTGTGACTTAGATGATGATCAGATCAAATTTTATGACCAATTTGTGCAGAAATCCAGAAAATTCCAAAGGGTTCACAAACGTTTTCTTCCCACTGTACATGCACACACACACATACACAAACACACGCATTGGTATCTTGTCAGTTTAGAGAGTACAAAGGTCTTGAGCACCTATCGATCCCCGACCACTCTACTCTGGGTTTCATTACAGCAACAAAAGGCAGAGAGCTCTTCTAACTGATATGAAAGACAGCTCACCTTGGTTATGCCCTTTCATTACACTTAGTAGGCACTGCAACAGGTTATTAAGTTGGACAGAAGAAGAGCACCATGCAAACACACACACACACACACACACACACACATAGGTTTGTAGCACCTGCCAAGCACATCAGCTTCAACATTCTGACAGAGGATCCGTGGGCCCGGAATATTCCATCACAGAATTCCATGGGCACCACTGTGGGCACCAGGAATGAGAAACACTAACCTTGCATAATAAATCACAACCAACAAATTTTACTGCCGGAATGTTTGGCAAGACCACATTTTCCACAAAAACGTTTGCTTGTGTTCTCAGATGCTTCTTTTAGCCACAATCGATTAACGCAATTTGACACATCCAGCAAACGTCACTCTGAAGTGCAACCACATTATAAGGGTTTGTGGAAAGGGTCAGTCGAAGAGTGGTCTCGCATTGCCACACCTCCAAAATCATGTAGTTGTCACGCCTCCCTTAGAGGTCTGAAGAAAGTTGTATTACAAAGACGGTTTGAATGGTTTAGATTTTGATTGGAGGTTACAGTTCAAAAACCCTCCCGCACGCACGCGTAGAAGGGGTGAAATTGAAGCTCCTGCTGTCAGTAAAGGGAGAGTGCAAGCTATTTGATAGGACAGGTCATTGATAATCAAGTGTGCTATTGCTGGGCTGGAATAAAAATCTGCTCACCCAGTAGATCAGTGATCAGTGGAACAAAGTTGGTCACCGCTGGCATGGAGTTTTTTTTCATGTTCAACTGAAATGATGTTTTAGTAATAATAGCCTACATGTTACTACTCAAATAGCTGTTGTTGTTTAGACTAAGATGTATAATATTTACATACACTACAGTTCAAAAGTTTGGGGTCACTTAGAAATGTCCTTTATATGGATAGAAAAACACCTTTTGTCCATTAAAAAAACATAAAATGGCTCAGAAATACAGTGTCGACATTGTTAATGTAGTAAATGACTCCTCTAGCTGGAAACAGCAGAATTTCTTTATGGAATATCTACATAGGCGTACAGAGGCCCATTATCAGCAACCATCACTCCGGTGTTCCTATGGAACGTTGTGTTAGCTAAAAAATTTAACATTTTATGTTGGCACAGCTGAAAGCTGTTGTTTTGATTAAAGAAGCAGCAAAACTGGCCTTCTTTCGACTAGTTGAGTATCTGGAGTATCAGCATTTCTGGGTTCAATTACAATGGCCAGAAACAAAGTACTTTCTTCTGAAACTCGTCATCTATTCTTGTTCTGAAAAATGAAGGCTATTCCATGTGAGAAATTGCCAAGAAACTGAAGATCTGGTACATTGCTGTGTACTACTCCCTTCACAGAACAGAGCAAACTGTCTCTAACCACAATATAAAGAGGAGTGGGAGTCCCCGGTGCAAAACTGAGCAAGAGGACCATTACATTAGAGTGTCTAGATTGAGAAACTGACGCCTCACAAGTCTTCAACTGGCAGCTTCATTAAATAGTACCCACAAAACACCAGTCTCAACATCAACGGTGAAGAGGCGACTCTGGGATGCTGGCCTTTTTCTGGAATTTTCTAAGCTGTTTAAAGGCACGGTCAACTTAGTGTATGTAAACCTCTGACCTACTGGAATTGTGATACAGTGAATTATAAGTGAAATAATCTGTCTGTAAACAGTTGTTGGAAAAATGACTTGTGTCATGCACAAAGTAGATGTCCTAACCGACTTGCCAAAGCTATAGTTTGTTAACAAGACATTTTTGGAGTGGTTGAAAACGAGTTTTAATGACTCCAACCTAAGTGTATGTAAACTTCCGACTTCAACTGTGTGAGCTATATTCAAGAAGAAAATTGGAAGTGTCATTTTTTGCTGGCTTATTTCAAGCATGCCGTGTCTTACATTACCTTTGGCATGTACAGAAATTGGCAAGTATACATTAGTTGATAATAAAATAACACTTTTAATTCATGAACAGCAGCCCACACTCTTTCGTCCTGATGACTGAGCTAAAGGCATATAACTCATACCACCAAGCTTCTTATGAAAAGTAACATAATTAGCCAGTTGAGTTAAAGACCAAAACGACAAATTTGAGACGTCGTTAATGTCACGCCCTGACCTTAGAGAGCCGTTTTATTTTTTTATTTGGTTATGTCAGGGTGTGATGTGGGGTGGGCATTCTCTGTTTTGTTTTCTAGGTTTCTTTATCTCTATGTTTTGGCCTGGTATGGTTCTCAATCAGGGACAGCTGTCTACCGTTGTCTCTGATTGGGAATCATACTTAGGTAGCCATTTTTCCCTCCATTCAGTGTGGGTAGTTAACTTTGTTAGAGGCACCATAGCATTGTTAGGCGTCACGGTCATTTTGTAAGGTTTATTGTTTTTGTTGGCGACATTCTTATAAAAAGGAATATGTACGCTCACCACTCTGCACCTTGGTCCACTTCTTACGACACCCGTGACAGTTAATCATACCCTAGTCGAATACACTTACTGTAATTCACTCGGGATAAGAGTGTCTGCTAAATGACCAAAATGTCAATGTAAGCCTATTCAAGACTTAAGAAGTCATAAGCTCCATATGTGACCATATTTCTCTTTGAGAGCTTAAAGTAACTGTCCAGTGAAAATCACACTTTTAAAAGTTCATATTCTGTTAACTCATTCCCAAATACAGTGCCTTCAGAAAGTATTCAGACCCCTTAACCATTTCCACATTTTGTTGTGTTACAAAGTGGGATTCAAGTACTAAGTTAATTAAATACCAAGTTATGTCAAAGTGCAACATTTGTAAAACATTTATGAAAATCAAATCACTGATATATCTTGATTAGATAAGTATTCACCCCCCGGAATCAATAAATGTTAGAATCCTCTTTGGAAGCGATTACAGCTGTGAGTCTGTTTGCTTTGCACACCTGGATTGTACAATATTTGCACAGTATTCTTCCAGTTCTGTGAAGTTGGTTGTTGATCATTTCTAGACAGCAATTTTCAAGGCTTGTCATAGATTTTTAAGCCAATTTAAGTCAAAATTGTAACAAGGCTACTCAGGAACATTCAAAGCAACTCCAGTATATAGTTGGCCTTGTGTTTTAGGTTATTTTCCTGCTGAAAGGTGAATTTGTCTACCAGTGTCTGTTGGAATGCCGACTGAACCAGGTTTTCCTCTAGGATTTTGCCTGTGCTTGCCGATGACAAATATACCCATAACATGATGCAGCCACCACCATTCTTGAAAGTATGAAGTGATATTCAGTGATGGATTGTGCTGGATTTTTGCCAAAAATAGTGCTTTGCAATTCAAGGCATAATGTTTATTTATTTCCATTTTTTGCAGTTTTACTTTAATGCCTTATTTGCCAACAGGATGCATTTTTAAAAATATGTTATTGTGTGTGTACAGGCTTCCCCCTTTTCACTTTGTCATTTAGGTTAGTATTGTGGAGTAACTAGATTGTTGTTGATCCAAACTCAGTTTTCTCCTATCACAGCCATTAAAACCTCTTAAGAAATCTAACTGCCTATAGGGCAGGACCTGAAGCAAGGATATGCACATTATTGATACCATTTGAAAGAAAACACGTTGAAGTTTGTGGAAAAGTGAAATTAATGTAGGAGAATATAAAACATTAGGTCTGGTAAAAGATAATACAATCAAAAAAACAATGTGTTTTCTATTTAGTTTTTTCATCTTTGAAATGTAAGAGACAGACCATACATTGAGATAGGATTCTAGCTGTTGTTTAGATGTTGTCCACAAGATGGCAGCATTGTGTGTGTGTGCATAGTTTTAGACTAATCCAGTGAAGATTTACATCACTACACAATATTTTGTATCACGTCTGCCAGGAGTTTGCCCAAATGTGCCGAATTGGGTCAATTTATACATTTTCAAGTACATAACTATAGAGAACACACAAATACTATGATAATAAAAAATATAAGTTTACACACTCCCAGGAATGTCATACATGATGGATCATTAGCTTCCCTACTGTCAGAGTCTATCTAGAAGATAGCGAAGGAGTCAGGCGCAGGACACAGGTAAGAGTAAAAAAAACACTGTATTTCCTCAATCCAAGAACGTAACAAAAACAGGACAAAACAGGATTGAACTCCAACACACGAAAGACAATCACGCACAAACAGAAAGGGAAACCAGAGGGTTAAATAAGGAACATAATTATGAGATGGGAACCAGGTGTGTAAACAGACAAAACAAAAGGAAAAATTAAACATGGATCGGTGTCAGCTAGAAAGCCGGTGACGTCGACCGTCGAACGCCGCCCGAACAAGGAGAGGGAACAACTTTGGTGGAAGTCGTGACACCTACAGAAAAGGAACTGACCTTCAAACATCTAAATGGCCGTGCGGGGTGGGTGTGGAGCCAGAGACAGCAGAGGGGTCAAACTGTACAACCCAGTTCCTACATTTGAATTTTTCAAACATATTTATCTTCAGAGGTGAATGTATTAAACAAGTTGCCAGGATAAAAGTGTTTTGTTGTTGTGTACTATCCTCAAACAATAGCATGTTTTTTGTTGTTGCTGTAATAGCTACTATAAATTGGACACTGCAGTTAGATTTACAATAATTTAAGCTTTCTGCCCATATAAGACCTGTCTATGTACCGGAGAGTTTACAACGTCATTCTACATTTACATTTACATTTAAGTCATTTAGCAGACGCTCTTATCCAGAGCGACTTACAAATTGGTGCATTCACCTTATGACATCCAGTGGAACATCCACTTTACAATAGTGCATCTAAATCTTTTAAGGGGGGTGAGAAGGATTACTTTATCCTATCCTAGGTATTCCTTAAAGAGGTGGGGTTTCAGGTGTCTCCGGAAGGTGGTGATTGACTCCGCTGTCCTGGCGTCGTGAGGGAGTGTGTTCCACCATTGGGGAGCCAGAGCAGCGAACAGTTTTGACTGGGCTGAGCGGGAACTGTACTTCCTCAGTGGTAGGGAGGCGAGCAGGCCAGAGGTGGATGAACGCAGTGCCCTTGTTTGGGTGTAGGGCCTGATCAGAGCCTGGAGGTACTGAGGTGCCGTTCCCCTCACAGCTCCGTAGGCAAGCACCATGGTCTTGTAGCGGATGCGAGCTTCAACTGGAAGCCAGTGGAGAGAGCGGAGGAGCGGGGTGACGTGAGAGAACTTGGGAAGGTTGAACACCAGACGGGCTGCGGCGTTCTGGATGAGTTGTAGGGGTTTAATGGCACAGGCAGGGAGCCCAGCCAACAGCGAGTTGCAGTAATCCAGACGGGAGATGACAAGTGCCTGGATTAGGACCTGCGCCGCTTCCTGTGTGAGGCAGGGTCGTACTCTGCGGATGTTGTAGAGCATGAACCTACAGGAACGTGCCACCGCCTTGATGTTAGTTGAGAACGACAGGGTGTTGTCCAGGATCACGCCAAGGTTCTTAGCGCTCTGGGAAGAGGACACAATGGAGTTGTCAACCGTGATGGCGAGATCATGGAACGGGCAGTCCTTCCCGGGAGGAAGAGCAGCTCCGTCTTGCCGAGGTTCAGCTTGAGGTGGTGATCCGTCATCCACGCTGATATGTCTGCCAGACATGCAGAGATGCGATTCACCACCTGGTCATCAGAAGGAGGAAAGGAGAAGATTAATTGTGTGTCGTCTGCATAGCAATGATAGGAGAGACCATGTGAGGTTATGACAGAGCCAAGTGACTTGGTGTATAGCGAGAATAGGAGAGGGCCTAGAACAGAGCCCTGGGGGACACCAGTGGTGAGAGCGCGTGGTGAGGAGACAGATTCTCGCCACGCCACCTGGTAGGAGCGACCTGTCAGGTAGGACGCAATCCAAGCGTGGGCCGTGCCGGAGATGCCCAACTCGGAGAGGGTGGAGAGGAGGATCTGATGGTTCACAGTATCGAAGGCAGCCGATAGGTCTAGAAGGATGAGAGCAGAGGAGAGAGAGTTAGCTTTAGCGGTGCGGAGCGCCTCCGTGATACAGAGAAGAGCAGTCTCAGTTGAATGACTAGTCTTGAAACCTGACTGATTTGGATCAAGAAGGTCATTCTGAGAGAGATAGCGGGAGAGCTGGCCAAGGACGGCACGTTCAAGAGTTTTGGAGAGAAAAGAAAGAAGGGATACTGGTCTGTAGTTGTTGACATCGGAGGGATCGAGTGTAGGTTTTTTCAGAAGGGGTGCAACTCTCGCTCTCTTGAAGACGGAAGGGACGTAGCCAGCGGTCAGGGATGAGTTGATGAGCGAGGTGAGGTAAGGGAGAAGGTCTCCGGAAATGGTCTGGAGAAGAGAGGAGGGGATAGGGTCGAGCGGGCAGGTTGTTGGGCGGCCGGCCGTCACAAGACGCGAGATTTCATCTGGAGAGAGAGGGAGAAAGAGGTCAGAGCACCGGGTAGGGCAGTGTGAGCAGAACCAGCGGTGTCGTTTGACTTAGCAAACGAGGATCGGATGTCGTCGACCTTCTTTTCAAAATGGTTGACGAAGTCATCTGCAGAGAGGGAGGAGGGGGGAGGGGGAGGAGGATTGAGGAGGGAGGAGAAGGTGGCAAAGAGCTTCCTAGGGTTAGAGGCAGATGCTTGGAATTTAGAGTGGTAGAAAGTGGCTTTAGCAGCAGAGACAGAGGAGGAAAATGTAGAGAGGAGGGAGCGAAAGGATGCCAGGTCCGCAGGGAGGCGAGTTTTCCTCCATTTCCGCTCGGCTGCCCGGAGCCCTGTTCTGTGAGCTCGCAATGAGTCGTCGAGCCACGGAGCGGGAGGGGAGGACCGAGCCGGCCTGGAAGATAGGGGACATAGAGAGTCAAAGGATGCAGAAAGGGAGGAGAGGAGGGTTGAGGAGGCAGAATCAGGAGATAGGTTGGAGAAGGTTTGAGCAGAGGGAAGAGATGATAGGATGGAAGAGGAGAGAGTAGCGGGGGAGAGAGAGCGAAGGGTGGGACGGCGCGATACCATCCGAGTAGGGGCAGTGTGGGAAGTGTTGGATGAGAGCGAGAGGGAAAAGGATACAAGATAGTGGTCGGAGACTTGGAGGGGAGTTGCAATGAGGTTAGTGGAAGAACAGCATCTAGTAAAGATGAGGTCGAGCGTATTGCCTGCCTTGTGAGTAGGGGGGGAAGGTGAGAGGGTGAGGTCAAAAGAGGAAAGGAGTGGAAAGAAGGAGGCAGAGAGGAATGAGTCAAAGGTAGACGTGGGGAGGTTAAAGTCGCCCAGAACTGTGAGAGGTGAGCCGTCCTCAGGAAAGGAGCTTATCAAGACATCAAGCTCATTGATGAACTCTCCGAGGGGACCTGGAGGGCGATAAATGATAAGGATGTTAAGCTTGAAAGGGCTGGTAACTGTGACAGCATGAAATTCAAAGGAGGCGATAGACAGATGGGTAAGGGGAGAAAGAGAGAATGACCACTTCTAGTCTTCTAGTAGATAATGTGCATTCTAGTCACATTATCGCATATTGAGCAACACCTGTCCAGGTTTAGGGACACCGATCCCATAGTTAAATTCTGTACACCTTCTATAGGATCGGTGTCCCAATTAGGCACATTTGGGCAGTCTTGATACAACATTTTGAACAGAAATGCAATGGTTCATTGGATCAGTCTAACATTTTGTACATACAATGCTGCCATCTAGTGGCCAAAATGTAAATTGTGCCTGGGCTGGAATAATACATTATGTCCTTTCTCTTGCATTTCAAAGATGATGGTACAAAAAAATATAAACAAACGCATGTTTTTTTCTTTGTATTATCTTTTACCATATCTAATGTGTTATATTCTCTTACATTCATTAAAACATTTCCACAAACTTCAAAGTGTTTCCTTTCAAATGGTATCAAGAATATGCATATCGTTGATTTATGTCCTTATCTACAGGCAGTTAGATTTGGGTAAGTCATTTTAGGCGCAAATTGAAAAAAAATCCTACTTTAAGCCTTTGTCCCACCCATTTCTTTAGGAATGTACATGTAAATGCATATGAGTCAGCATGGCACTGTCTTCCAGAAAGTAGTCTCTCAACATGAACTTTCTCCAACTGAGTTTTGTCAATAGTACTGGCTAAATTCAGGGCAGCAATGTTAATGAGAGTTGTCCGTATCTATATATATATTTTTTAAATCTGCAGTAGCAAGGATTTTCTATATACTGACCGGCATTGACAATACCTAGGGCCCCAGGACCAATGGGATCAAAATACCCCCATAATATATATACCCCCATAACCCCCTCGAACGGGTGACTAGGAAAAGCTCAAAATAAGTTTATTTCCCACTGGGTCAAACAGCTGCAAAGACATGTTAACACAAGCACATATATTTATTCCCTCCTACTAGACGGAGTCAACTCCTTGCATATCTAGACAGCCAATACATCTCTGTTGCTAGTCAGGAGCTTAATTGGTTCCTCTCATTGGTGTAGCCTCCTGCTAGAACCTTCATGGGTGTGGAAATATATGTGTGTGACAGGATTGACTTCCTTCTCACTTCATCTGACCTGACCTCGGGCCGAACTCCTCACTCCTCCACAGCTGTCCTACCTTATCAGTGACTGAAACCAGACTGTTTCCCTTTGCCCTTCTCCATAGGTTACATGAGATTCAACAATGTTCGGACAGAATGTAAACGTACCCCACTCGCCTTGCTCACTCAAAAACTTTCCACACACACAGTTCTTAGCCCTCTATTGACCCCAACATCTACATGCTCTATGCATGTATAGTAACTAATACGTTCGAATATGGTAACATATTTCAAGCTAGAATCCAGAAACATCAAAGATCCACCCATATTTTACAGTAGGTATGTTTTTTTTCTTCTTTCGCTTAGGCTTTCTCATTTCGATGCCATACCCACCACTGGCATGCATGGTCAAAGAGCTCTATTTTCATCTCTCTCTCTTGGCGGTTCTTGTGTTAATGGCTGTTTCTTGTATGTGATACTGTAAGTCAGCTTTTGGCTCCCATAGTAGGCCTGCACATGAAGCAAAATGAAATAAATCATCAGCCACACCATAGATCTCCAGCCGGTGACATGAGGTTTGTACATTATTTCACTATTACAGCCTACTGCCAAGCTCCCTGTAGTGTATTCCACCCTGGGAAATTTATTCAAGCATTACTTCTTTACTCAAAGTGCTGTTAATTGGTTATCAACAGTACATTGACCAACAATTGTTTTCCATCCAGCAGTGCTTTCCCCGACAGTTCAATGAGTGTGCTTGGTGTGAGTTCCAGGAAAGGCAGGGGTGGGTTTCCATGGAGAGCTAGCGCTAAGCGAGAGCGACGGGAGACTGAGCCTGCAGTGAAGATAACTGACTGTCACCAGCTCATGCAGCTCCCATAAAGGCACTGGATCAAAGCAGCTGCTGTCTGCTTGCTTTCCCAAATCTAAGACTGTCTCACTCCATCTGGAGTCTTGTCATGACCGGCAGAAACACGTAATATGTACATGATTATCCGTCATTTCAGAACCATCTAATATGTATATCTTTCTGTCATGTGACCTGTATCTTCATCCGTCATTTCTGACACACGTGACACGCATCCTTATCTGCCAATCCTGAAACGTACAACATGTATATCTTTATCTGTCATTCCTTGATCAGTTTCTGTCCTGTTTATCCTTGCTTATACATGTCCAGTCATGCCTTTTATGGATACATTCAAGGAATAAAGCCACGCAGAAATGTGTGTCCCTCCCTCACCACATCGTGCCTGTTAATGCATCGAGCAGCAAAAGTGTAGTATTTTGGAATGTGTTACTGTAACTCACATCTCGACACTATTCTCTCAAGCCATATGGCTCAGTGACCCAGAGGACACTGCAGTGAATCAGAACCATATGGAAGGGTCAAACATGGAGGTTTAAGGATGAAATGGCAGTGAGAGTGCACATCTCATGAGTCATGGGTCGATGGTCACTCAGAGAACGATAGAGGAATTAGCCACACTCACGCATGCACACACGAACACATTTAAGCTAAAGACCCACCTTATTGAAAATACTGCAATTTCAAATGTTGGCACCCTTGTTTGACCATTTTTTTATGGATTTTAAATAGGTTCCTTTAAAAAAAATGCATCTCGGCTCTCACGACAACGGACGTTATAAGATTACTATTAACTCTTGGATATTGGCATATAACCTTCAGACAGTTGATAAAAATTCAAGGACTTCCGTTCTTAAATGGTAGGTAGCATAAATGTAACCACATGTAACATATGGCTTTGCATTAGTGTACACATCAAAAGTTCAAATGCAATGTTACACCTCACTTTTCTATTTTTGGAGTTATTACATAAAACAGATCAGAATTCCGAAGAATGTCGAAGTCATGTCGAACATTGTTTTTACGGGGTGGGCTGTAATATAGAGGACCTGGCAAGCCAGCCAATTCCCAATAATGTAATGCACTCATGACTACTGGTTTAAATAGAATTTTCAGCCAACTTACAAGCAAATTCTTCACAAATGTATTGTTACAAATCAACTTGCAAGGTTGCTAGACAACTAGCCTGCTCATGTTAGCCCTACTAGCCTGCTAACGTTAGCTCAACCAGCCTGCTAACGTTACATTATCACTGAATGAGTCAGCCAGTTGCTATCAACACCTACCTTACAAATACATTAAAGTAAAGCAACGTTTTGAAAGTAAATAACCCCATCAAACCAAATATCAAAGAATGCTAGCTATATGCAGTTATCTTAGCCAGCAAGCTAGCTAGCCAACTAATGTTAGCTATTCGCCTAGCCAGCCTAGCCAACCTACACGGCTATGGTCAGAGACCAGTTCATATCAAATCAAATTTTACACATGCGCCGAATACAACAGGTGCAGACCTTACAGTGAAATGCTTACTTACGATCCCCTAACCAACAATGCAGTTTTTAAAACATACGGAGAAGAATAAGAGATAAAAGTAACAAGTAATTAATGAGCAGCAGTAAAATAACAATAGCAAGATTATATACAGGCTGGTAACGATACAGAGTCAATGTGTGGGGGCACCGGTTAGTTAAGGTAGTATGTACATTTAGGTAGAATTATTAAAGTGACTATGCATAGATGACAACAGAGAGTAGCAGTGGTGTAAAGAGGGGGTGAGGGGGGCACAGCAAAAAGTCTTAGTCTGGGTATCCATTTGACTAGATGTTCAGGAGTCTTATGGCTTAGGGATAAAAGCTGTTTAGAAGCTTTTTGGACCTAGACTTAGCACGCAGGTAACGCTTGCCGTGCGGCAGCAGAGAGAACAGTCTATGACTAGGGTGGCTGGAGCCTTTGACAATTTTTAGGGCCTTCCTCTGACACCGCCTGGTGTAGAGGTCCTGGACTTCAGGAAGCTTGGCCTCAGTGATGTACTGGAACGTTCACACGACCCTCTGTCGTGCCTTGTAGTCGGTCCTCCTTTTCCTGTAGTCCACAACAATTGTCTTTGTTTTGATCACGTTGAGAGAGAGGTTGTTGTTCTGGCACCACACGGCCAGGTCTCCTCCCTATAGGCTGTCTCGTCATTGTCGGTGATTAGGCCACTGTTGTGTAATCGGCAAAATGAATGATGGTGTTGGAGTCGTGCCTGGCTGTGCACTCATAAGTGAACAGGAAGTACAGGAGGGGACTGAGCACGCACCCCTGGGGGGCCCCTGTGTTGAGGATCAGCGTGGTGAATGTGTTGTTATCTACCCTTACCACCTGGGAACGGCCCGTCAGGAAGTCCAGGATCCAGTTGCAGAAGAATGTGTTTAGTACCAGGGTCCTTAGCTTATTGATGAGCTTTGAGGGCACTATGGTGTTGAATGCTGAGCTGTAGTCAATGAATAGCATTCTCACATAGGTGTTATTTTTATCCAGGTGGGAAAGGGCAGTGTGGCGGTGTGCAAATTGGAGTGGGTCTAGGGTTTCTGAGATGATGATGTTGATGTGAGCCATGACCAGCCTTTCAAAGCACTTCATGGCTACAGACGTGAGTGCTACATGTCGGTAGTCATTTAGGCAGGTTACCTTAGTGTTCTTGGGCACAGGGACTATGGTGGTCTGCTTGAAACATGTTGGTATTACAGACTTGGACAAGGAGAGGTTGAAAATGTCAGTGAAGTTACTTGCCAGTTGGTCAGCGCATGCACGCAGTACACGTCCTGGTAATCTGTCTGGCCCTGCGGCCTTGTGAATGTTGACCTGTTAAAAGGTCTTACTCAAATCGGCTGCGGAGAGCGTGATCACACAGTCTTCCGGAACAGCTGGTGCTCTCATTCATGTTTCAGTGTTATTTGCCCCGAAGCGAGCATATAAGTAGTTTAGCTCGTCTGGTATGCTTGTGTCACTGGGCAGCTCTCGGCTGTGCTTCCCTTTGTAGTTTGTAATGGTTTGCAAGCCCTGCCACACGCGTCAGAGCCGGTGCAGTACGATTCGACCTTGGTCCTGTATTGACACTTTGCCTGTTTGATGGTTCGTCGGAGGGCATAGCGGGATTTCTTTTAAGCCTCCGAGTCCCGCTCCTTGAAAGCGGCAGCTCTAGCATTTAGCTCAGTGCAGATGCTGCCTGTAATCCATGGATTCTGGTTGGGGTATGTAGGTACAGTCACTGTGGGAAAGACGTCATCGATACATTTATTGATGAAGCCAACGACTGATGTGGTGTACTCCTCAATGCAATCGGAGGAACATATTCCAGTCTGTGCTAGCAAAACAATACTGTAGCTTAGCATCTGCTTCCTCTGATGACTCTTTTATTGGTCTATTCACTTGTGCTTCCTGCTTAAATTTTTGGTTATAAGCAGGAATCTGGAGTATAGAATTATGGTCAGATTTTCAAAATGGAGGGTGAGAGAGAGCTTTGTATGCATCTATGTGTGTGGATTATTGGGGTCCAGAGTTTTCCTCTGATTGCACATTTAAAATTCTGATAGAAATTTGGCAAAACGGATTTAAGTTTCCCTGCATTAAAGCTACTAGGAGTGCCGCCTCTGGGTGAGTGTTTTCTTGTTTGCTTATGGTGGAATACAGCTCATTCATTGCTGACTTAGTGCCAGTCTCTGACTGTGGCAGAATGTAAACAGCTTCAAATAATACAGATGAAAACTCTCTCGAGACTTCCTTAGATATCGTGCACCTGCTGTTGTTTACAAAATACATAGACCGCCATTCCTCGTCTTACAAGACGCCTCTGATCTTTCCTGCCGGTACATCGTATAACACGCCAGCTGTACGTTGATATTGGCTGTACGTTGATATTGTCGTCGTTCAGCCACGACTCCGTGAAGCATAAGATGTGACAGCTTTTAATGTCCCGTTGGTAGTTTAATCTTCTGTGTACCTCGTTGATTTTATTCCCCAAAGATTGCATGTTTGCTAGCAGATTGGAGGGAAGAGGGGGTTTATTCGAACGCCTACGAATTCTCAGAAGGCAGCCCGATCTTTGGCCCCTCTTTCTCCGAATCCTCTTCGTGCAGATCACAGGGATCAGGGGCTGTTCCCGTGGAAGAAGCATGTCCTTTGCGTCGGGCTCATCAGAGTCATGAAAGGAAAAAAAGGATTATGCTAGTCGGTGGTGAGTAATCGCAGTCCTGATGTCTAGAAGTTATTTTCGGTCTTAAGAGATGGTAGCGGCAACATTATGTGCAAAATAAGTTTTAAAAAAAAGAGTTAAACAACGCAAAATAAATAAACAAAAAAAACAATCTGCTGGGGGCACATAAAATGTATGCCATCTTCTCCGGCGCCATCTTACAGTTCCTGAAGGTGTATGCATGTGTCACGCCCTGACCTTAGAGAACCTTTTTATTTCTCTATTTGGTTAGGTCAGGTTATGATTTGGGTGGGCATTCTAGTTTGTCTGTTTCTTTGTTGGCCGGGTATGGTTCCCAATTAGAGGCAGCTGTCTATCGTTGTCTCTGATTGGGAATCATACTTAGGCAGCCTTTTTCCCACCTGTGTTTATGGGTAATTATTTATTTTCTGTGAGTGTTTGTGTGCGCCACGGTTGAGTCACGGTCGGTTTCTGTTTACCAGTTTTTTTGTGAAGGTTTCACTTCGATTAAAGACGGGGAATTACATGCACGCTGCGCCTTGGCTCATTTATGACATGGAATTTGAAGACCTCTGTCACGTCCTGACCATAGTTCTTTTGTGTTTTCCTTGTTTTAGTGTTGGTCAGGGCGTGAGCTGGGTGGGCATTCTATGTTGTATGTCTAGTTTGTCTATTTCTATGTTTGGCCTGATATGGTGGTCCTTCTGTAGCTCAGTTGGTAGAGCATGGCGCTTGTAACGCCAGGGTAGTGGGTTCGATCCCCGGGACCACCCATACGTAGAATGTATGCACACATGACTGTAAGTCGCTTTGGATAAAAGCGTCTGCTAAATGGCATATATTATTATTATTATTATATTATGGTTCTCAATCAGAGGCAGGTGTTAGTCATTGTCTCTGATTGGGAACCATATTTAGGTAGCCTGTTTTGTGTTGGGATTTGTGGGTGGTTGTTTCCTGTCTGTGTTCTCTGCACCATTTGCACTGTTTCGGTTTTGCCACGTTTATTGTTTTGTATTCTGTTCATCTTGAGTTACCTTATGAAAATAACATCAAAAGAGCAGAGACTTACAGATGGATGATGTACATGTGTGGCTTATACATTTTATATACTTATTGGAGCGCAAACCCACCTACCTCCACATGACCACCAGCCAACTTGCTTTTAAGGATTCAACAAATGTACCTTAATTCCATACTGAATATTGATTTGTTGGAATGATGAATCACTGTCATTCTTTTGGATTGCAATCTTTACCAATGTTATGAACCCACCCTGGTATGGTCAAGGTTCGAAAGCTATTGTTCACCTTCACCACTCCATCTATGTTGCTTGATTGTCTCTGTGTCTTGTCTGTGTCTTATCTAGGGCCTAATGTTATTATTGACCAACGGAAGCTCTTGGGTAAGGGTAGGGTTAGCTCTGCTGACTAGGGCCCAGTTTCCCGATAGCGATGGAATTTAGGCTTACAATGGAATTTAGGCTTACAATTGTTTTAACAATGCATATTTTTTACAACATGCATTTCCCAAAACACCACGCAGAGAGAACATTCGCTATGTGCGGTGTTGAGGCATGTGTCAATACTGATAGGATCAAAAGAAAGACAGCACTGCTCTCAGGTCAGCTTTCTCCATGAAAGTCTTACCTTAACATTCAAATTTTTCCACAATACTGATGACGGATCAGCTCCTAGAGTGATATCACCTATGGCTGCAGATATTGATGAGGCTTATTCTACTGCTTACTCTACAATAGTGCACTAAATCAAAATTAGACACGTCAATGCGCACGTTAGACTAAACATCATGAAATATAATAACACTAAAATTTGATGGTAGCCAAATAAAACTCAATTGAATTAACATGAAATTCATATTTTAATGCAGTCATCTCGGTTTTCATTTGAAGCATATTTTTTATCCTTCACTTGTTTGTAACGATTGCAAAGGCATTGGCAACTTTTGTATTTCTAGTCAACTTCATTGTGAAGTTATCGGCGGTCATGGAGAGACGGATAAACACTGATTCTGCAGAAAAGTGTGCATAAACAAAGTGTGTTTGTGTATAAAGTGTGCATAAAACGATGCACTTAGCTGTTCTGGTCTGAGGCAGGCATTAGATTATGAGCGTTAATAGAGATGGTTTTGGGAAACAGATCGAAGGTTCAAACGATGAACTTAGCCTTAAAGATGCTTTTGGTAAACCGGGCCCGGGTACCTGTATGTAGTTGTTAGGAGGCTCGATCCCGGCAGCGAAATTGGTGTTCTCTGTCTGGGATGGAATGTGTATAGTCATCTAGCGGAGGGAGTTCTGTCAGAATGAAAAATGAAAAGAAAAATGTCATTCAAAATAAGAAATACTATCTATACAGTCAATGCAGTTGCTCTTTGGCTCAGTACCTGGGGTCTCTGTTATGGTAGGGGTTAGAGTAAGGGTTGAGGCTATTGTTGAAGTTGAGCCAGGATGTAGACGTGAGTCTATAGGGTTATGGTTATTTGATGTCTTTCCAAATTGTACATAATGACAAATGCACACAACCAGCGCATTTTAAAAGTGACACCAATCCCTCAGATTCCACTGTGACAAATGCTAAATGTGACACATTAAACACAATGTTATTTCATCAAGTTGAAAGCTATAATGATCTGAGGGTTCAGGTTCTCCTCCATTGTTATTATCAATCCACCATAAAGCAATGTATTACTTATAAGGCTTCCCAGGTGACTTTGTCTCATTTTGGCAGTGTACCAGTTATGATATGTCCACACCTTAGAGAATGATAGAGGTTTCTAGTAGCCAAAAGGCTGTTTTAACATGGGCAGCGCCATTGAGGGAGTCCACCATGTTTCCGCCATTAAAATAGTCAACTGGTTGGGAATTCCTCGGGGCAGATTGGCCATATGGAAATTCTGGCAAATGCCAGATGGGCTGGACCCTTTTTGTTGTTGTTGAATGATCTTGTCTGATTCAAATTCCAAGACAAACTCAGCATAAGCAAAAAGACCTGTTCGGACTCTATCATTAGTTAGACAGCTATCACGACTTCCGCCGAAGTATTTGTATGTATGTATTTGTATGTATTCGGACCGTTATTGTGGGCTAGTTTTATTGTGTTGAATATATTTGATTTCTTGAGTAAAGTATGTTCATTACTCATATCTGCTGTCCTGCGCCTGACTCCTCCACACCAGCTACACATAGGCCGATTACAACAGCCAAGATCATGGATCGTAAAAAAGGGAAAAGGTGCCTTTTAAACGTAGAAAGAGCACATTTTACATTGTCTTCTCACTCAAAACATTCTATTTTTTGGGCGGCTAAAACCATGATTTCGTCAAACAGTAAAAGGGCATTATCCTCATGATACCTGTAACGAAAGTCTGCCGTGCCCCTGTGCCTGTGCCAATGCTGGACCTGCTGCTGTGATGAGCGAGCCACTCCTCTCCCTGCATGTGCTGAGACAGAAATGTGTTGGCGACTTGCAGTGATGTGGGCTGCTGAGGATAAAATGCACTGGCCGCTTCATTAAATATTTTCACACCAGTCTCAACGTCAACAGCGAAGAGGCAATTCCGGGATGCTGGCCTTCTTGGCAGAGTTCCTCTGTCCAGTGTCTGTGCTCTTTTGCCCATTTGATTCTTTTTTTTTATTGGACTGTCTGAGAAAAGGCTATTTCTTTGCAACTCTGCCTAGAAGGCCAGCATCCCGGAGTCGCCTCTTCACTGTTGATGTTGAGACTTGTGTTTTGTCGGTATAATTTAATGAAGCTGCCAGTTGAGGACTTGTGAGGCATCTGTTTCTCAAACTAAACACGAATGTACTTGTCCTCTTCCTCAGTTGTGCAACGGGAACTAGCACTCCTCTTTCTATTCTGTGAACAGAGTAGCAGACAGAGTTGTACGAGATCTTAAGTTTCTTAGCAATTTCTCGCATGGGAATAGCCTTCATTTCTCAGAACAAGAATAGACTGATGAGTTTCAGAAGAAAGTCCTTTGCTTCTGGCCACTTTGAGCCTATAATCGAACCAACAAATGCTGATGCTCCAGATACTCAACTAGATGAAAGAAGGACAGTTTTTTTCCTACTTTAATCAGGACAACAGTTGCAGCGTGTAGATTGCGATCCATGTTTAATGGAAAAAACAATAAACGTAACGAAAACCGAAAACAGCCTATACTTGTGTCAACTAACACAGAACAAGGACATTAGGAGACTAAGGAAAATCTCCCACAACACAACCAAAGAATATGGCTGCCTAAATATGGTTCCCAATCAGAGACAATGATAAACACCTGACTCTGATTGAAAACCACTCCAGACAGCCATAGACTCTGCTAGATCACCCCACTCGCTACAATCCCACTATATACCAAAATCCCAAGACAAAACACACCACAATACAAAAACCCCATGCCACACCCTGGCCTGACCCAATACATAAAGATAAACACAAAATACTTTGACCAGGGCGTGACATAAAGGACATTATCGAACAAATCAAGCATTTATTGTGGAACTGCGATTCCTGGGAGTGCATTCTGATGAAGATCATCAAAGGTAAGGGAATATTTATAGTGTAATTTCTGATTTCTGTGGACTCCAACATGGCGGAAAATTGTATTTGTTTTCTGAGCGTCGTCTCAGATTATTGCATGGTTTGCTTTTTCTGTAAAGTTTTTTTAAAATCTGACACAGCGGTTGCATTAAGGAGAGGTATATCTATATTTCCATGTCTAACGCTTGAATTTTCATCGACATTTATAATGAGTATTTCTGTAATGATGTGGCTCAACAGCCAGTGAAAGTGCAGGGCGCTAAATTCAAAACAACAGATTGACAGCACGGCCAATGTTGAATTTTTATCATTTTAAGCTTGGAAAAGAGACCCTTAGACCAGACTTGTACCACACACCCACACCACTGAATAGCAGGCAAGTGATTGCTTTGCAATGCTTGCTGTTAGTCACTGATTCCTTCCATGTTTGTATGCTTTATTAACTTTTTTTTTCAATGTTTGCAAACTGATATGTGACACATATTAATGCCAAAATAATATGCAAAACTATCATGACACAAGGCGAGACCCAGATGCAGACACAGGGGGCAGATGGTTGGAGTCTTACAATGTTTATTAATCCAAAAGGAGTAGGCAAGAGAATGGTCGTGGACAGGCAAAAGATCAAAACCAGATCAGAGTCCAGGAGGTACAAAGTGGCAGACAGGCTCGTGGTCAAGGCAGGCAGAAAGGTCAGGCAGGCGGGTACAGAGTCCAGAAACAGGCAAGGGTCAAAACCGGGAGGACTAGAAAAAGGAGAATTGCATAAAACAGGAGAACGGGAAAAATGCTGGTTGACTTGGAAAACATACAGGATGAACTGGTACAGAGAGACAGGAAACACAAGGATAAATACACTGGGGGGAAAACGCGACACCTGGAGGGGGTGGAGACAATCATAGGGACAGGTGAAACAGACCAGGGCGTGACACAAAACAGGCAACAACAAAAATAATGATCTGAATGATGGGTCACAACTGAGTACAGAAATGAAAAAAGGGAAAGAACCACTGAGCTAAGGGACCAGACATGGACTGTTATGCTAGTACATAATTTGTCAAACGCACCAAATACAACAGCTGTAGACTAGCTTACTGTGAAATGCTTACTGTTTGTTGTTGGTCCGAGCTCTTTGATGTCCAAAGGGTTTTGGTGGAGCTGGGTGAGAGGAGGGAGAAAATCCCAAATAATACAGTGAAACAATTGAAAATCTGTTATTAAACATTGTGTGTATTTGGGACACACAACAACTCGCCATAAAATAGGTGGAGATAATATTGTTGATTGGGTTGATTACTCACAACAGCTTGCGAAAGTGGTTCTTCCTTTAAAAGTTATGAGCTTATGCCGTGATGTGGTAGATGGTGGCATTCTGTCTTTGCATCACATTATCACAAGGGGGAGTTAGAACGTTGATATATTGGTAGTCTAAAGTGTGACAATTAATGGAGGCGTTTTCAGTCTGAGAGTATCTCCCCTGGCACTGGAGTCCTGCATGAGGCAACAGTGATTTTCAAAAAATATGCACGGTGGGCTTTTGGTTTCTCTCCTTATAAAAACAGAAATAAATCATTCCCAATAACAAACTAGCATTATTTATAAATTAGTAAGAATGTCTCACCCCATGTTCAAGAATAGCCTTTTTCCCTTTATTAAGATTACAATCGCTCACTTTCGGTTATTTGAAACGAATATCTTCTCCAAAATATAATTATTTTTTACCAAGTTAATCTGCTCAAGTTGTGTGTGTTGAATTATTTGTGACATTGTTGTATTTAAAGCATATTGATGATAGAAGCCGCCTCTTAATGAGTTCCCGAGAGCCGATCTGTTATCCAACTATTAGTTTAATAGCCCGGCTAAGGTTGGTGTGAAAATCCCACCTGAACTACTTTTCTGTCCTTTTTTTTTAACCAGGCAAGTCAGTTAAGAACAAATTCTTATTTTCAATGACGGCCTGGGAACAGTGGGTTAACTGCCTGTTCAGGGGCAGAACGACAGATTTGTACCTTGTCAGTTTGAACTTGCAACCTTCCTGGTTGGATGTTTATCTGGGTATCACCTGTAATATCAGTTCTGTTGCACTCACAGACAATATCTTTGCAGTTTTGGAAATATCAGAGTGTTTTCTATCCAAAGCTGTCAATTATATGCATAGTCGAGCATCTTGTCGTGACAAAATATCCCGTTTAAAACGGGAATGTTTTTTATCCAAAAATGAAAATACAGCCCCCTAGTTACAAAAGGTTAATGGAACACCCAAAGTCATCCAATTGTTGTCATAGGATTTGAAGCAATAGCTTACCCACATGTGGTCAATTATTTCAACGCAATTTTGAATTGCACTGAGACAAGCATGGGGACTGATCTTGATAAATCAATGAGATTTTTATTTTCACAAAATCTTTGTTTAGGTAATGGTTAGCCTACAATTAGGGTGTGGAAATTTTAGGATTACTTTGCCTTTAGTTGCCTACTCCTGACCAGTCACGTTGTACAGCGCCATATTTTCCTAACGGGAAAATTTTTAAAATAATTTTTCTTGGCATAGAAACACCATAATATTAATCAAACTAATTAAGCTACAATTCTTCAAATCAATCCCATATACTATGTTCTTACAAAAAAATATTTTACATTCTCTAGTATAGCCAATATTAAAAACTGTCAAATGCTTCTCAAAGATGCCCTCTGGTGGTCAAACTAGCACTAACTAGCATTAATGGCAACAATGGCTGACACTTAAGTAACATGCCATAGAATTCTGCGGCAGCCCGCAAGGTGTGCTGCAGTATGACGCAACTTTTAAAGGAAGGACCTATCTTTGGGTACTATGTGGTCAGAGGACAATATTCAGAAAGGCTATTGGATTGACAATGTTTCTTACTTCTGTAATGTAAAAATGCAAACAACTATTGAGAGACTATTTAAAAATGTAGATAACCTCTCTCAATAAGATTTTGTACAGACCAGGCCTGAAACAAAATGTAAAAATAGTAGACTACTTTGACAACAATTCAGTGAATGCAACAAGTATTAGATAGAGACGGATAAAGAGAGAAGATACAAAACCCAACAACTGTTCAGAGACAATAAACGATTTGTAGGACAAATTCATATTTCACAGTCACCTTAATGCTTGCATTTAGCCTAAAACATATTATGGAACTTCTGGAAGGACAGACCCATCCTGCAAAGTAGCACAACATGTAAAAATAGTACTTTGACAACAATTAAGTGAATGCAACAAGTTTAAGATAGAGACAAATACAGAGAGAAGATACAAAACACAACAACTGTTCAGAGACTATTTTTTTTTAAGTACACAATTTCCCTAACAAATTTGTAGAACAAATTCCTATTTCACACTGTCACCTTTGTGTTTGCATTCAGCCTACAACATGTAATGGAACTTGTGGAAGCACTGCCCCGTCCCTTAAAGTGTCACAGAACATGTAGAGCATCTAAAGGAGGTTTCTACACATCTACCACTCTTTGCCCTGCTTACACTCTGGATACACATCACACAACATCACCTCTTGTGCTCTTCGAACTTCACGAGGGAGTGACCTGCTTTCAAATTATGAGTTACAACTATGATGCCTACTGTAGCTTCCTGCCACTGTAGCTATCACAAAGTGAATGCACAAACTTCTTCTCCCTATTCCTCTTCCTCCTCATGTCCCTCTTCCTCTCCATGTTCCCCTCCCTCCACTTTTCCTCCTCTTCACTCTGTGCTTTCTCTCTCCCTCCACTCACCTCTCCCTCCTCTTCACTCTCCTCTTCCTCTCTCCCTCCACTTTACTCTCACTCCACTCGCTCCACATATCTATTCCTCCAATCATCTCTAACTACAATTTCTCCCTGTCTTTTGCTGCTTAGCCCTGACTCTCCATATCACTTCCCTCGCTTTAACTGACCTAAAGGAATAGAGAGACAGAGAGAGAGAGAGGCAACATATAGGATACAATTGTGGTCAGAAACATCTCTTTCTACCTCCCTCTCCCTTTCACACTGTCTTGCTCTTCCTTCCTCTCTTTCTCAACCATACATATACTCTCTTCCTAATAATCACCTCTTAGGGGTTTCCATGATAGAATGTGTGATACGCTTTCAAAGTGCAAGGAAGTGTCCAAATCCATATCACCAACCAATATAGGCAACATATACAGCCTCTTCCACAGCAAGTCAAATGACAGCATACCCTGTTTCCGGTTTCTGGGTAATGACAACAGCCACGGAAATATGACAACAGGTTGTTAGCAAGTACATTTTGCGATATTGACACAGGTTCTGTATAACCTAATACCAAGTCATAAACTAAAAATAATTATGTGTTTTGTCAGGCTAACTTGGATCCAATGACTGCCAATGAGGCAGAATCTGGAATGTGAATTAGACAGTTCCTCATCACTGGCAAGCAAACAGTGAGCTCACCATCTGTATCCATTGACTCACCAGTACATGGTGTAGATTGGGCTCAATTCAAATTAGCATAAATCATTTACACCTCCACCCACAATGCTTTGCATTTCAACATCGGAGATAACTCTCTCAATTGTATCAACAGAGACGACCACAGACAGCCTGAGGAACTGGAAACACATAAAACACAACTTAGACATTATTACATAATACTGCAAGATAAATCAAAAATCGAGAGGGGGAGGGGTGCAACTCAATACTAGGAAGGTGTTCAAAATGTTTGATGTACTTCAAGTATTCACACCCCTTGAATTTAAAATGGATTACTTTGAACATTTGTGTCACCGGCTTACACACAATATTCATTATGTCATTATATGTTTTTATTTTTTACAATTGAATTAAAAATGAAAAGCTCAAATGTCTTGAGTCAATAAGTATTCAACCCCTTTATTAAGGCAAGTCTAAATAAGTTCAGGAGTAAACATTTGCTTAACAAGTCTCATAATATGTTGCATGGACTCACTTTGTTTGCAATAATAGTGTTTAAGATGATTTCTGAACAACTACCTCATCTCTGTACCCCACACATACTGTAAGATATCTCAGTCAAGCAGTGAAGTTCAAACACAGAATCAACCACAAAAAAACAGGGAAGTTTCCCCATGCCTCACAAATAAGGGCACCTATTGGTAGCACAGTGAAGTTATAAATTCCACCTTGGATGGTGTATCAATACATCCAGTCCTTTATTAGTTGCTGGAGAGGAAGGAAAGTGCTCAGGGATTTCACTTTGAGGTCAATGGTGACTTTAAAACAGAGTTTAATGGCTCTGATAGGAGAAAACTGAGGATGGATCAACCACATTGCAATTAATCCACAATACCTTCCTAGGTTAAATGAAAAGGAAGCCTGTTCAGTATACAAATATTTCAAAACATGCATTCTGTTTGCAATGAGGCACTAAAGTAAACCTGCCCCCCAAAAATCTAAGAAAATTCATTTTTGTTCCTGAATACAAAGTGTTATGTTTGGGGCAAATCCAATACAACACATCACTGAATACCACTCTTCATATTTTCAAGCATGGTGGTGGCTGTATCATGTTATGGGTATGCTTGTCATTGGCAAGGACTTGGGATTTTGGGGGGGGATAAAAATAAATGTAAAACCTGGTTAAGTATGCTTTCCAACAGACACTGGGAGACAAATTCACCTTTCAACAAAACAATAAACTAAAACACAAGGCCAAATATACACTGGAATTGCTTAACAAGAAGACATTGAACATTCCTGAGAGGTCTAGTTACAGTTTTGACTTAAACCGGCTTGAAAATCTATGGCATGCCTTGAAAATGGCTGTCTAGCAATTATCAACAACAAACTTGACAGAGCTTGAATAATTTTTTAAAGAATAATGTGCATATATTGAACAATCCAGGTGTTCAAAGCTCTTTAGAGACTTACCCAGAAAGACTCACCGCTGTAATAGCTGCCAAAGGTGATTCTAACATGTATTGACTCAAGGGTGTAAACACAAGGGCTGTGGCTGTCACACATTTTGTTAGCCGGTGATTGTCAAGCAAATAACTGCCAGTCTCCCGGTTATTGACCGGTTATTGATGTTAATAAACATAAATACATTTAGCATCTCCTGGATTCCACACAGAGCCTACAAGCCACTGATGCAGACCTTTGGAACATCTACATTTTAAAAAGTCTAAAAGGTGATTTTTATTTTATTTAGACTGGACCATTATCATACACCTGTCTCGAAGCAGGGGCAGGGGGGAAAACACATTTAATCTATGCACTTAAATAGGGAATGGAGGATGCTTTTCCCGTGGTTCATTGGCTGGCATGAAAATATAAAGAAAAGCAATGTGCTTAAAATTAGGAAAGTTGAGAAATAAATATACAGTTGAAGTCAGAAGTTTACATACGCCTTAGCCAAATACATTTAAACTCCGTTTTTCACAATTCCTGATATTTAATCCTAGTAAAAATGCCCTGTTTTAGGTCCGTTAGGATCACCCCTTTATTTTAAGGAAGTGAAATGTCAGATTAATAGTAGAGAGAATGATTTATTTCAGCTTTTATTTCTTTCATCACATTCTCAGTGGGTCAGAAGTTTACATACACTTAATTAGTATTTGGTAGCAATGCCTTTAAATTGTTTAACTTGGGTCAAACGTGTTGGGTACCCTTCCACACGCTTCCCACAATAAACTGGTTGAATATAGGATTGAGGTCAGGGCTTTGTGATGGCCACTCCAATACCTTGACTTTGTTATCAATTTTGCCATAACTTTGGAAGTATGCTTGGGGTCATTGTCCATTTGGAAGACCCATTTGCGACCAAGCTTTAACTTCCTGACTGATGTCTTGAGATGTTGCTTCAATATATCCACGTACTTTTCCTTCCTCATGCAGCCATCTATTTTTTTAAAGTACACCAGTCCCTCCTGAAGCAAAGCACCCCCACAACATGATGCTGCCACCCCCGTGCTTCACGGTTGGGATGGTGTTCTTCGGTTTGCAAGCACCCCCCTTTTTCCTCCAAACATAACGATCGTCATTATGGCCAAACAGTTCTATTTTTGTTTCATCAGACGAGGACATTTCTCCAAAAAGTACGATCTTTGTCCCCATGTGCAGTTGCACACCATAGTCTGGCTTTTTTATGGCGGTTTTGGAGCAGTGGCTTCTTCCTTGCTGAGCGGCCTTTCAGGTTATGTCGATATAGGACTCGTTTTACTGTGGATATAGGTCGTTTGTACCCGTTTCCTCCAGCATCTTCACAAGATCCTTTGCTGTTGTTCTGGGATTGATTTGCACTTTTCGCACCAAAGTACATTCATCTCTAGGAAACTGAATGAGTCTCCTTTCTGAGCGGTATGTCGGCTGCGTGGTCCTATGGTGGTCATAGTTGCGTACTATTGTTTGTACAGATGAACGTGGTATCTTCAGGCATATGGAAATTGCTACCAAGGATGAACCAGACTTTTTTCTGAGGTCTTGGCTGATTTCTTTTGATTTTCCCATGATGTCAAGCAAAGAGGCACTGAGTTTGAAGGTAGGCCTTGAAGTATATCCACAGGTACACCTCCAATTGACTCAAATGCACAACTAAAGTACATTTGGGAAACTTTGTCAAGGCTATGAGCAATGTACTCTTTAAACTGTGCTTGTGCGCATCTATCCTCCAGGACTGTGGCGCAGAAGAAATGTCATGCCCCGCAGAGATGCAAGAGATTGAAATTCGCTGAGTTCGCCCCATTAGTTTGGACTATTGATCCAATGTTTTTTCTGTGATTGGATCAATATTATATCAGCCCTTTTTCAATACAACAAACCAAAACGCATTTAACTTTGCAAGATTGATTCAATGATTTGTTCTTGGCAGAGCCAGAGCGCAACGTAGTATAATTATATTGGTGGGAGTAGCCCTACCAGCAAGTGAATGCCTTTTTCAGATCAGAGCACATAGCCACATATGTGCTCATTTGTTGATATGCTTTGCTAGTTAGCGAGTTATTAGCAGAGTAATTGATAAGTATAGGTCAGCAATGGGGAGTTACTGCTTCCTACAAAAGCACAAAATGCATATGCTACATTTCAAGCTGTCTTTGAAAAGCCAGTCAGGTTAAAAGCTTATGTCTTAATTAAAGGAGTAGTGTTGTATTTTGAGAGAGGCTAGAATATGCACACAAGCCAATAGGCAGGTTAGCCTACATTGTCTAATTCTCTCTATGGTAATAATAATTCATTGTGTTTTATATAGTGGTTTATTGCATCATACAATGCATTTTGCAGTCACCTATTTAGCCCATGGTGTTACAGACCAAGTAGAAAATCATGAGTTAATGTCAAGCCCTTCAACCTGTAAAAACGTTTTTAAAAGTCTCATGCAATGTAGGCTAGTGTAGTCTATATCATAGAACTCAAGAGTTATTATTTCCATGTTAAAATGTTATGGGATTTGCTCCATTGGATTTGTTTGCTGACCTGCAAAGTGCTCAAGTAGCCACAATAGCCTGTTGGCTACTATCTAGAACTGTAAGGGTACCGCCTCAGTGTTCACTGTAAATGCCCACGGGAAGTTGCACAACATTCTCACAATGTTCAAGTTTCTGTTCACAAGACCAAAAATGTGCTTAGTGCCCCCCAAAAGTAGAGGTAACATTTGGCTATGACTCACTAGGACTGACAGCTCTTCAGAAAAGTTGGACTATGGTTATTGTTAGGCCAACCATCTCTAGTGTATTATGTGGGCCAAGATGGTCAGGTTTTTTTCTCGGCCACATTGGAGGTAGGAAGGAAGGAATGTGATTGATCCTGTTGAAGGAACAAAAGTTACCCAGAAAGTTTAGGACAATGATAATGATTACTTGTTTAATATAAGAAATACAAGTCCTGCAATCAATGCTGTCCTACTTGATGCAAACATTTTTTAACTACATAACATTTTACAGAGCATGTTTAGGATGAGGTAGACAATGATAATGATTACTTTTAGCATATCCCTCCCTCTCAAAGTAATGCAATCAATGCTGTCCTACTTGACGCCCCCAATTAATGTTCTCACAGAATTTTGGAATCAGCGTTCCATGATCAAGCAACTCTGCAGACTAAATCTACTTTTAAAAATCAAGACTCCCATTTATTTGTTGGCTCCCATGTGCTGTAGCAAATGACTATCATCACAATGGGTTTCTTTTCATACAATAAAAAAGTCACTTTCCAAATATTCTTCAAAGTGGTTCTACCCAGAGAAACAAATACCAAAAGAGAGTGACAACCAGAGTGCTTTTTGTCTCCAGGGCCGGATTACCGAATGGGCACACAGGGCACGTCTCCCGTGGCCCCTAACCTCCAGGGGGCCCCCAACTCCCATAAATGGTGGAAATGCAGTAAGTTAGCTGATTTCTACAAAAAGGGGGGAGCAGTAGTCCGACCCTGATTGTCTCTCCTTGATTTGTGTCAGTATGAGATTCTACTCCCTCTTTTCCCCTTAGCCATCTCTCTTCTCCACAGTGGTTACCCAAAACATCAAAGACCATGACCAGTAATACATGGGTGTCTGGAAGAGGTGTAATGTCATCATAATGCCAGAAGCACTTGATTTCTCATTGATATCCTTCCAACACATAGCATTCTCAAAAACATCACTTCTGAAAGGACTAGCTAGGTTTATTACATTTCATTAAGCCTATATTATTCAATGACAGCAGTTCACACAGCATGTCCAATTTGAAATGCCAACTTTTCTCAATTCTTTGAGCGTCAGCATGATTTAAAAAGATGATGCCATTAGATAACACGCCGACAACAAACCTTAACGTCGAGGTCGATTCAATAAATTGTGTAGAACTGCTCAAGACAGCACTTAGTTCTATACGATGACAGGATAGATTGGTAATTGTTTACAACAGCTAATATCTCCATACTTCCAGTCAGATATTTTCAACAACATGCCCCTTCATTTGATGACCGTTGACAAATGACACTGATGCGCAAATTGCGTCTGATTTCAAGTTTGTGTTCAGTTTGCATTCATTTCATTATGTCTTCACTCCTCCTATTTCAGACAAGCATGTTGTCTCCCAGACAACTTCCTGACCTTTCCAGAAGGGGCATTGTTATGTCCCGTTGAGTATGTGAGCAGAGTTGAGCAGTCATATATTCCGCTCCATGTCCTTTCCAAACCACTTGGCTAAAAATCACTCCTCACTCACAGGAAAACAAAATGCCGCTTCAAATTCGCTCCATTCATTAAAATCACTATTTAACCAACACCCATCTATTTTTGAGACTAGCTGGACCTACCATTTGGTTTTGAAGTATTGAAAAGTATTTTAATAAACAACACACGGAAACGTGAATGTATGAAGCTCTCACTGTTTCAAATAGGCTACATGCCATTTTAAACAGCATATTAACACTTCCTTTGGGAAACTCGCTCCGCGCTCCGGTCCACTCACATACTCTGATGGGAGTGCATCCCAAATAGCACCTTATTTCCTATAGGGTATAGTGCACTACTTTTGACCAGAGACTATAGGCCTCTTGTTGTGCATTATACAAGGAATAGGGAGCCATTTGGGATGGAGCCTTGCTCTGTTTGTTTCCGGTGAGGGGTCAATTAAGTCAAGTGTGAGCTTAATGTATTTGTTTAGGGATATGGGACTGAAAGTTTAGAAGATTAATCATCTCGAGAGGGAGAGCTTATTTTCTTTACTTTGCACAGTTCATTATTACTCTTCTTGTGTTTGTTGGTTCCTCCGAGAGAGAAGGTTTCCCTGATATAAATTTGTGTTTACATAATGAGCTTCTTTATACGCCATTAGTAGCAGTTAACAGTTAGTACTGAATGTTTGTTTTCATGTTTCTCCCTTTCACAATTTCATGACTTAAAAACCATTCTGATTTCTTGGAGCTTACTGAATGGAAAAAGGGTCAAGAGCAGACCAAGTATTTTCAAGAAATGTGTAAACAAAATCTTTGAATGTGAGCTTGGCAGTTTAGCATTGGTTGGGCAGGGTATGCTCTATGGTCTACACAATTTTTTGGGAACGTTGCATTTGACTTCTATGGAGAATGAAAGTTCAATATCAGTTACTGTCTGTCATTTCCGTTGCTTAGTAAAGAGATGCTGCCTGGATGATTCAGAAATGTATTTCATTAAACCCTGTTTCAGTCAGCACTATATCATAATTAACTCATCACACAGCTGGCTGTAATTACTGGCTGCTCTATAACAGGGAGTAAATACGACTTTGTCGGTTTTATATCACTACACTGTAAATCCCAATGTGTTGTCATTACTCAAAACTTGATATTTCTATCTCAGTACAGTTACAGTGCCTTGCGAAAGTATTTGGCCCCCTTGAACTTTGCGACCTTTTGCCACATTTCAGGCTTCAAACATAAAGATATAAAACTGTATTTTTTTGTGAAGAATCAACAACAAGTGGGACACAATCATGAAGTGGAACGACATTTATTGGATATTTCAAACTTTTTTAACAAATCAAAAACTGAAAAATTGGGCGTGCAAAATTATTCAGCCCCCTTAAGTTAATACTTTGTAGCGCCACCTTTTGCTGCGATTACAGCGTAAGTCGCTTGGGGTATGTCACTATCAGTTTTGCACATTGAGAGACTGAAATTTTTTCCCATTCCTCCTTGCAAAACAGCTCGAGCTCAGTGAGGTTGGATGGAGAGCATTTGTGAACAGCAGTTTTCAGTTCTTTCCACAGATTCTCGATTGGATTCAGGTCTGGACTTTGACTTGGCCATTCTAATACCTGGATATGTTTATTTTTGAACCATTCCATTGTAGATTTTGCTTTATGTTTTGGATCATTGTCTTGTTGGGAGACAAAGTAATTGAATCTCCGTTTTAACCAAGCTATCTGACAGCCAAACAACTTAAGAAACCCGTCCTCCATCACTTCCCTACATGAGTAAACAAGACTCCAAAGCAAGATCTCTGAAACAGCTCTGGCCTTTATTATTCTATCACCAAGTAGACAGAATCAGACAAAGAGGTTGAGAGAAAGAAGCATGGATGGACACCATATGCTTGGGATTGAAGTTTTTGTCTCCGCCACCTCCTGTGTCAAAGTTGGTGAGTGTTTAAATGAACCAGAGGGAGAACGAGTAAGATAAAGAGAGCCGAGAGTCAGAGAAAGAATCATGCATAGAGATCAAGAGCGGCTGATCCGAATGCTCGCTGTTATATTTTGGTCTCTGTGTCAAAGTTGGTCTGTGTTAAAATGAACCAAAGAAAGAAAGCAGCCTGAGTAGAGCTCACGAGTGCCTGATCCATATACTTGATGTTGTATTTTGGTCTGCCTTCTGTATTAAAGTTGGTGAGTGTGTGTGTTAAATGATAGATGATGAAATCACGTTTGCTGTCATCCTACCAAACAGGGTGAATCAGGTTGTGAATAGCACAGTAGAAAGCTGTAAAGCCTCAGCTGGCTGCGATGCCAGCATTCGAGTGACTGACTGTCGGCCTACTTGGCATGGCAATTGAGGTTTGAATAAAAAAGTACAATCACACCTTTGATGACTGCCTGAAATAGAATGCTTTAAACTGACTGATAAAATAGTATCTTTTTGACTGGACAAACTTTTCTTTACATGGTTGATACAGACAGGCGATGAAGGCTTGGAGATCACTCAGACTGCTGGAGCACTATGCCGTAAATGTGTCTTCTTGAGCCACCCCTCCCTTTATTACCTGGAAGGGTGTATATCTATGGAAGACCACTACCTCTTCACCTTCATCTTTGCCTTATCATAACATTGTAGTACATACTACCTCATATGTCATGTAATGCAATGGCAAGCTAGTAGACTACAAAGTGCAAAACTTGACAAAGCGACTCTTGGCACAAAATGGCAGCCTAGTCTCTGACTGTATCCCCCCAACCCCATTCATCACTAGTGGTACTGATGTTTTACTGGAGCCAGTGTGTCGGTCGGAGCGCTCAGCTGGGAGGGTTTAATTTGCCCATCCAACGGGCTGGCGGGGAGATAAAGTACCTACATTTCGCAATCCCCAAGTTACCTCTCCTTCTACACCTCCTGCTCATCCTTCTCCAGACATATAAACACTATTCACGCTGGCGAGAGGCCGCAGAGTAAAGTAACACAGGGGCTGTGGGCGAATCATAACCAGTGTGTCACCTCAATCTGTCATCTCACAGCGTGACAAGATACATTTACCTGCACTCTAACAATTACCCACTGGTGGCTAAGTGGTGAGGTTGAGACTCGTTGCCGGATTACAAACAATGTATATCTGTCAAGTTTAAGTTCTCAAGCACAGCCCCAAGTTTAGAGCCTAGGGATATCTATGTTCCACTACTACTAGAGCATACGTTAGCATAGGTTAGCTATCTTAATGTACAATACATGTCAGGATGCCACAAACTTCCATGTTATTCTCATATACATATTCAGTGCAAGATATCACTATTTACAACTTGAGGCCCTAAACTTGTACCGTCTTTTATCTTCAATATCCATATCCATTCATAATTTAAAATCCTGGGTTAAAAACAACCCAGCGCTGGGTAAATAGTAAACAGGTCACACGCTGTTATTTTTGACCCAGCCAGTTATTGAGCTATGATCCACCGGGTCAGATCACAAGACTGGAGGCATGGCTTAGTAGGGGAGTGGTTTTCAGATAGTTATTTTTGGCCTCCGGTGAGAGTAAATGTAATTCCAGTTGTATTTATTGAGGCTTACACAAGTTGAGTTCTTCAAGTGCCTATGCATATCCCAATGTTAGGACAGTTTCCACTTAGTTTTTTTTTTGTTATAATATCTCATTAATTATGTTGCTAATGTTATATTAAACTATGTAATTTGCAAAAATATTGAATGGAAATTTACATTTGCAGGGTACAAACTTAACATGATGAACAGGAATGACATTTACTCTCATGGGTGGCCAAAATGACCTATCTGAAAGCCATGCCCCTTATAGGCCATGCCTCCTGAAAATTACCTTTGTATTACATGTAAAAAAATACCCATCTGCTGCGTCAACCCAGCATGAATGTGAATTTCAACCGAACTGATGTTAAAATTAACCCACTTTTGGGTAATCCAAAGGCATGGCCTATGAGGGGTGTGGCTTTAATATAGCTTTTTGTGGCCACCCGTAAATGTGATTGATGTTCACCACAAATGTAGCTTTCACATCAACGTTTTTAAACATTACACATTTTAAAATAAAATGAATACAATTAATACCATTATTACTTTAATATTATAACAAAGTGGTTACTATTCCAGCATTGGGATAGGCACTTAAGAACTCATACTCTTGAGTAAGTCTTAAAGCTTAAGCTACAGAAGTGTCAGCGCTCAACCTTAACATGTATTAACAATAACACAGAAAAGATGAACTGGAAAGATATTTCCTCTCAAGGGTGGCCAAAAATAACGATCTGAAAGCCACACCCCTACTAAGCATTGACTCCAGTGTTCTGATCTCACCAAGTTGATCGTAGCTCAATAACCCAACTTTAAAAAAGCAATGGGTTGTTTGTGACCCAACTGGCTGGGTCAAAATAACCCAGTGTGTGTTTTGTCCAATATTTCTCCAAATTGGGTTGATTCTAACCCAGCATTTTTTTTTGGGGGGGGTGTTATCATTACTTTGTCAAGCTCTGAAGCGTTTCAATGCAGGAAGGCTGGAATGGATGCTCAGCGTAGGATGTTTCCCCTCAATCCTGGTAAAGTTACCCTTTACTTCCTGTTGTCTTATGAATCATACCCATTCCCCAGGCAACTGACACAACATGCATCAGACAGGGTTTGAGGTTTTGATCTTTAAAAAGACGTCACCAGTCAAATCTGAATGTCATCATTAATCCAAGGGCCCATGGGCTTTCGAGGCAGAGTATTATTCAAATAAATTCAACATCAAATCAAGACTTGGCAAATGTAATGTAGGGAAGTGTAAACATTGTGTGGGATGGACTGAAAGGGTGATACAGGTTACTTAGATGTTTAACAATGAGGCATTGAGATGGATCAGGTAGCTATTATATTGCCAGGAGAGGAGAGTGATGTGACATAAACCCATTGATTTCATTAGTATGCTATAGAAAATCCCCACTCAAAGGAAAGAAGAGAGAGTTTTCAGAAGTTGCTAGTTAAGACAGAGGAATCACTATCAAGGTAGATGTGACCACAAGGAAGGACATGATTAAATATAGAATCTTCTATTACAGGACAGTAGCGGAATTCATATGAGGCAGCCCAGAGCAAAGAAGGGTATGTTATATCTTGTTATACACTTTTGTAGTCTTGGAGAACTCTAGGTATTCAATTATATTTCTATATTCGAATGGAACATCATATTTATATCAGCCAGTAGGGTGTCTACATGATACGTTGTAACAGACAGGCCGTATCATGGTCAGATGAATGCAAGCCAACAAAGATGTAATATTCTCCCAGCTTCCGTTTTGATCAAGGAAGTCAAAGCAGTGAAAAAAACGTATTGCAGGAAAAAAACTATTGAAGGCGAATATTAATATGATAAAAGGCCCAATCAGTGGCACCACCTCCCGCTGTGCTCTTTAACTAATGAACTGCGATAACGAGGAAACTCATTTCAGCAGATAACGAGGCCAACCTATTCAGCTGCACGAAACACTTTTAAGCACAGCGTAGTGCTGTGCTGTTGGTTGTTTAAAACAAAAGCACTGCATTAGCAAAGTGGTTAAAAATCTGCACAATAATTTGGCATCAATAGTGAGTAAATGGCACGTTAATTACTCCTTGTCATTTTATGATGGATGTCGTCATCAAGTCTAGACAAAACATTTTTCATTTGATATGCTCTGTGATCCATAAAGGCATGTTGCATTCGAGTAATCATGGGTTTATTTTGTCTTTGTAAAGTAGCCTAAACACTTATGTGAGGGGGTCTATTCAAATTCTCCCTGACATTTTATATAACAGTGTAAGTCACATCTATGTTGAATGACCCTTGTGTTTGTAAATAGTATTGATTTACCTCTCATATTGTGTAGTCTACACAGAGGCCATCTGGGAACCCTTAAATATGAATATGGAACATTAAAATTATACATTATCAGCGTCCTAATAGGTTAACTCATACAAAAGCCGTGTTCGATTGGTTAAACTGTTAAATTATGTAGATTTCCTCTCTCCACATGAAACCATTAGAGGTTTCTAAGGGCAGCACTTTATGCACTTAAAAGACGTTGGCTTTCAATGCACTCCGTTTTTGTATAATATTAACTACAAAGTGAAGGGGATAAGTAGTGGTTGTTATTGAAGTTAATAAGAAAGCTTCAGCTCTTCACCCATGACTCACCTCTCTTTAGCTTGACACCTGGTGTGTGTCCCACATCGCTATTGTCCACTACTTTTGACCAGAGTGCACACACTATAAAGGGAATAGGGTCGCATTTGGTACCTGCCCTGGAAAGTGGCCAAAGATTGGCTATTGGCTCTGTGAGCAAATGTTTGCTTAAAAACAAGGCCTAATGTTTCAACGTGAGCCCTCTGTTTCTCATAACCCATTGCATAAGACATACACATGATGAAAAATAAATGACTGGTTCAAAAATAAACCTGAAATAGGGGTTCGTGACTGGTTCAGGCCGTATATATATATATATATATATATATATATATATATATATATAAATAAAAGTTAAGCTATTATTCTACAGTGCAGAAAATAGTAAACGTTAAGAAAAACCCTTGAATGACTGGAACTATATATATAGTACCAGTCAAAAGTTTGGACACACCTTTCTGTCTGTATACAGTACACAGTCCCAAAAGCTTGGCCACACCTACTCATTCAAGGGTTCTTCTCAACTTTTACTATTTTCTGCACTGTAGAATAATAGTGAAGACATCAAAACTATGAAATAACACATGGAATCGTGTACTAACCCAAAAAGTGTTAAACAAATCAAAATATATGTTATATTTGAGATTATTTTATAGTAGCCACCATTTACCTTGATGACAGCTTTGCACACTCTTGGCATTCTCTCAACCAGCTTCATGAAGTAGTCATCTGGAATGCATTTCAATTAACAGGTGTATCTTGTTAAAAGTTAACTTGTGGAATTTCTTTCCTTCTTAATGCGTTTGAGCCCATCAGTTGTGTTGTGAAAATGTAGGGGTGGTACACAGAAGAACGAACGAATTCCATAAATCACTGAAACTGGAGACTCATATCTCCCTCACTAACTAAGCACCAGCTGTCAGAATAGCTCACAGATCACTGTGAGCCCATCTGTAAATAGCCCATCCAACTATGAAAACCCAAGAAAGGGTTTTATGAACTATGTTTCCAGGCGTATATTTCTGACACCCTCACAAGCTTTCAAATCATATATTTTTACTTCAAAAACAGGGGGTCGTATGGACTGAAAGTTGGAGATTAGAAGAAAAAAAATAACTAGGAAGTATAAATGAGGAAAATAATTGCTCCTCTAACTCTGTTTCGATATAACTTTTTCTAGTAACTATATTACGAGTAGAAATAATGTTATCTTATTGAATTAAGCTGTTGCTCATGAGAGTGGGAAGTGTACTGTATACAGACAGAAAGGCTATGCTTTTCCAATCATTTTCCATTCCTTTTACTCCAATGACATATTAAACATATTCTATTTTAGGGCCCCACAATCATGTGACATGCCTGGATTTGAACCCTTATTTATGAAAGTCTTTCTTCAAACAGTCCTGTTTTTGTTGTCAGATGGAGAGAACCATCCTTAGATGATTGCATTCAGTTTTGGTGTAAAAAAAGAAAAAGTATGAAAATGTATGCACTCACTGTAAGTCACTCTGGATAAGAGCGTCTGCTAAATGACTAAAATGTCAAATGTAAAACTTGTCATTCTTATTTATGGTTTATAGGTTTTTAAAAGGGATACAGGCTTGCTATGTCGCATCATTGCGCAAAACACAGCGCCCTAATTATATTTCATACAGTAGACCAAAATAACCCAATATCAAGGCTGTTCCTGTTAGATAATATCTCAGATCCAATGTCATATCACATGACTTTCAGGCAAGCTCCTATTCTCTCTTATCTAAAAAAAAAATTATGTTAATGCGGTCCTCAGTTGGTAGGGATTGCAATGCCAGGATAGTGGGTTCGATTCCCAGGACCACCCATACGTTAAAAGAAATATATGCACGCATGACTAAGTTTCTTCGGCTAAATCTCAGACTAAATGGTATGTATTATATTAATTAACATGTTGTTTATGAACTCTCAACATCGCCTAAATCACTGTAGGCAGTGAGCTGTCCTCTCTCTGTACGGTATACTATGTTAAACTCCGACAGTACAACTCTGAAGCCAATAACTGATGTTGCTAATAACTCTAAATGACAGGTATGAACTAAATGTGAGTGCATTTGGTTGTGTAGTCTGTGTACATGAGTCTGCATGCATTTGTCTCTGCTGTTTTAGTTCTACACAGACGTTAGCTGTACACGTCGGAAGCCTGTCTAAATGTCAGTGCTGTTAGTTTGGTTGAACATCAATCCTATCCTATTTGCAAGTGCATTCCTTCAGCAACATTCAGTGATGTTGACTCAACATTTATCTCCTTGAAAAACCACCAGTTTTTTGGCATTTTACTGAAGCTAAAATCATTTAGTGACTCCAAAAGCATTTACTGACATGGTACAGCAACACAGTATTCTTTCCTAGACAGGATACGAGTGTCGAGGCCAGTTAGATACATGTTTCTTAATTAATCTCCTAAATGTCAGTTCCTCAGAGCTCCCGGCTCCAGCACCGGTCTGTAAATGTCTGGAAAAAAAGGCAGCAGTACAATAGAATGTGCTAGCATCTGGAAAAATACAGCTTATCTTAATTTTTCATACAAGCTGGCAGGTAGCGGCGGTTAAGAGTGGTTTAGCCTAGCAGTTTAGAGTGTTGGGTAACCGAAAGATCCCCGGTAAAAATACTTGAGCCGACTAGGTAAAAAAAACTATTGATGTGCTCTTGAGCAAGGCACTTAACCCTAAATTGCTCCTTTAACCTTTTACTGCAGTTGGCTAAATCAGGGCCACACAGAGTGATTCTTGGTGGTCTTAAACAAATCTACTTTGAAACAAAAGTACACAACTCACACACATGGTCAGAAAATAAAGATACAATAAAAAAACGGTACCGTGTCAGAAACAGAGTTGAAATGTATTCAATTTTGATTTCGCATCCCAATATGACACATTATATACTTCACAGATGACTGAAATATAACACAACTGTTTGACATAGAAACATCACACTTTCATACGTAAATAAAAACAACCTTTATTAATAATTAATAAAATATGAATAACATTCCACCCATGAGGCCAAAGAGGGCGCTTTTGATCCGTGACTGCAGGAAAGGCAACATTGTCTGGATAAGTGTTTGTACTAAATGGCTAAAATATCATTGAAACGTCCACTACCACTGCATCTGTCCACATTTTCCCTGCGAGCTATATTCCCCAGTGATACTGTAGCATAACAGAGAAACATTAACATCAGTCTGAAGTTTCAAACTAATGATGTGTATCAAATAGGGAAGCACAGCCGCCTCACAACAAAGTTGGCGAGCCCCAGCACCACATCGTAATATAACAATATATTAACACTCCTTTACCCCAATGTTTACATTCTTTTCCAAATGGTGCAGTGGATAGGCTTTAACATATAGCCATAGAGTCTCAAAGAAACAGCTGTATATTTCAACAGTGAGTGATGAATAAACAAACACCAAGGCACTATCTATCCCCTTTCATTCATTAAGACAAACTCAAACAGGAAGAGAGCTCACGGAATTGGAATCAATGAGATGTTTCCAAAGCTTGCATAACCAATCTCACGCACCATGCATAATATAATAGGCATAGCTGCCTTACACTGACAATAAAACAGGGCTGTGCCACATTGAGGTGCCCATTGGCACTGCATAGCGGCTGTGATGGCCGAGGTGCAGGATGACGCCTGATGCCCACAGACGAAGGGGATTTGATGTGGTACCAACCTGGCACAGTTGGCATGGCCCAGCAGGCCTTTAAAACTGTCAATCACCAGATTCTTATCGGCAGACTCAGTAGCCTCGGTTTTTCGGATGACTGCCTTGCCTGGTTCACCAATTACTTTGCAGACAGAGTTCAGTGTGTCAAATCGGAGGGCATGCTGTCCGGTCCTCTGGCAGTCTCTATGGGGGTGCCACAGGGTTCAATTCTCGGGCCGACTCTTTTCTCTGTATATATCAATGATGTTGGTCTTGCTGCGGGCGATTCCCTGATCCACCTTTACGCAGACGACACCATTCTATATACTTTCAGCCCGTCATTGGACACTGTGCTATCTAACCTCCAAACGAGCTTCAATGCCATACAACACTCCTTCCGTTCGCTGCCTGCACCCGCATGCCCGACTAGCATCACCACACTGGATGGTTCCGACCTTGAATATGTGGACACCTATAAGTACCTAGGTGTCTGGCTAGACTGCAAACTCTCCTTCCAGACCCATATCAAACATCTCCAATCGAAAATCAAATCAAGAGTCGGCTTTCTATTCCGCAACAAAGCCTCCTTCACTCACGCTGCCAAGCTTACCCTAGTAAAACTGACTATCCTACCGATCCTCGACTTCGGCGATGTCATCTACAAAATCGCTTCCAACACTCTACTCAGCAAACTGGATGCAGTTTATCACAGTGCCATCCGTTTTGTCACTAAAGCACCTTATACTACCCACCACTGCGACTTGTATGCTCTAGTCGGCTGGCCCTCGCTACATATTCGTCGCCAGACCCACTGGCTCCAGGTCATCTACAAGGCCATGCTAGGTAAAGCTCCGCCTTATCTCAGTTCACTGGTCACGATGGCAACACCCATCCGTAGCACGCGCTCCAGCAGGTGTATCTCACTGATCATCCCTAAAGCCAACACCTCATTCGGCCGCCTTTCGTTCCAGTACTCTGCTGCCTGTGACTGGAACGAATTGCAAAAATCGCTGAAGTTGGAGACTTTTATCTCCCTCACCAACTTCAAACATCAGCTATCTGAGCAGCTAACCAATCGCTGCAGCTGTACATAATCTATTGGTAAATAGCCACCCATTTTCACCTATCTCATCCCCACAGTTTTTATTTATTTACTTTTCTGCTCTTTTGCACACCAATATCTCCACCTGTACATGATCATCTGATCATTTATCACTCCAGTGTTAATCTGCAATATTGTAATTATTCCCCTACCTCCACTTGCCTTTTGCACACATTGTATATAGACTCCCCTTTTGTTCTACTGTGTTATTGACTTGTTAATTGTTTACTCCATGTGTAACTCTGTGTTGTCTGTTCACACTGCTATGCTTTATCTTGGCCAGGTCGCAGTTGCAAATGAGATCTTGTTCTCAACTAGCCTACCTGGTTAAATAAAGGTGAAATAAATAAATAAAAAAACCATGATGGGGACCCGTGACATGAAGCAAAGTAATGACAACTGCAAGGACCAGAGCAGGAAAGAACAGCATGTAATGGAAGCCATTGATCAAATCAAATCAAATCAAATTTATTTATATAGCCCTTCGTACATCAGCTGATATCTCAAAGTGCTGTACAGAAACCCAGCCTAAAACCCCAAACAGCAAACAATGCAGGTGTAAAAGCACGGTGGCTAGGAAAAACTCCCTAGAAAGGCCAAAACCTAGGAAGAAACCTAGAGAGGAACCGGGCTATGTGGGGTGGCCAGTCCTCTTCTGGCTGTGCCGGGTAGAGATTATAACAGAACATGACCAAGATGTTCAAATGTTCATAAATGACCAGCATGGTCGAATAATAATAAGGCAGAACAGTTGAAACTGGAGCAGCAGCACAGTCAGGTGGACTGGGGACAGCAAGGAGCCATCATGTCAGGTAGTCCTGGGGCACGGTCCTAGGGCTCAGGTCCTCCGAGAGAGAGAAAGAAAGAGAGAATTAGAGAGAGCATATGTGGGGTGGCCAGTCCTCTTCTGGCTGTGCCGGGTGGAGATTATAACAGAACGTGGCCAAGATGTTCAAATGTTCATAAATGACCAGCATGGTTGAATAATATTGATTGATATGGAAGATTTAAAAAAAGGTGTGAAAGAGACAACGAGAGTGGCATGCTCCCATTTTGCTCCAAAATAATTATTTCCACAATGAAAAGTGAAAATACGTGTGTAAATGATTGAGATTTTGGTGTGTGTGCATGTGTGCATGCGTGCACACATCTTTGTGTGCCTGCATCTTCTTGTGCCTGTATCTTTGTGTGCCTGCATGCCGGATAGAGAATGAGACAACATCAAAAAGCAGGGAACAAGACAGTGTAGGAAGAGGAAAAGAGACCAGACACAAACATAATTACCCAGAAATCCCAGGATAGAGGGGGATTGGCTGAGGAGATTAGCCCTGTGTGAGTGAGTAAACTCTGGGCTCCTGCCCTCCGTCTGGATCTTCAGGTGTCACAGATATATAAAAACACACTTGGTGCAGACAATATCAATCTTCTCAAAGCCATACGGACATAGTACACATAAACTACCAAAAGCCATATGATGGAGTAGAGAGCTCTGCCAAACACACACTGTTTTCATAAGGGCTTGTGAGGAAGTATCACGTTCATCTCCACCTTAGAAAATGTATTGCCCTCTCAAATACCGCAAAGCATGGAACATCTCAATCGGATACCCCGTTTTGAAGTGGATTGTTCCTCTCATCTTGTGGGACATGTATTTCTATCCTGTCTCATGTTTCCGAATGGGTTCCCTTTTCAAATGATTTGAAAAACGAATGAAAACGTGTTTATCTGACAATTAAACACACTTTAGTTTATACATTTTTGGGGGGGCTGAGGAAGACCATTTGAATCCATATCTAGCTGTCTGCAGCAGACTCGCTACATGCTGACAAATGTAAACAGGCTAAGACCACCTGCTGCTAAGAGATTGACCAGCAGAGGACCATACTGTACCTCTAGACACGGAACCATCTGGATTTATTTAGCTCCTATTTACCACAGCAGCTGTGAATAGCTTTATTGAAAACAACTTCAAATCAGTGCTTCTAAGTGAAACGTTAAAACATTTTAATTTAGCAAGAGCCTAAACTTCTGTTGTAATTCTCCTCTGACTTGTTGCAACATTGTAGAATACACGACAGACATGATTGGGCACATTATTGCAGTCAATGTTGTCTTACTCAAAGCTTAATTTCAGACTTCTATGTCAATTTAATATGTTTTATAACAACTGCTCTTGGCAGTGAGCAATTGAGGGAATAAAGATATATCCACCGACTCTGTCACAGTAAGCCAAATATTTTGTCTTGGTTTTTGACTTACTGAGGCAGACCTCCACAACTGCCCTTTCAGATCAGAGGTCGACGTTAATAGAAAAACAGGCCATTCGGATGAATACTTGTAGCCACATTCATGCCCTATCCTTATAAAGCCCAGACCCACTTGCGGGCTCCAGCGGACCTACCCAGACTGGATTTAAGCCTTTTAGTCTTTCACAATGGTTGTAAAGGCAGTGTGTCCGTAGGGGCGCATCTGGCTGGTTCTCAGGTTTTAAGTCCCCTCTGGGGTTTGGCTGGATGAGTCCTCTCATGTTACTGGCCGCATCAGAGGTCTCTGGTGAAAGTCAGCATGCAGAATGACTCGGGGGCATCACTGAGTAAGCCAGTCCAACAGGGAGCCTAATCCATCGAGCCCACCCCTACTCTGGTCTACAGATGATCATAAAACGTATCATTTGTTTTCTCTTCCAACTGTTTTATATAGAGGAGGGCTTCTTCGATGTAGAATCTATGTAGGTTGACTGTCCACTTGCTTTTGTAATCCCGGGCATTGTTTGTTTATGTTTGTTAATTTTGGAAGGAGGTAACCTTTCGCCTCTCACTGACTGACATGAGTGTTATAGGATCTGGAAGGAGCAGCAGATTTATTGTCTGTGGGCCTGGCGTGCAGTGTTTGTCCTTGTACAGGGCCAACAGTGACATGGGGATAATGTGCTATGACAGACGATGATGAAGAACAGTTGAGTCAGATGGGAGACTGGCTCTGGCAGGTTTGGAGACTGGTTAAGCCAGGATTGTGTCACATTCTTATGGCGCTCAACATACAGGAGATGGCTCTCTACCAGGGATCATCCCCTCACAAATATGGACACTCAATGTTTCTACGTTCACATCTGATACACCATGATACATGTACATTTCTCGGTGGGATGCCACTTTCAGGAGGCCTTAAATGGTGCATGAACATGTTACCCTTTGGCATCCACTTCCCCTCACCAAATGACTTACTGCTAGTGTAGATTACGATGTCTTCTACAAGGAGAGGAATCGTCACTCTTTGGCCAGCCTTGTAGGATAAACCCAGGAGGCGAAACCAGGTGGCTGGAAAGATGTCTACAATGAAAACCTTACAAATCCATCTAGCCCAGCTCATCTTCTCAGTGGGCTGATGGAGAGGATTATTGTTCCAAGATGTCCAAATTCTCCAGAAAGTGCTTGTGTATGTGTGTTTGTGCATGAAGAAAGGTGTGTGTGTGTACGCGCATGCGTGCATGCAGATAAAGAGCAGTAAACATAACCGCAGTTGCATATTTGTAACGCATCATTCACACTGACAGTGTCATTGTGTTTTGCTACACCAGAAATACATTAATATAAAATCAAATCAAATTTTGTTGGTCACATTCACATGTTTGCCAGATGTTATTGCGGGTGTAGCGAAATGCTTGTGTTTCTAGCTCCAACAGAGCAGTAAATTCTCACAAGTAATATCTATCAATTTCATAACAATACACACAAATCTAAGTAAAGGAATGGAATAAAAAATATATATACAGTTGAAGTCAGAAGTTTACATCCACTTAGTTTAGAGTCATTAAAACTCGTTTTTCAACCAATCCACAAATGTCTTGTTAACAAATTATAGTTTTGGGAAGTCGGTTCGGACATCTACTTTGTGCATGACAAAAGTAATTTTTCCAACAATTATTTACAGACAGATTATTTCACTTATAATTCACTGTATCACAATTCCAGTGGGTCAGAATTTTACAAAGTTGACTGTGCCTTTAAACAGCTTGGAAAATTCCAGAAAATTATGTCATAGCTGTAAAAACTTCTAATAGGCTAATTGACATCATTTGAGTATATTGGAGGTGTTACTGTGGATGTATTTCAAGCCGTACCTTCGAACTAAGTGCCTCTTTGCTTGACATCATGGGAAAATCTAAATAAATCAGCCAAGACCTCAGAAGGAAATTGTAGACCTCCAGAAGGGATCAATTTCCAAACGCCTGAAGGTACCATGTTCATCTGTGGAAACAATAGTACGCAAGTATAAACACCACGAGACCACGCAGCCATCATACCTCTCAGGAAGGAGATGCGTTCTGTCTCCTAGAGATGAACGTACTTTGGTGCGAAAAGTGCAAATCAATCCCAGAACAACAGCAAAGGACCATGTGAAGATGCTGGAGGAAACAGGTACAAAAGTATCTACATCCACAGTAAAACAAGTCCTCTATCGACATAACCTGAAAGGCCGCTCAGCAAGGAAGAAGCCACTGCTACAAAACCGCCATTAAAAAAAACAGACTGTGGTTTGCAACTGCACACGGGGTCAAAGATCGTACTTTTTGGAGAAATATCCTCTGGGCTGATGAAACAAAAATAGAACTGTTTGGCCATAATGACCATCGTTATGTTTGGAGGAAAAAGGGGGAGGCTTGCAAACAAAAGAACACCATCCCAACCGTGAATCACGGGATTGCAGCATCATGTTGTGGGGGTGGTTTGCTGCAGGAGGGACTGGTGCACTTCCCAAAATAGATGGCATCATGAGGAGGGGAAATTATGTGGATATATAGAAGCATTTTAGTGGCCATCACAAAGCCCTGACCTCAATCCTATACATTCTGTATTTGGGCAGAACTGAAAAAGTGTGTGCGAGCAAGGAGGCCTACAAACCTGACTCAGTTACACCAGCTCTGTCAGGAGGAATGGACCAAAATTCACCCAATTTATTGTGGGAAGCTTGTGGAAGGCTACCTGAAATGTTTGACCCAAGTTAAACCATTTAAAGGCATTGCTACCAAATACTAATTGGGTGTATGTAAACTTCTGACCCACTTGGAAGGAGATGAAAGAAATAAAAGCTGAAATAAATCATTACCTCTATTATTATTCTGACATTTCACAATCTTAAAACAAGGTGGTGATCCTAATGGACCTAAGACAGCAACCTTTTACCATGATTAAATGTCAGGAATTATGAAAAATCGAGTTTAAATGTATTTGGCTAAGTTGTGTGTAAACTTCCCGACTTCATAAATAACTTTATATATTTGGAAGAGCAGCATATAAGACTAAGACACTAAGATACAGTAGAACAGAATACAGTATATACATATGAGATGAGTAATGCAAAATATGTAAACATTATTAAAGTTACTAGTGTTCCATTAATAAAGTGGCCAGTGATTTCCAGTCGATGTATATAGGGCAGCAGCCTCTAATGTGCTAGTGTTGGCTATTTAACAGTCTGATTGATGACCTTGAGATAGAAGCTGTTATTCAGTCTCTTGGTCCCAGCTTTGATCCACGTGTACTGACCTTGCCTTCTGGGTGATAGCGGGTGAACAGGCAGGGGCTCTGGTGGTTGTTGTCCTTGATTATCTTTTTGGTCTTTCTGTGATATCAGGTGCTGTAGGTGTCCTGGATCGCAGGTAATTTTCCCCCGGTGCTGCGTTGGGCAGACCTCACTACCCTCTGGAGAGCCTTAGGGTTGTGGCCGGAGCAGTTGCCGTACCAGGCGGTGATACAGCCCGACAGGATGCTCTCAATTGTTAATCTGTAAAGGTTTCTGAGGATTTTATGTGCCAAGCCAAATTTCTTCAGCCTCCTGAGGTTCAAGAGGTGCTGTTGTGCCTTCTTCACCACTCTGTCTGTGTGGGTGGACCATTTCAGTTTGTCCGTGATGTGTACGCAGACGAACTTGAAGCTTCCACCTTCTCCACTGAGGTCCAGTTCGATGTGGATAGGGGATGCTCCCTCTGCTGTTTCCTGAAGTCATGATCAGCTCCTTTGTTTAGTTGACGTAGAGTGAGAGGTTATTTTCCCCACACCACACACCTAGAGCCCTCACCTCCTCCCTGTAGGCTGTCTCGTCATTGTTGCAATCAGGCCTACTACAGACTGTCGTCTGCAAACTTGATGATTGAGTTGGAGGCGTCAATGGCCACGCAGTCATGGGTGAACAGGGAGTACAGGAGGGGGCTTAGCACACACCCTTGTGGGGCCCCAGTGTTGAGGATCTGCGAAGTAGAGGTGTTGTTTCCTACCTTCACCACCTTGGGGCGGCACGTCAGGAAGTCCAGGACCCAGTTGCACAAGGCGGCATTCAGACCCAGAGCCTTAAGCTTAATAATGAGCTTGGAGGGTACCATGGTGTTGAATGCTGAGCTATAGTCAATGAACAGCATTCTTACATAGGTATTGCTCTTGTCCAGATGGGATAGGGCAGTGTGCAGTGGCGATTGCATATTCTGTGGATCTATTGGGGCTGTAAGCAAATTGAAGTGGGTCTAGGGTGTCAAGTAAGGTAGAGGTGATATGATCCATGACTAGTCTCCCAAAGCACTTCATTATGACAGAAGTGAGTGCACTGGGCGATAGACATTTATTTAAGTAGCTTTTGCTTTCTTAGGTACAGGAACAATGGTGGCCATCTTGAAGAATGTTGGGACAGCACACTGGAATGGGGAGGGATTGAATATGTCCATAAACACTCCAGCCAGCTGATCTGCATATGATCTGAGGAAACAGCTAGGGATGCCGTCTGGGCCGGCAGCCTTGCGAGTGTTAAATGTCCTACTCACGTCGGCCATGGAAAAGGAGAGCCCACAGTCCTTGGTAGCAAGATGTCGGTGTCCGCAACGTGGCTGGTTTTCCCTTTGTAGTCCGTGCTTGTCTGTAGACCCTGCCACATACGTCTCATGCCTGTGCCATTGAAATGCGACTCCACTTTTTCTCGGTACCAACGTTTTGCCTGTTTGATTGCCTTATAGAGGGAATAACTCCATTGTTTGTATTCAGCCATATTCCCAGTCACCTTGCCATGGTTAAATGCGGTGGTTCGCGATTTCAGTTTTGTGCGAATGCAATGCTGTGTTTGCCTTGCAGCAATGTGTTGAATATCCAACTTATGCATCAAATTGTGTGCGTTGAGTGTCAGAATAATAGCAAAAGGTGAATGTTGAACTGTTGATCCATTCTGTCGGTGTCTCAACTTACTGTTGCGTGTTAGAATAGTAGAAGGCACAAGGTGCCATTTCTAAAATGTGGTTGTGCATCAGCAATTTATCTCTTGTTGTGTCAGTCACTGATAGTCAGTCAATTACCATGGTCGAATTACCATCCGTGAGGCCCATTTGATTTTATTTCTTGATTTTGTTAGCCAGGCGGCAGGTAGCCTTTGCTCCAGGGGCGCCGTTCTACTATGGCCTACTTTGTAAAACAACATATTTCACTGCACCTACTCGGTGTATGTGACAAAAAAATCATCTTCTATAGAAACATCTTCATTCAAATTTATTAAAAACTGCAAACATTTCTTTCCACTCTATGGCATAATGTGCAGAATTGCAAGAAATTTGCTGTAAAGTTTTTTTATGTGGGTATGCAGACCCACAGGTAACTATGGCCTCTCATGATGAGTTTAAATGTTTTTGTGCCCCCCACCAACATCAAAGTTTCCCATCCCTGATGTAGATTGTCTCGCTGCACCGGTGGCGGCGGTGGTTGCACTTGTGGATGACGTAGGGGTTCTTGATGCAGTGGTCGCACTTCTGGGTGATGTGGAGGGTCTGACTGTAAAATTGCCACTTGTTGTCCTCGGCACAATAAATGGTTCCAGAAAATAAAGAATGTAGCAGAAGCACCAAAGTCGCTGGCCTGAAGCTGGTTCAAATGTTTTAACAAGAGAGAGATTTGTTGTGTTACACAAGCCAGTCACCAGAGATTAACGATTTGATCCCAAGGCACGATCTCTCCCTCTCACTCTCACTCTCTTTCTCTCTTTGAGGAAGCAGCTTCGGCCTGACTAGCATTCAACCCTTCCAGCAAGGCAAGTAGAACAACAGATGGGAGATGTTGTAATGTATTCATTCAATGACTGACTGTCATTTCGAAGACAAAACCCCCAGCTCTTACATTTTCACCCAGCAACAGTATGTAGTTTACAAAAGTTTTTTGAAGCAGATTGAGAATCTCCAATAAAGAAAGCGAGTCCTCAGGCCTCGTATATCCAGCCAAGGAATGTCATGATGGAAAGCATGACTGACAACAACAAACACTGAAGCATCCCACACACCCCCAATCCAACACCTCGGCTGGATGGATTTTTCTTTTTCTGTCAAGACCTGAGCTTTCGACTGCCTCCCAAAACAACAACAAACAAATGTTTTTTTTTGCTATACATATCTTGTAGTTGAGAATTGTTTTAATGACTTCTAAGCATTTGACTGTTGTGGTGCATGGCTGGGAATTCCCAGTGGTATCGTTTGGAATAACCCAACTGAAACACACAACTTACATTGTTTGTATTCTCTCAGTAGGTCCACAGGAATATGGAATTCTTAATCACCTCACTGTTTGTGACAGAATTGATCAAGCAGAACTCTAAAAGGCTCCAAAGTGCAGTACAGCCCACCATAATAGCTCCCCTGGCTCATTTATGTCACCGAGTAATGGAAACAGGAAATTGTTCCGGATCTCTAGAATAGAATAGGCTGGTTTAACAAGTTACCTTGTTAAAAAGCAGAGCTGAACTTTTTTTAAAGTTAATTCATATATGCAGCACATTATGTCTTCCAGTTGGGACAAATAATACACACTGGGCCTACACTTTTTTAAATAATTAAAATGGTCCATCTCACACCCTTTTTGGTTATTCTTAAGAGTTCATATTGAGTAAATCAATCTTTGAATCCATGTATTGATTAGATGCATCAGATGCACTGAGTTATGGGGTTCCCAACTTTAGTATTTTGAAATTGATAGACATGCTCTGATTTGTTTTGGGAATACAACGCAGCTCTGTGGGGCACCCCATTGTTTCAAGCAGCATGAATGTGAATTCAACCTAAACGTTTTGAAGAGTATACCAGCTTTCATAGTTTATAATGATATCTCAAGAGAGTTTCAACCTCCATCTCTAATCCGTTACAAATGTCAATCACTCGTGTTATGACGTCCAGGGGAAATTCAAGGAGAAAGAGAAAGACTAGAACAAAGGCATCACTGATCCAAGCATTTTATTGTCAATTGGAATGGGTTTTGTAGGAAGTGTGGAAAAACACAAAACCCTAAAGGAGCAGATCAAAGAATAAAAGAAAACCAAATGACTCATTGAACTATTGACTTGACTACAGGTACTGTACATGTTTCTGCAGATTGCAGATCCTCTTGCGGTTTATGTGAAAAATAAAGTAATAGGATTCTCGACTTCGCTGAGTTCAAGTGCATTGGGAGCAGTATTGGGGTCAATACCATTTTGATTCCAGTCAATAGGTTGTTATCAATATCATCATATTCAAACATTCAAACAAACAACATTCAAAACACAAATGGAGTACACCTCTCTCTCTCAATGTTGGCCACCATTTAATTGGATATTTGAGGGATACACAATATATTAAAAAAGTATGTGGACACGACAAATTTGTGGATTCGGCTATTTCAGCAACACCCATTGCTGACAGGTGTATAAAATCGAGCACACAGCCATGCAATCTCCATAGACTAACTTTGGCAGTAGAACGGCCTTACTGAAGAGGTCAGTGACTTTCAACGTGGCAACGTCATAGGATGCCACCTTTCCAACAAGTCAGTTTGTCAAATTTCTGCCCTTCTCGAGCTGCCCCGGTCAACTGTAAGTGCTGTTATTGTGAAGTGGAAATGTCTAGGAACAACAACGGCTCAGCCGCGAAGTGGTAGGCCACACAAGTTCACAGAACGAGACCGCCGAGTGCTGAAGCGCGTAGGGCGTAAAAATTGCCTGTCCTCGGTTGCAGCACACACTGAGTTCCAAACTGCCTCCGGAGGCAACGTCAACACAAGAACTGTTCGTCAGGTGCTTCATGAAATTAGTTTCCATGGCCGAGCAGCCGCACACAAGTGTAAGGTCACTATGTTCAATGTCAAGCGTTGGCTGGAGTGGACCTCAACCCCATCGAACACCTTTGGGATGAATTGGAACGCAGACTGCGAGCCAGGCCTATTCGCTCAACATCAGTGGCTGACCTCACTAATACTCTTGTGGCGGAATGGAAGCAAGTCCCAGCAGCAATGTTCCAACATCTAGTGGAAAACCTTCCCAGAAGAGTGGAGGCTGTTATAACAGCAAAGGGGGGGGGGGACCAACGCCATATTAATGCCCATGATTTTTGAATGTTTGATGATCAGGTTTCCACATACTTTTGGTCATGTAGTGTATAAAATAAAAGTGGGGGAATAGGGGGAATCCAGCAGAAAGAGAAACAGTGGGGCACCCCATGAATAAGTAAGTGTGGTTTAGGTTTTCCATTCTACAAACTTTGTAAATTTCCCTAAACAATTTGGTAAGTTACGTACTTGTTTTCTCTCCTAGGAACATACCTAAGCTAGCTAATAATATATACCCTTTTCAACATTGATTTTAAGACTTTATTTGTACCTTCCAAATTGCATAGCTTTCCCATCAAACTGAAAGGCAGTGGTAATATGTATGGCATGCTACTGGTGATTGAACCCTGGCCAAAGCCACCACCAGATGATTTATCCTCATTCTTCTTTCTCTAAATGCCACTGTTACTAAATCTGGGGCTAGCTAGCTTCAACGTCCCCGAAGAATGCTGAACATGACAAAATGGAGTGCTATATTTAGGCACTCCAGACACAGTTTGTCGTTTAAGAATTCAAAAAAAGAGGAGGATGAGGGAAACAGGAGGAGTGAGATGAGGTGAGTCTTTGTTGTGAGTAAAAAGTCCCCGTTTATCTTTTTTAATTTAATAACACTCCTTGTGAGGTTTTGAAGAGTCTTTTAGGAGGAGAAAAATCGGCCAGCTGTCTGGTTCTTATCCACGGCCCATGAATTCTGCAGATTGCAGCAGGTTAAGCTGTCTCCCTGTCTCCAAAGGTGTGGAAAGTGGAGGGAGGGATTAATTGTACAAAAAGTAACTGACAGACACTTCCAGAGGAGAGTGTACAATTTCAGTTCTTGTTTTAAAGCTATGCCATTAATGCTGTATGGGTTGTTGGCGGTGTTTCACTAATTATACATGATACATTATATTGTAGGTATCAGGGCTTCGTTTTCAACCGTTCGGTCTGAACTTTTCATTAAATCATTTATACTGTATAAAGGAAGTAAAACATCTAAATCTGCTGGATAAACTGTCCACAATGAATGCAGTTATCAATAGGATTATGTGAGTATGGTTATACAATTGATGTGATTTTTGGAAATTGCAATTTAAAATGTATAGACACTAGCATACTGTCTGAAACGGGTGTATAGGTGGCAGGGAAGTCAAGCGCAGGAGAGTCAAACGGAGTGTAAAATGGAGTCTTTTAATAAATGTCCAAGTAACATGCTCCATAAAACTAATAAGAAAAATGAATATAAACAAATATGGGTACGAGGACCCGTCGCGCACCTATACAACTAAACAATAAACAATCTCTGACAAAGACATGAGGGGAAACAGAGGGTTAAATACACAACCGGTAATGGATGGGATTGAAAACAGGTGTGTGGGAAGACAAGACAAAACCAATGGAAAATGAAAAATGGATCGATGATGGCTAGAAGACCGGTGACGTCGACCGCCGAGCACCGCCCGAACAAGGAGAGGCAACGACTTCGGCAGAAGTCGTGACAGATACATAAACAGGCAATTTCACAATTAAAATAAAAGTTATATTGAATTGAGAAAACCACTTTCAACTTGTCTAGAAAGAGCAGAGAAAAATGGAAATACCTGTAGGCCTCATAGTAAATAATACAGTATACAGTATATACCATACTTCGTGCCCTATAGTGTTCATATATCACAATTTCTAGGACTTAAGCACATATTATAGAGACCAATGTTTCCAATCATCTCTATATGAATAGGGGGAATCCAGCAGAAAGAGAAACAGTGGGGCACCCCATGAGATTACAGTTTATATTCTCCCACTCCAAAATAAAGCCAAAAGCTAGTTGAATTTCCAATGCGGCTTTCAACCATCTAAAAGCACAATCAAATTCCAATGGAAAAACTATGTCTGATATTTGGTTTAGTTGTCACCCATAACGTCCATCACTGCACTTTCAACTATTTAAAAGCTCAACAAAGTTCAAATGGAAATACAATGTCAGATCATTTGTTCATTTATGCAACAGGTTGTGTTATCATTGTGCTACGTCTAAAAGCAAAACCAAATGACCTGGATTGCAGTTCAGATTACATTAGAAAATACATTGAGCAAGTGATCAATGCCGTACGAGGATTTGCGACGATTTATGCATGCTATCTTGAACATGCACACTTTATATGATTACATAAGAAGAAGTGTATATTTACAGTAACCTTAAAATGTGGCCATGGATGTGTTACTCATTTAAAGATTGAATGTTACATTAGGTTATAAAATAGCCTGAACTTTGCGCTATTTTCTGTATTACAAAAGTTGTGTTTGATTGTGCAACCAAATATCAACATTCGAAGGAGATCTATCTACTGCTTGTATAGTTCCATCTGAGCCACAGGCTTAATCCCAATCTTTAACTTGTATTTTTGTTTGAGTTGAAGAAGTGAATCCAACATATAATTTGTTAACATGTTGACAAGTTAATAGGCTTGTCACGACTTCTGCCGAAGTCGAAGCCTCTCCTTGTTCGGGCGGTGCTCGGCGGTCGACGTCACCGGTCTTCTAGCCATCATTGATCAATTTTTCATTTTCCATTGGTTTTGTCTTGTCTTCCTACACACCTGGTTTCAATCTCATTCATTACCTGTTGTGTATTTAACCCTCTGTTCCCCCTCATGTCTTTGTCAGAGATTGTTTGTTATTCAGTGTTGTGTTGTATTGGTGCGCGACTGGGTCTTCGTACCCACTTTGTTAATTGTTACATTTAGTGTTTGGAGTATGTTTAGTTTATTATTAAATAACTCCATTACACTCAGTTATCCTGCGCCTGACCTCCCTGCCACCTATACACACGACTCTAACAAGGCTCTTTATTGTATGTCAAAGGTGATGTTGGATTGTGTTTGGTCGTCAACGCAACGAAATATCAACATTTTGTCACGTTCTGAGCTTAGTACCTTTTTTTATGTCACTATTTTTGGTTTGGTCAGGGCGTGAGTTGGGGTGGTCATTCTATGTTTTTGTTCTATGTTTTGTATTTCTGTGTTTGGCCTGGTATGGTTCCCAATCAGAGGCAGCTGTCTATCGTTGTCTCCGATTGGGAACCATACTTAGGTAGCCTGTTCCCACCTGTGTTGGTGGGTAGTTGTTTCCTGTTTGTGTTTTTTTTTCACCTTACAGGACTGTTTCGTGTCATTCACTCTGTTTTTTGTCATACAGTGTTCAGTTTATTAAATTAAATTTACAATGAACACTTACCACGCTGCGTGTTGGTCCGATGATTCCTATTCCTCATCAGACGAAGAGGAGAGTCATTACACATTTAAAGTAGATTTATCTTCTACATTGATAGTTCCATCTGTGCCATTGACTTAGTCTAGCTTTAATTCCAGTTTGTCTATACATTATTAATTGATATGTTGGATTCACATCTCAATGACAACATCTAAGTTAAAGAATAGGTCTAATTCAAATCAAACATTAAAAGAGCTTGAAATAAAGTTTGAATTGATTTCGTCCTAATCTTTCATTTAGAATTTTGGTTGAGATGGATAAGTATAAAATCAACAGAATTAATTGCTGTAGAAAATGTCAGGTTAAAAACAATACTTTTTTACTTTTAAATAACTTTTGTTTCACTGAAATACAGTAAGATGGGTGGACGAATGCTCCCACAGGCGTGTTTTTCTCTCATCTTCCATAAATGGAAATCCATTCTTTCCAAGTATGGTTCATCTAATGAATTGAAGACATTCAACAGAACATTTTCACCCCCGTGATTCCACATGTCATCTTTGCAGAGACTTGATCAAAATTATCTGTCAAGATCGTGCACAGTTAGAAGTAGAGATCAAGTGTATTTTTAAATACTATAATTGTTTCAGTTCCTTGACATGTCTCTGTATTGTAGCTTACCTATCTGGGTAGCTTCTCAGAGTGTTAGGCTCAGGGATATTTTGCAATATTTTAAAACCTCAACTCCACATTTTTGAAGCCATCAGAACTTTTAAGTAGGATTGTAGACCCTTCTTGAAATCTCAACCAAAGTTTTTGAGCAGTTTTGAGACTGACATTTACACATGCGTGCACACACACACACACACACACACACACACACACACACACACACACACACACACACACACACACACACACACACACACACACACACACACACACACACACACACACACACACACACTTGAGAAAGTAACACAAATGAGGGCATACGGCTCAAATTGTGTTAATTGGTTTTACAGCCTTGTTTTTCCATTACACAATATGCGATCCATAGACCCGCTTGCCCTACTGTAATATTGCATGCAGCAGAGTCAGAGGGTCAGTACTGAGAAGGAAATTACACTTTTGACTTTATACCATCTGGCTTGCTGTCTTCTCCCGTTCCCTTCGTCCATAGGGCTGGTGGCTGGTGTGTGGTCTCCAGGTTTCAGAGTGAGGTCAGAATGTTGTCCCAGAGGGATACGAGATGGGTGAGACAGTGTTGACCACAATGGTCACCCCTGATTGGGGTCGCCATGTCGATGAAGGCCAAGCGGGGAAACGTGACCAAGCAGGATATAGGACTAGACACCTTTCAAATAAAATACAATTTTATTTGTCACATGCTTCGTAGACAACAGGTGTAGACAAACAGTGAAGTGTTTACTTACTACGGGTCCATTTCAAACAATGCAGAGTTAAAGATAAAATAAAAAATAAATAGAAAAATGGAAATAGTGAGACAGTGAATAAGAAATAAAAACAAAGAGTAAAAATAGCATATATGGGTCTTTCTAAAAACAAATGGGCCAACGTGTGACATTAAGATCAACATTTCAAAATGGTTTGAAACAAAATAAAAAAGGAGGTTCATGCAGTTCCACACGTGTATTTAAAGGAATAAAAGTGAATATATGCAAATTGATCCATAACTATAATATATGCAAATTGGCCCATAACTCATTCTTAAGCAGGGTTCATACAGACATTGTCATGTCAAATTCAAGGATTTTCAGGAACTTTTCAAGCGCTTAATTGTAATTTTTAAGGACCTCAATGTTATACAATTGTATAATTTATATAATTGTACATGTAGAGTGTAATATAGAACCCCCCCTCCCCAAAAATCATGCAAAAGTAAATAAATAAAATAAAAAGTAGGCCGTTACCACTTTAAGAAAAATTATACTTTTGGGGGGAGGCTTGCCAATGCATTCATATTGAAATTATTATTACATAAACAAAATTGAGAATAATGTGGACTAAATAGTTTGGATGCATGCTTGGTAATTGTTTCTGTGCCCTATGTGTCCGACACAGACACATGTAATAAATCCATGAACAGCAGTAGCATTAATCTCACCATTTGAATATCACCATCACTGTTTTCCTAATGAGAAAGTGACCAAAAACTTGGTTCCATTTTTAATAGATGGATTTGTATGGAAGCCAAGATAGAAGCAAACATTTGATGACATGATGAAAGTGAGGCTGGTCGGGGAGGATGGGTAGTATGACGCGAATGTCTAGCAACCCAAAGGTTGTGTATTTGAATCTTATCATGAAAAACGTTCACATTTTCGCTAACTTAATTAGCTACTTTGCAACAACTTACTCTACTTTTTAGCAACATTGCGACTACTTAGCATGTTAGCTAACCCTTCCTCTCACCTTAATCCTTTCATCTAACTCCTAAACCTAACCCTTTAACTAGCCCTAGCCTGAACCGTAATCCCTAACCCTAATGTTAACCCCAAGCCTAGCTAACATTAGCCACCTAGCTAGTCTTGCTAACGTTAGCCACAACAAATTGGAATTTGTGTAATGTACACAAATGCATTATAAAAAAAAGAACATTGTGTAATGCACACAAAATGCATTGTAATGAAAATCGTGTAATACACACAAAATAGTGTCCTTCTTCGTGTGCCAGTCACAAATTTTGAATAAGTAAATTGTTTCTATTTCATAATAAGCTTTGATAATGTGTTGTTTAAAATTGCAGGTGTAACATGGTTACCAAAAATGTGTTTGTCATGTTATTTCATTACCCAATCATATTGTGAAGAAGCCCACTAGGCTATGTAATATGTAAATCGAGTAGACAACAACAGATGATCTACATTCATTTGCTAGGGATAGTAGATCCGACGTGGATCCAGGCACAACTGTCTTTACCTGCGTAACGGAATATTCTGGACCTTCATTGCCAACACCTTTTTTTCCAGCACTTGGGCTGTTGTTGCATTGTATGTGCTATCACAACAGCTGTTTGTCACCTCACTGTCATTCGGAAAATGTCTACCTGGATCAGATGATGATGTGTGAAAATATGGCGTAACTCATATCTAATCTAACTGATTCATGCTTAATAATATATATGATATAATGACAACATATACTGCCATAAATGCAAGGACGGAAAAGTAATGTTGTATATCACACGATTTTGTATGGAACTTTCAAGACACCAACCATGATAAAGGGTTAAACAGAGGTTTTTAACCAACTTGTGAATTGTATTGAATATAGCTATGATCCCCCTTATAAGTTGATGTAGTGACATTATCTTTTTTTATTTGTATTGTTATCAATGACTTATTAACAGCTGTAACTGCTGCCCTGGTTTATAGACGGACCCATACAGGGAGTTGAAAATAACATAGTTATCTATACAGTGCCTTCGGAAAGTATTCAGACCCTTTGACTTTTTCGACATTTTGTTGCTTCACAGTCTTATTCTAAAAATGACACACAGCACCCTATAATGTCAAAGCAAAAACAGGTTTTTAGAAATGTTTGCTAATTTATAAAAAATTAAATGGTCACATTTACATAAGTATTCAGACCCTTTACGCAGTACTTTTTTGAAGCACCTTTGTCAGAAATGACAGCCTTGAGTCTTCTTGGGTATGAAGCAACAAGCTTGGCACACCTGTATTTGGGGAGTTTCTCCCATTCTTCTCTGTAGATCCTCTCAAGCTCTGTCAAGTTGGATGAGGAGCGTTGCTGCACAGCTATTTTCAGGTTTCTACAGATATTATCGATCAGTTTAAAGTCCGGGCTCTGGCTAAACCACTCAAGGACATTCAGAGACTTGTCCCGAAGCCACTCCTGCGTTGTCTTGGCTGTGTGCTTAGGGTCGTTGTCTTGTTGGTAAGTGAACCTTTGCCCCAGTCTGACATATCCAATTGAATTTACCGCAGGTGGACTCCAATAAAGTTGTGGAAACATCAGTCTCATAGCATAGGATCTGAATACTTAAAGTACCAGTCAAAAGTTTGGACACACCTTCTAATTAAAGTTTTTTTTTTCTCTCACTATTTTCTACATTGTAGAAAAATAGTTTAGACATCAAAACTATGAAGTAACACATATGGAATAACCAAACAATGTTTAAATAAATATTTTTTTATTTTAGATTCTTCAAAGTAGCCACCCTTTGCCTCAATGACAGCTTTGCACACTCTTGGCATTCTCTCAACCAGCTAAATGAGGAATGCTTTTCGAACAGTCTTGAAGAAATTCCCACATGCTGAGCATGCGTTGGCTGCTTTTCCTTCACTCTGCGGTCCAACTCATCCCAAACCAACTCAATTGGGTTGAGGTCGGCTGATTGTGGAGGGCAGGTCATCTGATACAGCACTCCATCACTCTCCTTCTTGGTCAAATAGCCCTTACATAGCCTGGAGGTGTGTTGTCATTGTCCTGTTGAAAAGGGCTATCTTTTCTATACCACCGCTACCTTGCCACAACACAACTAATTTGCTCAAATGTGTTAAGAAGGAAAGAAATTCCACAAATTAACTTTTAACAAGGCACACCTGTTATGAAATGCATTCCAGATGACAACCTCTTGAAGCTGGTTGAGAGAATGCCAAGAATGTGCAAAGTTGTCATCAAGGCAAAGGTTGGCTACTTTGAAGCATCTCAAATATAAAATATATTTGGATTTGTTTAACACTTTTTTGGTTACTAAATGATTCCATATGTGTTATTTAATGTTAAAATAGTGCCAATGGGTAGGGCTGCCGTCTTCTCGGCTCTCAACCAATCATGCTATTTTGTTTGTTTTTTCGCGTTGTTCGTAACTTGTTTTGTACATAATGTTGCTGCTACCGTCTCCTACGACCGAAAATAGCTTTTTAAAATCAGAACTGGGATTGCTCACCTCAAACTGTACGAAGAGTTTTTCTACAATGAGTTGGACGCAAGGGCTATACTGTAGACACCCGACCAGATTCCAATCCCTGTGATTCGCTGGAGAAGGAAACAGAGATTTTGAGGCAAAAGATCAGGGTGCCTTGTGAGGACCAGGTGATGAGTGGCTATTCTGCCCTTGCCTTCCATTCTGCTAGCTAATGTTCAATCGCTAGAAAATAAATGGGATGTACTGAAAGCACGTCTATCCTACCAACGGGACATTAAAAACGGTAATATGTTATGCTTCACTGAGTTGTGGATGAACGACGACATTAAGAACATAGTGCTGGCAGGTTATACACTCTATCGGCAAGACAGAACAGTAGTCTCTGGTAAAACACGGGGCAGGAGTCTATGCATTTATGTAAACAACATGCACGATATCTAAGGAAGTCTCAAAGTTTTGCTCGCCTGAGGTTGGGTATCTTATGATAAGCTGTAGACCACACTATTTACCCAGAGAGTTTTCATCTGTATTTTTCATAGCTGTCTACATACCATCACAGAGTGAGGCTGGAACTAAAACCACACTAAATGAGCTGTATTCCCCCCAAAACAAACAGTAAAACGCTCATCCAGAGGTGGCGTTCCTAGTGGCCGGTGACTTTAATGCAGGGAAATTTGAATCAGCATGTGAAATGTGCAACTAAAGAAAAAATATTCTAGACCACCTCTACTCCACACACAGAGACTCGTACAAAGCTCTCCCTTGCCCTCCATTTGGCAAATCTGACCATAACTCTGTCCTCCTGATTCCTGCTTACAAGCAAAAATGAAAGCAGGAAGCACCAGTCACTCAGTCTATAAAAAAGTAGTCAGATGAAGCAGATGCTAAACTACAGGTGTCACGACTTCTACCGAAGGTAACTCCTCTTCCTGTTCGTTGGCGCTCGGTGCTCGGCGTTGCCGGGTTTACTAGTCGCCACCGATCCCTTTTTCCTTTTCTGGTTGTTTTGTCTGTGTTCCTTGTCACACCTGGTTTCAATTGCGTTTATTTCTGTGTGTATATAGGGCACCTGTTGCCTGCCTTAATTCGTGCAGGATTAAGCTTGTGTGTATTTGCGTTCGATGATCTATGATGTTTATTGTTTTCGCTATTACGTACGTGTAGTTAAGTTTCGGAACTGAGTTTGTTCCTCCGTGTGTGTTTGGTATTGTCTTCACTATTTAGGCACTTGTATGTAGTGTCGGAACTGTGGTTGTTCCTCTGTGTATTGGCACGAGTTTCTGTTCCTTCGAGAGCATAGTTTTAGATTTTCATCTGTGCCAATTTCGTATTGGTGGACTATGTGTATATATATATATTAAACACACTTCTCAGAAATCCCTGCTCTCCTGCGCCTGACTCCTACACCTCTCACCGAGACGCACCTTATCACAACAGGAATGTTTTGCTAGCACAGACTGGACTATGTGCCAGGATTCTTCCGATGGCATTGAGGAGTACACCACATCAGTCATTGGCTTTAAAAAGTGAATCGAGGATGTCTTCCCCACAGTGACTGTATGTACATACCCCAATCAGAAGCCATGGATTACAGGCAAAATTCGCACTGAGCTAAAGTGTAGAGCTGCCACTTTCAAGGAGTGGGGCTCTAACCCGGAAGCTTATAAGAAATCCCGCTACGCCCTCAAACGAGCAAAGCGTCAATACAGGACTGAGACCGAATCGTATTACACCGACTCGGACGCTTGTAGGATGTGGCAGGGCCTGCAAACTATTACAAACTACGAAGGGAAGCACAGCCAAGAGCTGCTCAGTGACACGAGCCTACCAGACAAGCTAAATAACTTCTATGCTCGCTTCAAGGCATGTAACACCGAAACATGCATGAGAGCACCAACTGTTCCGGATGACTGTGTATTCACACTCTCCACAGCCAATGTGAGTAAGACCTTTAAACAGGTCAACATTCACAAGGCCGCTGGGCCAGACAGATTACCAGGATGTGTACTCCGAGCATGGGCTGACCAACTGGCAAGTGTCTTCACTGACTATTTCAACCTCTCTGTAATACCAACGTGTTTCAAGCAGACCACCCTAGCCCCTGTGCCCAAGAACACTAAGGTAACCTGTACAAATGACCACTGTCCCGTAGCACTCGTGTCTGTAGCCATGAAATGCTTTGAAGGGCTGGTCATGGCTCACATCAACACCATTATCCAAAAAACCCTAGACTCACTCCAATTTGTATACCGCACCAAAGATCCACAGATAATGCAATCTCTATTGCACTCCACACTGCCCTTTCCCACCTGGACAAAAGGAACACCTATGCGAGAATGCTATTCATTGACTACAGCTCAGTGTTCAACACCATAGTGCCCTCGAAGCTCATCACTAAGCTAAGGACCCTGGGAATAAACAGCTCCCTCTGCAAGTGGATCCTAGACTTCCTGACAGGGTGCGCTCCCAGGTGGTAAGGGTAGGTAACAACACAACACGCTGATCCTCAACATGAGGGCCCCTCAGGGGTGCGTGCTCAGTCCCCTCCTGTACTCCCTGTACACTCCTGACTGCATGGCCAGGCACAACTCCAACACCATCATTAAGTTTGCTGATGACACAACTGATCACCGACAACAGTGAGACAGCCTATAGGGAGGAGGTCAGAGACCTGACCATGTGGTGCAAGGGCAACAACCTCTCCCTCAACATGATCAAGACAAATGAGATTATTGTGGACTACAGGAAAAAGAGGGCCGAGCACCCATTCTCATCAACGGGGCTGTAGTGGAGCAGGTTGACCTTCAAGTTCCTTGGCGTCCACATCAACAACAAATTAACATGGTCCAAGCACACCAAGACAGTCGTGAAGAGGGCAAGACAAAACCTATTTCACCTCAGGAGACTGAAATTATTTGGCATGGGTCCTGAGATCTTCAAAATATTTTACATCTGCACCATCGAGAGCATCCTGACGGGTTGCATCACTGCCTGGTATGGAAACTGCTCTGCCTCTGACCGCAAGGCACTACAGAGGCTAGTGTGTACGGCCCAGTACATCACCGGGGCCAAGCTTCCTGCCATCCAGGACCTCTATACCAGGCGGTGTCAGAAGAAGGCCATAAAAATTGTCAAAGACTCCAACCACCCTAGTCAATGACTGTTCTCTCTGCTTCCGCATGGCAAGCGGTACCGGAGAGCAAAGTCTAGGTCCAAGAAGCTTCTAAAACAGCTTCTATCACCATAAGACCATAAGCCATAAGACCCAAACATCTATGCATAGCCACTGTGACAACCTTACCTGCATGTACATAATTATCTCAAATACCTTAACACCGGTGCCCCCGCACATTTACACATTGACTCTGTACCGGTACCCCCTGTATATAGCCCCCTATTGTTATTTACTGCTGCTCTTTAATTATTAGTTTTTCATATCTCTTACTTTTTTTCTTTTTTTTTTCTTTAAGTATTTTCTTAACTGCGTCATTGCTTAAGAGCTTGTAAGTAAGCATTTCACTGTAATACCTGTTGTATTCGGCGAATGTGACAAATTAAATTAGGTTTAACAGTTATGTCTTCACTATTACTGTACAATGTGGAAAATAGTAAAAATAAAGAAAAACCCTTGAATGAGTAGGTGTGTCCAAACGTTTGACCGGTACTGTACATAAATAAGGTATCTGTTTTTTTTATTATTTATACATTTGCAAAAAAGTATAAACACCTGTTGTTTTATATTTCTCATTATGGGTTATTGTGTGTATATTACAAACTTGTATTTTATTTAAATACATTTTAGAATAAGGCTGTAACGTAACAATGTGGAAAAAGTGAAGAGGTCTGAATACTTTCTGAAGACACTGTATACAAGGAGTAGCCTACGAGTACCGTGTCAATGTGTAGGGGTACAAGGTTATTGAGATAGCTATAGTATGTACTGTACACACGCACACACACGCACATGCACACACTCTGCTACCACACTGCAAGCAGTACCAATACACCAAGTCTGGAACCAACAGGACCCTGAAAAGCTTCTACCCCCAAGCCATAACAATTCTAAACAAGACTGCTAAATAGCTCATCAGAAGGCTACCCAGACTACCTGCATAGACCTCTTTTTGCACAAACTTTCTTGCACTGAATCCATGCACACACGCTTGACTCCACCGACAGCATTTTCTTGTTGGCTAATGGCCCTATATAGCTCGTTTAAGTGCAGTCTTAGTGCTAGCACCAGTTTGTGGTGGTAAATAGACAGCTACGAAAAATACTGATGAAAACTATTGGTAAATATACTGAACAAAAATATAAATGCAACACGCAACAATAGTTACAGTTCATATAAGGACATGTGTCAATTGAAATAAATGAATTATTCCTTAATCTATGGATTTGACATGACTGGGAATACAGATACAGTGCCTTAGGAAGGTATTTAGACCCCTTGACTTTTTCCACATTTTGTAAGGTTACAGCCTTATGCTAAAATTGATTTAATTGTTTTCTTTCCTCATCCGTTTGGGCGGTATGCGAATTGGAGTGGGTCCAATATCGCATAATGAGAAAGCAAAAAACATTTTTTGCTAATTTATTACAAATGATCTGAAATGTCACATTTAGTCTGGGCTCTGGCTGGGCCACTCAAGGACTGTCACGTCCTGACCATAGAAAGCCTGTATTTTCTATGGTAGAGTAGGTCAGAGCGTGACTAGGGGTTTTAGTCTAGTTTCTTATTTCTATGTGGGGTTCTAGGTTTATTGTCTATGTTGGTGTTTGTGTATGATTCCCAATTAGAGGCAGCTGGTAATCGTTGTCTCTAATTGGGGATCATACTTAAGTTGCATTTTTCCACCTGTGGGTTATGGGATATTGTTTATGTTACTGTGTTTGGAGTTTGTGCACGTTGCACCTCTGTAGTCACTGTTTGTTTGTTTATTGTTTTGTTTTGTTTTGTTTTGTTTCACTATTATTAAAGCATGTGGAACTCTACATTCGCTTCGCCTTGGTCCACTTTTACATTGTCTTGGGTGTGTGCTTAGGGCTGTTGTCCTGTTGCAAGGTGAACCTTTGACCCAGTCTGAGGTCCTGAGCGCTCTGGAGCAGGATCTCTCCTAACTAGTCTCCCAGTCCCTGCCTCTGAAAAACATCCCCAGAGCATGATGCTGCCACCACCGTGCTTCACCGTAGAGATGATGCCAGGTATCCTCCAGAGGTGACTCTTGGCGTTCACGCCAAAGAGTTCAAACTCGTTTTCATTAGACCAGAGAATCTTGTTTCTCATGGTCTGAGAGTCATTTAGGTGGCTTTTGGAAAACTCCAAGTGGACTGTCATTTGCCTTTTTCTGAGGGGCGACTTCCCGTCTGGCCACATGTGGACTCCAATTAAGTTGTTGAAACATGTCAAGGATGATCAATGGAAATAGGATGCACCAAAGCACAATTTCAAGTCTCATAGCAAAGAGTCGGAATGCTTATGCTTTTACACCTGCATTGTTTGCTGTTTGGGGTTTTAGGCTGGGTTTCTGTACAGCACTTTGAGATATCAGCTGATGTACGAAGGGCTATATAAATAAATTTGATTTGATTTGATTTATGTAAATACGCTATCTGTTTTTTAATTTTGAATACATTTGCAAACATTTCTAAAACCTGTTTTCGCTTTGTGATTATGGGGTATTGTGTGTAAATTGAGCTTGTTTTTTTAATCGATTTTTAGAACAAGTAACAAAACAAAATATGGAAAAAGGGAAGGTGTCTGAATATTTTGGATTTTGGCTCATAAATTGTCTTTAATCTGGCTCAGGTACTGTAGCATCAGGTTTGAATTTTCATGGCGATTAAAGCTCTAATCAAATCCAGACATATTTATATGCTTTATATGAGTTAGAATGACAACTACGGCTTACCCAGGAAATTCCGCATTACCCAGGAGATAAGTGATTTATTCTCCAAATAGAGCATTTCTAAAATACAGGGAAACTATTAAACGCTTAGCCAGAGTGAGGATATACAATAATTGGACCTTTCCATCACCATAACCTGCATTCAGAATGACTGACAGGGTAGGGAAGACAGATTAATGAGACTACCTAAATGATATAAACTGGAAGAACCATATCAGTAACAAGGTGCAATAAATACAACTATTAACAAATTGGATTAGTTTAGAAAAAGGTATATTATTTGAATGGCGACCTGTCATTCAGGGCTTGAGTTAATAAAGCTGCATACAAACATGGTCTTCTTTTGGCTTTCTTGAGTAATGCAGCTTCAAAATGCAGGTGTTTCAGCCTAGCTCAGTGCTTTCTGTGGTGGTGGGGCAGCCAGCGGAAAATACGGAGTGTAGGAGTTGGTAATGTTCTCTAGTTGTGCCGTGATTGGCTCAGTTTTCTGTCACTCATGGGGACTCTGTCACCGCCAAGTCGATGGGGAGAGCTCAAAAAATCAAGCCCCTTGGTTGCTGATATAGATTTACATTAGAAGTGCCCATCCAAGAAGGCTCAAGGACATTGGTCACAGATAAAATGATGTCAAATCACGTTATATCTACAGTAGCTTTGATTGGACTGAAAATAAATCTTAGCTAGCAGTCATCATCATGAATCAAGTTCACAATCTACAATCTACAATCTACGTATCTATTCAGTGGAATTCAGTGGAGTGGCTGTAATTAAGGGTCTCTTTTCCAAGCTTAAAATGACAAGCATTCAACATTGGCCATGATGTCAATGAAGCATTATTTGTGCCGCACTCAAAACAACTGTTAACTCGGAACTGGAAAATCTCAGACTTCGGTGAGTTCAAGACAACTGGGAACTCGGGAAAAAACAAGCTCCTACTGGGAAAATATGTTCTGAATGGTCATCCAGCTCAGAATTGTAAATCGGGAACTCGGGCCTCTTTCTAGAGCTACGACCTGAAGATCCCTGATGTCATCATGAATCGACCTGTTGTCTTGAAAGCGCCATGAATCCAGAGAATGCCAGACTTTGATGACAAAGTTGGATGACATCATTTTCCCATGAAGGACTGTTCAAGTGAATACAGCGCAACAAGATGAGTCCAAAAATGTCTTGTATGCTGCTGCCTAATAATTTGGTCTAATTTCACCCACTGTTCTGACTTAGTGGTGCACATGTAGCCTATAACCTGTTTTAGAGAAATGTAATTGTTGAATATTGTAAGAGTTTCATATGTTTATATGCCCCCTATATTTATCCTGCGGTTCTGGCTTAGGGAGAACACCGTAAGAACGGTCCATGTTCTGAATTATGTCACTGTGCATTTCTAAAGTGCTTTTACAAATAGTTATATTGACTACGTCCGTCCTAGCTCGCTCATTAATGTATTTATCGAAATTACGTATTGCCACATTTCCACTTGTCGTCCCCTTATGCCATAGTTTGTACATCTCAATTGACAGTAGAAACCACTATTGTTTTAAGCAAGACAGCCATATCAGCTATGTTTTTTTTAAAGGCATTAAATGAGGCTGAATGAACTGTTTCGTTGCCAGACAAGGCTCTGCTGATAGCCATGTGTAGCAGTGGTATGATGTTGGGGCTGTTGTTGGAACTCTGCTGTTGGGACAGCTTTATGTTGGCCCTAACAATTTGTGTGCACCGTTTGTCACCGTTATAGTGCAATTAATGTATTGTTCAGTGTTGTGTAGTAGCTTTACTGGCATGCATCCCATATTTACTTTTTTGTTTGCCCCACCAAGACATACATGCTAAAATCACCACTGGTTATTTGATTTGATTAGTTTAGAAAAAGGTATGTTATGTGTCTTGTGAGGCATAAGATAATCAACCAATAAATGTACATGCAAAAACACAGATATTAAAACAAACAAATCTTTAAAATCAACCTGCTATAGAGCATGCTGGGAAATATGATAATAATGGGCATGGTTTTGAGTGTTTTATTCCACACAGAGTAAAAATGACACAATCACAGTCAACTGTGGTTATTAACCTTGGGATTCTTTTATACCTGAGCAATAAGTTAATTTAACTTCTTAATCAACACAATGAACACGAAACACACCGCACCGACATGAAAACAGAGTCAATAACACCTGAGGAAAGAACCAAGGGGAGTGACAGATATAGGGAAGATAATCAAGGAGGTGTTGGAGTCCAGGTGAGTGTCATAAGGCGCAGGTGCGCGAGACGATGGTGACAGGTGTGCGGGATAATCATCAGCCAGATTAATTAGAGGCCGGAGAGTGAGCATATATGACAACACTGTGGATCACTCATACTTCCTTCTATTCTCATACTCTCTGCTCAATAAAATCACAGAAAATACTCATTCGAAAGACAGAAATCACGGCAAAGATATCAACTATGTTAGTACTATATATGTACAATTACTAGATACATGCACACATATTCCCATATACAATAGGTATAGTTTAAAACATTCTTACACATTCTTTTATCTTATTAAACTTCTCAGATTACTCAAACTCCTAATGTTAAAGTTTAAACACGGAGGTGAACGGTAATGGTCATGCACTATTTAAAAGAAAGACAAAAAAATTACAATCAAAAGCTTATTCAGATTCAGAAGGGTTCTAAGTAGAACCAAAAACATGGTAAAGGTTCTGAGTAGAACCATTTGCCCTACAAATAACCCTTGTCTTCCAAAAAGGGTTCTTCATATGAAAACGGTTCTGGGTAGAACTCTATCCCTCCGCAAAGAACACTTTTGGAATCATGATAATGCACTTCATATTGTATCTCTATACTCGCCAAAGTGTATTTACAAAACGCAACTCAATATTAGGAAAGTGCTCCTAATGTTTGGTATACTCAGTGTATAGCATTTTGGAATAAAACTCTTCATATAGTGGCATTTCAAAACATTACTGTGGCATTCTGTAGCATGTACATCTTGCATTAGCTTTATCAAAGCATCAAATGCACACCTTGGGATAAAACAAGTTCAATGATAGATATGAACAAGAAAGACAAGATTCAGTGCTAAATCATTCTGAATAGACCACTGACAGTTAGCCTGATTTACAGGGTAAATATAAAGGAAACTAATTACATTAAAAGTATTTCTATTTTTCCCATATTTGTTTACAATAGTTCATTAACAGCGTTACATAACGGTGTGTAGGTTTTCTAGAGGCTCTGCCAGTAATTCAATTAAAAGAGTGAACAAATTATTGAATGGATGTGGCACCCTTGATGTTTAATTTCCTGCTTGTAATGGGGACACCTTTTTTAAAATACACATTAATGAATCGTGACGATAATTGTATTTGAATGAAGAAGCATAACTCGAGCGTGAGAGAAAACAATGAGTTTTGAGAAACTGTTTGTGTGAACGATGGCTCGTAACAACAGTTCTCAATGAATAGTTCTCAATGAATAGCCACAATGTGTGTCGCACTATATTTGGATTCAAAAGTGTTAATGAACCCCCAAGTGATTTTTGATTGAATGAATCAATGCTTCTGAGGTAGCCAGAAGGGTTGATCAAAGTCCCAGGGAAACCGACAGATAGATTCAAAAGGAATGAAGCACGTCATCTAGTAGGCAATCAAATTAAAATGGCTTTGTTGTGTCTCCTTTGAAAACAAAGGCTCAATTTACATTGTAAATGAATACCTAACAAAAAAAACATAGAAAAGGAGGAAGGCTGCTAATACACTATTATTCATTATGGAAAATGTCAATGTACAAAAAAAAAAAGGTTGATATTGTCATTCTGTCACACATCTGTCGACATACTCCTGAAAAAAAGATGTAATCAATCACAAGATATCTCAGATTTGCGATGTTTTTATGCAGAGATCCATTTTCACCCTACTTTCTACTGACTAAAACATTTCAACACTCTACTTTCTGTCAATACCACTAAAGATGAGCAGAGTAAGATCTGAATGAGTTCTGTGGAAGACCGATCTGCAGTCCTCAAGGGGGTGCTAAAGTAACTTTGATGTCATTCAGCCCTTCCTAGTGTTTTTGGGAGATGTGGCCTGGCCTGCCCATCATATCTCCTCCACATGCAACTCGAACATCTCACTTGACTCAGGGTTACTGAATCACTCAAGGACGCTTTCAAGGATAATATGATGGTGGATATAAAAAGTTCAATTCTTACATTTACATTACATTTAAGTCATTTAGCAGATGCTCTTATCCAGAGCGACTTACAAATTGGTGCATTCACCTTATGACATCCAGTGGAACAGCCACTTTACAATAGTGCATCTGAATCTTTTAGGGGGGGGGGTGAGAAGGATTACTTTATCCTATCCTAGGTATTCTTTAAAGAGGTGGGGTTTCAGGTGTCTCCGGAAGGTGGTGATTGACTCCGCTGTCCTGGCGTCGTGAGGGAGTGTGTTCCACCATTGGGGAGCCAGAGCAGCGAACAGTTTTGACTGGGCTGAGCGGGAACTGTACTTCCTCAGTGGTAGGGAATTCTTAAAGTCTGATTTTAACAGTCAGTGTGACAATTTGCGTGACCTCTTAGCCGTTCATCAGTTTCAAGCAGTCAGCCTTGTGCTCTATCTTCTGGCTTACGGCCCTTGGGATCGTATCTTCTCATCCCATAGTGGCCTTTTTCATTATCTCTGTGCTTGGAAAAAAGTCTGAAATGGCCCCCTTTTCCTTTTATTGTTCACTACTTTTGACCAGGGACCTGGGCTAGAATAGTATAGGCTGTGGGAGTCAATGTATACATGTGAAATGGAACCCTATTTGCTATTTTGTACACTTTTGACCAGAGCCCTAATTTAGTGTGGTACTTTTGACCAGGGACCATTTCTATTTCAGACACATAGACTCCCACACTTAACATGCAGACTTGATTCTAGAAAGATCTAGGGAGATGAAAGGCAAGCCATTAGGATTGGAAACAGCCAATAGGAGACAACCAGGAAACAGCAGAGGCAGCACTCCCCTATCCATATTGACGGGACAGTAGTGGAGAAAGTGGAAAGTTTTTAAGTTCCTCGGCATACATATCACAGACAAACAGTGTGGTGAAGAAGGCGCAACAGCGCCTCTTCAACCTCAGGAGGCTGAAGAAATTTGGTTTGTCACCGAAAAAACTCGGCAACTGCTCCGTCCACAACCGTAAGGCTCTCCAGAGGGTAGTAAGTTCTGCACAACGCATCACTGGGGGCAAACTACCTGCCCTCCAGGACACCTACACCACCCGATGTCACAGGAAGGACAAAAAGATCATCAAGGACAACAACCACCCGAGTCACTGCCTGTTCACCCCGCTATCATCCAGAAGGCGAGGTCAGTACAGGTGCATCAAAGCTGGGACTGAGAGACTGAAAACAGCTTCTATCTGAAGGCCATCAGACTGTTAAACAGCCATCACTAACATTGAGTGGCTGCTGCCAACATACTGACTCAAATGTAATAAATGTATCACTAGTCACAATGCCACTTTATATCATGTTTACATACCCTACATTACTCATCTCATATGTATATATTGTACTCTATACCATCTTTTGAATCTTGCCTATGCCGCAAGGCCATCGCTCATCCATATATTTTTATGTAAATATTCTTATTCATTCCTTTACACTATGTGTATAAGGTAGTTGTTGTGAAATTGTTAGATTACTTGTTAGATATTACTGCACGGTTGGAACTTGAAGCACAAGCATTTCGCTACCCTCGCATTAACATCTGCATGTGACCAATAAAATTTGATTTGAACAGAACATTCACAGAACCTAAGCAATGAAAACCCACTGTCAACAGAATACTTAGTATGATCACTAGCAGGATCACTGGTACGAACGTAACTGACCTTTCTGACCTGTATCAGACATGAGTCATGCGGAAGGCCCAACCCATTCTGAGGAACTCCCAAGTTTGAATTTGTGTTGCTTCCCTCCAAGTGCAGATACAGGTTCCTTGAAATTAAAACTAACCGGTCAAAACTCTCCTTCATGCAAGATGCTACTAGCTTTCTTAATACGACATAGTACTGTACTGTTAGGTATAGGCTGACTCTCTTTTCATGAATGGTTCACAGGTCTTCTTCCTGTACATATGTTTTCTGTATATGGTGTTTTTTGTGTATATTTATTTTCATGTACATTATGTCTTTACTATGTGCTGCAAAATGCATTGCCCCCCGGGGATAATAAAGATTCTACTCTACTGATCTGTACAAGAGAAGTGTACAGAAATTAGAAGGATAGCAGCCTATATATCATGTATTCATATTCTGTATTTTCTGCATTCAAATATTCTGTGTTTTTTGCATTCAATTGGATTCAGCAGATTTTTCATCATTCACTGTTTCAACCTTATATCAGACTGGAAGCAGTTTCTCTCCATCTCCTCCCTGCTTGGGCAGCATATTACAGTAGAAGGGCTACTGTGTGTGACGCCTCCCTACTTACCCCTGCTCTAAAGCTGTGTTAGCAGCCCAATTCATCTATTTGGTCCAATTATTGTCAAAATAACTGATCTGATTGGTCAAAATATCAATTATTGGCATAAGATCAGAATTGAGCTGAATAAGGAGAGGCATCCATATTTAATGTTTTAAAGCATGTGTTTATGGAGCAAAAAAAGCTTTGAAAAGTATTCAGTTTTCAGTTTATAAATGCTAATCATTATTATCATTTTAAGAATATAAAGCTACGATGAATTCCTATGAAATATAAATGTGCCAGTAACACTGAATAACATCTCACTGGCAATTGCCTCCTTTTAAAACTGTGCATGTCAAGGTTTGTGAAATGTGGGGAGGAGAAGAGAAGATGGATATGAAAATCTAAAAATAAAAGAAAATGATTGAAGAAGAGTTTCAATGGAAAGTTAGGGAAGTATTCTGGAACTGCGATGCTCCTAATCTAAGCTGGAGAATTGGAAGACAAATGAGAAAGGGGATTTTGTTGAAACCATGGCCTTCCCTTTGGATTGAGTGTGAGGCGGGATATGGATGGTTTTATTCGTGAGCTTCCTGATAGCTGAGATGTTTCACTTGTCAGCTTAGGAAATTACTTTTTCTGTGAAAAATGAGTTGGCTCTCAGGTGAAGGGGACTATGTAGATATTCACTGTCAACATTACTTCAGGAAACCATCCATATTATTTTTTCAGTGAGTTGTAACCTATATTTATTGTGAAATGGCCAGGATTTAGGCAGGATATGCAGACACAAAAGGCTGGTCAGTGGTCCCCAGTTCCCAAGCCTTCAGTTTGGTATAGGTCAATGTAGGGACTATGTCTCAACTGCATTCTTCAGCATCAGCAAGGTTACTCGTTTGATTATCATATCTATATGCATTGCATTGCCTTTGGTCAGAATATAGCAATGTTTTTTATAGCCATGCTTTCGTGAAGGTCAAAATAAGACCTTAAAAAAAAGCTCATCAGGTATGATATAGTCAAGCACTGTTTATAACCAAGCTTTTACCCATCCTGCTTTGAATACATGCAATCAAGTCTTCCCCCTTTTCTAAAGCTGTGGATCAATGTCAGTGACCATCTGCCTCTTTTTTTCCCCTCATTAGAGCCATTTTACTATAAGCAGACTGCTGAGCTTGGAAAGCCTTTACTTCTGCAGTATGAAATAGCAGCAGTTAACACTATTTCTAGTCTGCAGAGACAGCTGCCGAAATGTAGTTATTGCCACCCCCATCATTATGAAATGAAATAACTAGAAATGCTATGAACAAGGTACACTCTATAAAAAGCTGAACTGTTATAAAAGCCATCTTCAAAAACTGCAAAGTAGGAACCGGAAGAATGGAAATAAATAAAGAATAGGACAACAGCGTCATAGTAAATCAGTTCTTGATAGCCTTCAGAGGTTGAAAACAACTGTCATTAATATGTAGATGAAGTGCTGCCATTTACTGTGGATGAATGGTGATATTATCACTTTTACATTGAACAACTGTTGTGATGGAAAGGTTGCAGAGGGAGTGAGCACGACAACAACACAACAAGGTTATAATAAGTTGCAATGGGATGATCACCTACTCCGCTATTGAATTCAATTGAGCTTCATCATCAGGCATAATTCACATTGGATAGGCTCTAGGATACATTACTTAGGTTTATTCTATACTTGAAGCACAGTACTTCACACGACACACGAAGGAGCTTTGTGGGGGTAATGCTATTTTTTCTGGGAGAATCTATAAGGGCACGGGTGCTGGTAACCTTGAAGCAAAGTGGTGAGATCCAACATGAGGCAAAGATCCATAAAGACAAGGTCAGTCTTTAAACGTAGTCGGCCCCATGCTTTACGTCAATCTTTCCGCCTTGTCAGTCAGTCCTCTACATTCTGTAGAACAACAATCCCTGACATAGAACCAGCTGCTACCATGGCGGTGGGCCTTTGTCCCTCCTGTCTCTATTTCGATGACACGGGAATCCAGGGACCAGAATGTACACTAAATGTCACGTATACTCCCTCTCTGGCCTCTAGGTCACCAGGCTGCTGATTATACTGGCACACCTGTCACCATCATCTTGCGCACCTGCGCCTCATGACGCTCACCTGGACTCCATCACCTCCTTGATTACAGTATCTTCCCTATATCAGTCACTCCCCTTAGTTCTTTCCTCAGGTGTTATTGACTCTGTTTTCATGTCGGTGCGTTAATTGTGTTTCGTGTTTATTGTTTTGTTTATTGAATTAAACACTCATTCCCTGTACTTGCTTCCCGACTCTCGGCGCACTCATTACACTCAATAACGCTCAGTTACGGTCCATGGGACATCCTCAGCTCTTACAATAATCTCAGCTCCTCTTCCCGGAAGTCAAGTTCGAAGAAGAATGGCATATATCGATATAAAGGACAAGCCAATGGACAGTGTCTAATCTACTGTAAAAAAAATATATAATAACAAAAGATCAAACAGGAAAATTATGTGTGATTATACTATAAGTTAAATTTACTACAACTGCGACCTTGCACAGTCTAGCCATGCCTTACTTTTCGGGAATAGTTGGGATGTTCTTTTGTTGCATGAGAGTCACTGTCAGTGTCACGCCTATGTCCAGTTTGTCAATTTGGCGTAGTGTAGTAGGGTGTGTTACATTTACATAATACTTGCATTTTGGGAAAACAGTAAGCATGCTCGCTCTTGAATTATGATCACATGATTGGCTCTCTTTCTCGCTCTGTCGGCCTCTCACAATACACACATGATGTCTGTGTCACACACTCACACAATTATGTTACATGTCATAACACAACTTGAAGGGTCAGTCTGCCGCTCAACTATATCAATTGTAATCCGATGAAGGGCTTGGGAATTCAAACAAGGTCAGTAGTTCCTAAGGAGGACCAGGTGGTGTATATATACCTCATGACTTTCCCAGTTCAAGGTGCCTCATTTGTCTCAGAGGAAAGTGACAGAGCGGTGAGAAATGTCTCCCTGCAAAGAAAAGAGGATAATCCTTTTTCTCAGCCTTTGCATCAATTTTCATTCTGGAGAGTGAAGGCGAGGGATTGAGTCACACACGCATGACCATGCAAGGAAGTCACATAACTTTCTGTTCCCCTGAGAGAGAAAACAAATCTAGTTTGAGGAAAGTTCACAGACTTCCAAGCGTAGAGCTTATAGGACCGAGGCTGGCATAGCCCTCCTTTTGGTTGAGCGGTTTCCTTCACTAACGACCCTGGAAACATACAATGGAGGCTCAAACTCATGTAGCTAGTGGAGTTGCATGAGAGAACACATTTTCATGTCCAGCCAATGAGAGCAATCAAACTTTTAGACATGTGCCTTGATGTAGTTCATCTACATATCAGGTGTGAAGGTAAGACCAGATGCAGACAACGTCGAATTAACATTGGTTTAATAATCCAACAGGCGCAGGCAATAGACAGGTCAAGGCAGGCAGGGAACAGTCAACCAGAAGTGGGGCAATGGTACCGAACGGCAGGCAGACTCGGGGTCAAGGTAGGCATAGGTCACTAATCCAGAGGTGGGGCAAAGGTACAGGTTGGCAGATAGGCTCAGGGCAGGCAGAGTGGTCAGGCAGGCGGACTCAAAGTCAGGACAGGCAAGGGTCAAAACCAGGAGGGTGAATAAAAAGAGAGAATGGGAAAGCAGTAGCTGAGTCACAAAAACAATGGTTGACTTGACAAACAACACGAACTGGCAACAGACAAACAGAGAAGACAGGTATAAATACGCAGGGGATATTGAGGAAGATGGCAACACCTGGAGGGGGGTGGAGACAATCACAAAGACAGGTGAAACAGATCAGGGTGTGACACTACAAGGTTCACAACAGAGCAGTAGCCACATATGACATACCGTACAAGTTAACTTACAGGTACTGCTTAAATGGGTGTGTGTGTGTGTGTGTGTGTGTGTGTGTGTGTGTGTGTGTGTGTGTGTGTGTGTGTGTGTGTGTGTGTGTGTGTGTGTGTGTGTGTGTGTGTGTGTGTGTGTGTGTGTGTGTGTGTGTGTGTGTGTGTGAGCACTACCTGCATCATATGCATCAGCATCACCCCATCCAAATCAAAATCTCCTATACCTGAGAAAGCAACCCACCCCATTAGAAGTGAACTAGTGAGAACTAAATCAAGGTTGGCCAGTGTTTGTCTGCATATGTTGGAAGTGAACTTATTCCTTCCACACCAATTTGCAGGGTGTCATGTACCATAAAGAATGGACTAATCTGGTGGCCCACTTAAATGGTATTGCAATGTTGGCCAGATGAGAGGTTGAGGAAGTGTAAAAGAGGACAACATTATACAGGGTTGGGGAGTAACAGATTACATGAAAATGGTAACTGTAATCTGTTACGTTACCGCCCCAAATTTTGTAATCAGATTACAGATTCTAGATGATTACTTCGAGGATTACTTTAATATTCAGAAAGGATGTTTGCGGAAAACAATCTTTGACACTTCTCTGTGTTCTCAATGACATTCAAATCAGCATTGAAAAAGTTTACTAGTTACATTCAACTTGTAACTAGTACTTTCGTGTGTCAGGGAAAATGTATGGAGTAAAAATAATATATTTTTTTTACGAATGTAGTGAAGTACAAGTTAAAGTAGTCAAAAATATAAATTGTACAGATACCCCCAAAAAGACTTAATTAGAAAGTAGTTTTACTTAATTAAGTACTTTACACCACTGGGTGATTGTGGAGGTCAGGTCCTCTGATGCGGCACTCCATCACTCTCCTTCTTGGTCAAATAGCCCTTACACAGTCGGGAGGTGTGTTTGGGGTCATTGCCCTGTTGAAAAACAAATAGTCCCACTAACAGCAAACCAGATGGTATGGCGTATCGCTGCAGAATGTCTTGAATTATGTGCCTTGAATTCTAAATAAATCACTGACAGTGTCACCAGCAAAGCACCACCACACCTCCTTCTCCATGCTTCACAGTGGGAACCACACATGCGGAGATCACCCGTTCACCTACTCTGCGTACCACAAAGACATGTCGGTTGGAAACAAAATCTCACATTTGGACTCATCAACTAAAGGACAGATTTCCACCGGTCTAATGTCCATTGCTTGTGGTACTCAACCCAAGCAAGTCTCTTCGTATTATTGGTGTCCTTTAGTAGTGGTTTCTTTGCAGCAATTCAACCATGAAGACCTGAGTTATTTCATAGTTTTGATGTCTTCACTATTATTCTACAATGTAGAAATAGTAAAAATATAGAAAAACCCTGGAATGACTAGGTGTCAAACTTTTGACTGGTACTGTATATTCATTGTTTCTTGAAGAATATAACTTATAAATGCCCCATGAGGTTAGTTCAACTGTCACACTCCATGAGAACTCAAAATATAAGCTTGTTTTGTCTAATGTTAGTCAACATTGTAAATGTAAACAAACAATGTAGAGCCTCATAACATGGTTAAAAAGTCATTTTGATATCATGGATGGTCAGTCCATGCATCCATAGCTCTGTCTATTAATCTGAGAGTGGTTACATTTCTTCAGGCCCATCTTACTTCAGGCCCATCTTCAGGCCCATCTTACATCTAAATAGAGGCAGGGTGGTGTTTTGTTATTGTTTCAGAGTTGGATTTGCCCTAACCTCTTGGCGCACCGATCCCTTTAGCGGGATCATTTTCGTCAACATCCGGTGAATTGCAGAGCGACAAATTCAAATTAAATTACTAAAAATATTTAATTTTCATGAAATCACAAGTGCAACATACCGAAACACAGTTTAGCTTGTTGTTAATCCACCTGGCGTGTCAAAAAAGCTTTACGGTGAAAGCAAACCATGTGATTATGTGAGGACAGATCTCAGCAGACAAAACATTACAAACAGCTAGCAGCAAAGTAAATTAATTGCTTACCTTTGATGATCTTCATATGTTTGCACTCACAAGACTCCCATTTACACAATAAATGTTCATTTTGCTTGTTAAAGGTCTATTTAATATCCAAAAACCTCCATTTGGTTGGCACGTTTTGTTTAGTAATCCACAGGCTCACGACGGGCAGACGGAAATTCCAAATAGTATCCGTAAAGTTCGTAGAAACATGTCAAACGGTTTTCATATTCAATCGTCAGGTTGTTTTTACAATAAATTATCGATAATATTTCACCAGACAGTAGCCTTTTCAATAGGAGAGAGAGAGAAAAGGTCTCGTTCCAGGTGCTCGCGCATGTACAAATCTGGGGACACCTAGCTACTGACGCGATGGGATCATTCTCGCTCATTTTTCAGAATAAAAGCCTGAAACTATGTCTGAAGACTATTCACAGCTTGTGGAAGCCATAGGGAAAGGAATCTGATTTATATCCCATTAAATTGAGGATAAGCTTGAAATGGAAAAGAGAGGTTTCAGAAAAACAGCACTTCCTGGTTGGTTTTTCCTCAGGTTTTTGCCTGCAATATCAATTATGTTTAACTCACAGACAATAGAGAAACAGAGTGTTTCTTTGGGCACGTTTTTTATCCAAACATCAAAACACTGCTCCCTAGTTTCAAGAGGTTTTTAAGCAGCTGCAAATTTTCAAGATATCAAAGTGTCACCAAAAAAAAGGTAAATAATAGAACTATAGCAAATGCAGCATATGGTATTCATTTTTCACATGTAAATAGCACTTTTCAGTGGTGCTCAAAGCATGCCATTACATGAGCGGAGCATTTATTTTTCAACTTGAATCAATGAGCCCAATCAGTCCTCGTTGACAACAAACTCATAAACATCAGAGTAGGGCTGGTTAATAAGTCCTTAGTTTTGGGGTTATTCTCAGGTAAAACCATTTGGATAATTTATATGTTCATATTTCCAAGTCCAATTATTGAAGATCAAGAGCATTTATTGGAATGACTGGAATCCTGATATACTTTGGTTTCTAATGTAAAGATAGTAAAGATATAATTTAATCGTATTATTATATGTAGTAGAAAGCGATGGGTTAGAAAAAGCTGACATAACCAGCCCATAAAGTAGAAATTAACCTCCAGATATGGCCACCTTTGTAAACTGTCCTCCCCTTTCCTGGCAAGGTGTCATTGAGGGATAAAAAAATAAAGTTGAAGTCGGAAGTTTACATACACCTTAGCCAAACACATTTAAACTCAGTTTTTCACAATTCCTGACATTTATTCCTGTTCAAATTCCCTGTCTTAGGTTAGTTAGGATAACCAGTTTATTTTAAGAATGTGAAATGTCAGAATAGTAGTAGAGAGAAGGATTTATATCAGCATTAATTTCTTAAAACACATTCCCAGTGGGTCAGAAGTTTACATACACTCAATTAGTATTTGGATTAAGGTCAGGGCTTTGTGATGGCCACTCCAATACTTTGACTTTGTTGTCCTTAAGCCATTTTGCCACAACTTTGGAAGTATGCTTGGGGTCATTGTCCATTTGGAAGACCCATTTGCGACCAAGCTTTAACTTCCTCGAGTCTCGAGATGTTGCTTCAATATATCCACATAATTTTCCACCCTCATGACGCCATCTATTTTGTGAAGTGCACCAGTCCCTCCTTCAGCAAAGCACCCCCACAACATGATGCTGCCACCCCCTGCTTCACGGTTGGGATGGTGTTCTTCGGCTTGCAAGCCTCCCCCTTTTTCCTCCAAACAAAGTCAAAGTATTGGACAACAAAGTCAAAGTATTGGAGTGGCCATCAACTGTATTTTTTTAATCCCTCAAGGACGCCTTACCAGGAAAGAGGAGGACATTTTACTATCATTCACCACCACTTTGTTGAAAGACAACCCTCCCAAACGAAGTTTCATATGGTGTGTATGTGTATGGTGTGGTACTCATAATTTGAGCAGGAGACAAACCAAATATTTCCAGTTGGTTCCCAGTCGCCCTCAGGTCAGTCTGAATTATTAATAAGAGGAAATGGAAACAATTGTAATTCTTCTCTCCATCTCCATGCACAATATAACTCCCCCTAGAGTCGATGTCCGTGCCACTGCAGAAATCTAATTAGCGTAATACAAAAATCCCCAGAAAAATCTGTCTGTTTAAACTAGAGATATTTTTTGCATGGGCTGCGTCTCAATTTACAGCATATGCCAATGGCGTCCTTCCGCATCTGCGGTGGAAGGTGGCCGAGCTACAGCAGTGTTTTTCAGATCATGGTGTTCTCACGAAAACGTCTGAGGCATCCAAACAGTTTGGGCTACACACTAAAGATGAGACTATAACAAAACACGTACATGTCAGTGTTTTGCTCTAGGGCGCCTCACAAGACTCGTCTTAAGGTAAGCCGGTTCCACTTTTAAAAAATGTATGGAAGTACTGCATGTATGGAAGTAGCTTTTTTTTTATTACCATACCTTTTTTTGAGTATCTTTCTTTGCATGTACGTGTTTTTATAGGTCAATACAGTAAGGTCAAATTCAATGTTTCATTAGATATTATTTTTTATACCTAAAGAGGTCCTAATATTCAAAATCAAATAGCTAAATGACTGTCTTAAAACAATTACATATGTTTGCTTAGTTGAACTCTCCCCCGCCCCACATCATACCTACAAGTCACAATATGATGCTGGCTTACAAAGTGACGTGTAATTCCGATTGGAATCCAGCCAGAGTTAGGATATCCAATAAGTGAACATTTTAATCACCTACAGCCTGCATTCAGAATGACTGCCAGGGTAGGAAAGATTTAATGCTGAGACAACCTTAATCATATAAACTGGAACAACCATCTCAGTAACTGGTGCAATAAGTCCAATGACTGTACTAACAGATTGGATTTGTTTAGAAAAATGTATGTATATATCTTTTTGTAGCACAAAATTAATGAACCAATCAATGTACATGCAAAAACACAGAAAATCACCTTGCAATAGAGAATGCTGGGAAATATGATATATGGTTCAATGTAGAACCCTTGTTGCCTTACAAAGAACCCTTGTCTTCCAAAATGGGATCTTCAGCTCAAACCGGTTCTTGGGAGAAACCTATCCCTCCGCAAAGAACTGTTTTGCAACAATTTTTTCTAAGCGTGTAGGGACCATTTAAGATAGTGGGCAGAGCATAAATACAGTAGTCTACAAAGCTTCCTGCTCAAATCTACACAACCCTATGAATTCATACAGGTGTGACTCATTATGAGAATACTTTTCAGACAGGCACTAATGAAATCATATTCAACAACAGCACTCGATTTCCTTCACGCTACAGGTGAACAAGAGCTCAGGATGTCGCCAAACCAGACGACCGTGCTTCTGGGCTCTGTCAGTCACACAGCCAGAGACTGGCCCGTAGGCACCTGACAGACAGCCTAGCCCTCAGGAAGGGGTGGAGTAGAGTGAAGGGTGTGTTGCTGTTGTCACAGACATACTCATACTCAGTCACCCCTCCCTGGCTGTTGCCACAGTGTCACCATATATCACTGTCCACCTTACACTCACTTCAGGGACACCCTGACTGCACTGTCATGCCCTACCCAAACGAGCGTGTCACCAGCACTGGCATGCCCCCCACTGGAATGCCCTACGGATAGGCACTGTCGTAAAAGAGAGCTAAAAAAGGACGCCGTCGCTTTAAATATAGCCCAGAGGCATTCACACATGGCATTGAGGCTATACCAGAACATGTACTTTTCTACAGAAAGGTGCGGTGTGCCTACTGCCCCCTTCCTCAATGTCAACTTGGCCACAAGTTTAAACTTATTATTACAAAATGTACAATATGTGCAATTTAAATGATCAACTCAATTTAAAAGGAAAGCTAACCATCAAAACGGAAAATATTAATGTGTTGACTCATTCAGCAATAACCTATGATGTTCGAAACTGTAAGCAACACATGCCTTGGGTGTATGCACTACACAGTGTGTGTGTGTGTGCAACAATACAACCTTGTGACATAAATGTTCAGAAAAAGACAAATGTGTGGGCACTGGGTTTTCTCCATGTTTCCTTCTCTCAAGCTATATTAGTGCATTTGTGACGTTGAAAGAAACCAACATTTGTGAGGAGATGAGTTGTTTGTTAAAACCACAGCGAGAGTTGCTCGGGGTCTAATTAAAAATATTTAAACATGTAATGAGGTATTAAGGCTCCTGAGATGATGTGCGGTGCCTTGGGGTAACAGTGTTGTTTCTGAAGTAAACTTCGATGACATCTTCATCTTCCTCAAGATAAAGAAATATTTTAGTCAAGAATAAATTCCATTCCTCATCCTAAACATTATCCACATCGTCATGAATATCCTTCTCAAACGTACACTTTATGAATGGTCTTGTCTGAAATACTTACGCCCCCTGCTAAATCCCACCCTATGCCCCATATGTCATGTCTAATTATGTGAGTACTTTCTGTACTACGCAAATGAGGGGCTGACTGTGTGACCGTACCAACCTACACAACTGGCGCTACAAAGATGACTCAACTTACTATGTAAGGAATAGTGTGCCATTTGGGACTCACACCAAGGATACTGCCACTTTCATGACTTACTACTTAGAAACCATAGGAAGCATCCTGATCTCAGCCCTTCTCTGCTTTTAGTTACATTTCTAGATGGTTATTTAAAAGCGTGCAGCTGCTTCTGCATACCACTCTCCTCTTCTCCCCTCTCCGACAACACAGTGATATCTTTGGCCAATCGAAATTATTAAAACACCTCAACCAATTAAACTGTTGGAGCTTAGATAGAAGAGAGGACAGATAGATCACATTTTGGCTGCATGTGTGCTAAAAGTGTTTGAAAATGCCGTTCAGTTGGGTTCAGTCAACTGAGTAAAGATCCACCCTTTATTCATGACATTCTCATCTAGCCTTCTCATCTTCAAAAACGCTTTTTCTGAAATAGAGGTGACACATTTTGTGTCTAATTCCCATGACAGCACACACGAGCACACACACACACACAGTCTAAAATGCTTCCAATTGAATGCGTCTCAGATAAAGAAGGAGAGTTGTTTTAGGCAAGATTGTGTCCCTGACAATGACTCTCAGCCAGTGAGTCATCTTTGTAACGCCAGTTGTGTAGGTTGGTACGGCCACACAGTCCGCCCCTCATTTGCATCATACAGAAAGTATGCACATAATTAGGCATGACATCACAGACAGCAATAGGTTAGCGGATAGTAGGAGAGCGCAGAGGACAGTTTCTCCTCACTAATGAGCGGTTCGGTGACAGAAACCAAACAGGGAGAAGGCAAGAAGAAACAATCTACACAATTAGAATGACAAGACCATAGGTCTCAACAGCCCTAACAATCTGCTCCTATGATATAGCCCTGCGTATTGTTTGTAGATCAATGAGTATTTTCCTGCCTGCCTGCCGAAGACCGAGAACCAAGAGGGTAAATGTATCATACAGGACACAACTCAAAATATGTTGTTTAAATAATCAAGGATAATTATAACTATCATTGATCATTTTAATTACTGTGCATTCACTTCATGTGTGGCTTAATTGTGTTTTTTTTTTCCTCAAATAAATATAATAATAAAAAACAAGCTCCCAAGCTGACTTTGACCTCCTAAGCTTCCAATTGCTATTTCAATAGCAACTGCTCGGCATCTGACCATAAGAATATACAGAGGGTAGTGCGAACGGCCCAGTACATCACTGAGGCCAAGCTTCCTGCCATCCAGGACCTATAAAATAGGAGGTGTCTGAGGAAAGCCCATAAAATTGTCAGACTCCAGTCACCCATGTTATGGACCATTTTCTCTGCTACCGCACGGCATGCGGTACCGGAGCGCTAAGTCTCGGACCAAAAGGTTCTTCAACAGCTTCTACCCCCAAGCCATAAGACTACTGAAGAATTAATAAAATCTCCACCGGACTATTTACATTGATCCCCCCTTTTGTACACTGCTGCTACCCGCTGTTTATTATCTATGCATAGTCACTTCACCCACATCTACATGTACAAATGACCTCAACTAACCTATACCCTTACACACTGACTCGGTACCCACAGTATATAGCCTCGTTATTCTTATTGTGTTGCTTTTTATTACTATTTTAATAATTTTTATTAAATATGTTCTTAATTACCAGTTCATCCTATGGGGGAGCTGTGTCATTATTGGATAAAAAGACGTTCCCATTTTAAGCGCAATATTTTGTCACAAAAAGATGCTCGACTATGCATATAATTGATAACTTTGGAAAGAAAACACTCTGACGTTTCCAGAACTGCAAAGATATTATCTGTGAGTGCCCTAGAACAGAAGCATCAGGCAAAACCAAGATGAAACTGCAACCAGGAAATGAGCAGGATTTCTGAGGCTCTGTTTTTCATTATCTCCTTATATGGCTGTGAATGCGACAGGAATGAGCCTGCCCTATCTATCGTTTCCCCAAGGTGTCTGCAGCATTGTGACGTATTTGTAGGCATATCATTGGAAGATTGACCATAAGAGACTACATTTGCCAAGTGTCCGCACGGTGTCCTGCGTGGAAATTGGTGCGCAAAACTCAGCTGCTGGTATTTTTCCATGGGATTCTGAGACGATAGCAGGCTTCCACGAATGGCATATCAATGAAGAGATATGTGAAAAACACCTTGAGGATTGATTCTAAACAACGTTTGCCATGTTTCGGTCGATATTATGGAGTTCATTTGGAAAAAAGTTTGACGTTTTGGTGACTGAATTTTCGTTTCGTTTCGGTAGCCAAATGTGATGTACAAAACGGAGCGATTTGTCCTACACAAAGAATCTTTCAGGAAAAACTGGACATCTGCTATGTAACTGAGAGTCTCCTCATTGAAAACATTCAAAGTTCTTCAAAGGTAAATTATTTTATTTGATTGCTTTTCTGGTTTTTGTGAAAATGTTGTGTGCTAAATGCTACGCTAAATGCTATGCTAGCTATCAATACTCTTACACAAATGCTTGATTTTCTATGGTTCAAAAGCATATTTTGAAAATCTGAGATGACAGTGTTGTTAAGAAAAGGCTAAGCTTGAGAGCAGGCATATTTATTTAATTTTATTTGCGATTTTTAGAAATCGTTAACGTTGCGTTATGTTAATGAGCCTGAGGGTGTATTCACGATCCCGGATCCGGGATGGGTAGGATCAAGAAGTTAACTCTTGAGCTGCACTGTAGGTTAAGGGCTTGAAAATTAGCATTTCCCGGTAAGGTCTACTCTTGTTGTATTCAGGGCACGTGACAAAGTTTGATTTGATTTAATATTAAGTTGCACCCACTTTTGCCCTCCGAACAGCCTTAATTCGTTGGGTCATGGACTCCACAATAACATTCCACAGGGATGCTGGCTCATCAAGAAGACCATTCTTGATACACACTGGAAACTGTTGAGCGTGAAAAACCCAGCAGCGTTGGGTATGTAGTAGTAGGTGCCGATGTGCCCGGCACCTACTACCATACCCCATTCAAAGGCACTTAAATATTTTGTTTTACCCGTTCACCCTCTGAATGACACACATACACAATTCATGACTCAATTGTCAAGGCTTAAAAATCCTTGTTTAACCTGTCTCCTCCCCTTCATCTACACTGATTGCAGTGGATTTAACAAGTGACATCAATTATAGATCATATCTTTCACCTGGACTTACCTGGTCAGTCTGTCATGGAAAGTGTTCCTAATGTTTTGTACACTCACTGTATATAGGAGTAGTAAGCTAATACAACAATAGGCAATATCTAACACTTACACACACTGCATAGTGTGTATAACATTCAGTGCAGCCTTTGATATTATTGACCATAACCTGTTGTTGAAAAAACGTATGTTTGATGGCTTTTCAACTTCTGCTATATCGTGGATTCAGAAAAGTCATTTTGTCACATTAATATAAATCAAAGGGTTTTCTTTAATGGAAGCTTCTCTAATGTCAAACATGTAAAGTGTGGTGTACCGCAGGGCAGCTCTCTAGGCCCTCTACTATTTTCTATTTTTACCAATGACCTGCCACTGGCATTAAACAAAGAAAGGGAGTCCATGTATGCTGCTGATTCAACCATATACGCATCAGCAACCACAGCTAATGAAGTCACTGAAACCCTTAACAAAGAGTTGTAGTCTGTTTTGGAATGGGTGGCCAGTAATAATCATGTCCTGAAGTGCTAGACCTCAGCTGAATCTGGTAATGAATGGCGTGGTTCTTGAACAAGTTGAGAAGACTAAATTACTTGGCATTACATTAGATTATATACTGTCAAAACATATAGATTCAATGGTTGTAAAGATGGGGAGAGGTCTAGCCGTAGTAAAGAGATGCTCTGCTTTTTTGACACCACACTCCAAAAAGCGAGTTCTGCACGCTCTAGTTTGGTCTAATCTTGATTATTGTCCAGTTGTGTGGTCCAGTGCTGCGAGGGAAAAGACCTAGTTAGCTGCAGCTGGCCCACAACAGAGCAGCACATTTAGCTATTAATTGTAATCAGGGGGCTGATATAAATACTATGCATGCCAGTCTCTCTTGGCTAAGAGTTGAGGAGAGCCTGACTGCATCACTTCTTCTTTCTATAAGAAACATTAATGTGTTGAAAATCCCAAATTGTTTGCATAGTCAAATTACACAAAGCTCTGACACACACACTAATCTCACCAGACATGCCACCAGGGGTCATTTCACAGTCACCAAATCCAGAACAAATTCAAGAAAGTGTACAGTATTATATAGAGTGCTTATTGCATGGAGCTTCCTTCCATCTCATATTGCTCAAATTAACAGCAAACCAGTTTTTTTTTTAAATGATAAAGCAACACCTCGCTGCACAATGCCTCTCCCCTATTTGACCTAGATAGTTTGTGTGTATGCATTGATATGTAGGCTACGTGTGCCTTTAAAAAATATATATGTCGTTCTGTCCTTGAGCTGTACTTATCTATTGATGTTCTGTATTATGTCATTCTGTATTATGTTTCATGTTTTGTGTGGACCCCAGGAAGAGTAGCTGCTGCTTTTGCAACAGGGAATGGGGATCCAAATAAAATACCAAATACCAAACCAGCACATAAAGCTATAGATAGCTTATGTAATATTTGCCTTTCAAGAGTTTCATTTGGGGTGGCATAATCACCAATAAGCTCACAGACTCACGTCAGAATTAAACGTTCATCCATGTTTCTCAAACTTCCAATTTATAAGTGTTTAAGGTTAAGTTTAGGCATTAACTTTCTATAGCAGGAATTGAACATGCGACCTTTGGCACCAGAAGCAGATAGCAAGCTGTCATAGTCAAAACACATAGACACTATGGTTACTAAAATGGAAAGAGGTCTGTCCATAACAGGGCGTTGCTCTGCCTTCTTGACACCTCAGTCAACCACATAGGTCCAACAGGCCCTAGTATTGTAGCACCTGGACTATTGGCCAGCTGTATGGTCATGCGAGGCAAAGAAGAACACAGGTAAGTTGGCCCAGAACAAAGCAGCACGTATCGCACTTAGATGCACATAGAGGAAGTAACATGCATGTCAGTCTCTCCTGGCTCAAAGTTGAGGAGAGATTGACAGCATGGCTATTGGTCTTTGTGCGAGGCATTAATGTGTTGAAGGTACCGAAGTGTCTGTTCAAGCAGTTGGCACACAGTTCGGTCAGTCATCGGTACAACACAAAACATGCAACCAGAGGTCTCTTCAAAGTCCCCAGGTCTAGAACAGAGGCTGGGAAACACAGTATTAAATACAGCTATGACTACATGGAACTCTCTGCCACCCTAGGTAACTCAAGCTAGGAATAAAACCAGTGAAAAAAAACAGATAAAAGAAGACCTTACTGCAGAAAAGGGACTGTGAGGAGAGACAGACATGTTATATATCTTGCATTGTAATTTTCAATGTATTATGTATTAGACCTAGATATTGTGTTTGTATACTGATATGTACTGATATGTAGGCTATGTTTGACATGTAGGCTAGTATTTCGGTCCTTGACTAATAATGTTCTGTACTAAAAATATAATGCCCGAGGAGATGTGGTATATGGCCAATATACCACGGTTAAGGGCTGTTCTTACTCACAACGCAACGCCTGGACACAGTCCTTGGCCGTGGTATATTGGCCAAATACCAAAAGCTCCGGAGGTGCCTTATTGCTATTATAAACTGGTTACCAACTTAATTAGAGCAGAAATAATTAATGTTTTGTCATACCCATGGTTTACGGTCTGATATACCATGGCTGTCAGCCAATCAGCATTCAGGGCTCGAACCACCCAGTTTATAATATGTATTATGTCACATTTCATGTGGGCCCCAGGAAGAGCAGCTGATGCTTTTGTAGCGGCTAATGGGGAGCCTAATAAATAACAAATACCGTCCACAATGCCTTTGCAAAAAACGAAAACTACTTGAAGGTAGTTTTCTGTTGCTCCTAGCGGCCAGTTTCCACATCATTTCCCGACTTCCTGAAATAGGGATGGACGTCAAATACTGACTTGTATCCCAGATGACCTGGCTGCAATCACAGATGGGTGGCACAATAGGATCCCTCATAAAAAGTATGAAAATACTATACATAAGAAGACAATCAAGCTTCCGTCCCATGATTACAAAATGTGCAGATTCAGAGATGTACTATATGGTAATGATGACCTTTACAGTACACACAAGTCAACATATATCATATTCTACCAACTGTGGTGCAATAAAATAATTTTAAGTATCTAAGTTCTCCACAAGGTGGTTCTGGAAGTATTCTTATGATGACTATTATGTTGGGGGAAAAAAACATTTGGTCTTTCCCACCACAATTTTGGACATCCAGTATACACTGTCATCTCCAATTATTGTCACCCTTGATAAATAAAAATTAGGATAAAAGACAAAAAAATTAAAATACGGAGCTATACTGTATGCTCATAAAAATTTGAAAATTATATTATTTTATTCTAATACAATTGCTCAGAGAAAGTTTTTTATTTTTTTTAATTTTATTTTTAAATATCAATTATTGGCACCCAGTTTTCAATACTGTGCTTGGAGTTATTGTTTTGCTGGAAGATCCACTTGCGAAGAAGTTTCAGCCTCTGGCAGAGGCAACCAGGTTTTGTGCTAAAAAACAGTGTTTCCTGCGACCCTGCACCAGAACCTAACTAAACAGTCATTTTATTTATATAACATAAAACAATGACCTCAACTAGCTAAAAAGTCAGCAACTTCCAAACTTAAATCAACAGCCACATGTCAAACTTCCCTCTTACTTGCACCTTCCACCAGGCAGACGCACCTCAAACAAAAAAGGACAGAATTTAAAGAACAGTCAGGAATTTAAAGAAACAGTCAGCAGATATAATTACAGGATCAATCATTCAATTAGCAAGTTCTCAAAGCAAGGTAGCACGCACAAGCAATTAAGGCTCTTTTCACACCTGTGACAACAATGCTAGGACTGCATTCTTTTTCATAAGTAAATCATTCAAATGCATCTGGTTTCCATGGCTGAATATCCTCTTCTCTTCAGTTTGCTCCTCCATTAATATTGGAGAGTGAAGTAGCAAAAAGTGTTCCTCTCCCCAAGTCTCCATCTTTATATTCGGTGAGCTCTCCAATACCCTCGTAGAGCAGGCCATATCTCCAATACCCTCGTAGAGCAGGCCATATCTCCAATACCCTCGTAGAGCAGGCCATATCTCCAATACCCTCGTAGAGCAGGCCATATCTCCAATACCCTCGTAGAGCAGGCCATATCTCCAATACCCTCGTAGAACAGGCCATATCTCCAATACCCTCGTAGAACAGGCCATATCTCCAATACCCTCGTAGAGCAGGCCATATCTCCAATACCCTCGTAGAGCAGGCCATATCTCCAATACCCTCGTAGAACAGGCCATATCTCCAATACCCTCGTAGAACAGGCCATATCACCAATACCCTCGTAGAACAGGCCATATCTCCAATACCCTCGTAGAACAGGCCATATCTCCAATACCCTCGTAGAGCAGGCCATATCTCCAATACCCTCGTAGAGCAGGCCATATCTCCAATACCCTCGTAGAGCAGGCCATATCTCCAATACCCTCGTAGAACAGGCCATACGTCACATCATCACATGGGATATCATTGCATTAGCGCTGCAATATGTCAGCTGTCAGATAGACCTACTCTATTTGTAAAAAAGTCTTTGTCATCTCATCAATCTATCTAACTCCTCTATGAAATGATTTAAGCCTGCCCCTTTACTTTACCTGGGAGAGATAAAGGATAATGTAGGCTTGTGGCCCAAACTGCATTTTGTGTATGCAGAGGCATCATGCCCATAGGGGGTACAGGGGCATGTGCCCACTGACTTGTTCTTCTCTGTAATGTTACTAGCCACCTATCAATGAAGTTTGCTTTAGCTAGCCCAGAAAGGTTCCCAACTTCATAACTTGGTACTGTACCAAGTAGCCATTTTAGGCTATCAAAGTTACATTTATATTTGCATTTTATTTATTTAGCAGAGCGACTTACAGGAGCAATTAGGGTTAAGGGCCTTGCTCAAGGCAATATATAGACCGATTTTTCACCCTTCGGTCACTGGCCCAACGCTCATAACTGCCAAGTGACCTGCCGAGTACCTACAAGAGTAGAGTAGCTAGCTTGTCTAACTGTGTTAGCTGGTATGCCTGCTGGCAAGGTTGATTGACTTTAGAAAAGCAAGCAATAGCTACATTTACAGAATAAGAATCAGATTCCTTTCAATCCTTTACCCAGATTTTAGAGATGCAGGCCTAGCCCACCTATGGACCAAAGTTTTCAAATGTTAAAATACAATTCCATGTGAAATTGTTCACATGTGAAATTCCAAATGTTCTTTTCACACGTGAATGTTTTTCATGTAAATTCCACTTGTGAATCTGCAATTCACATGTGAGGTGAAAACATGTTATTCTCACATGAAAAGGTGGCGTCACATGTGAACTCCATATTGAATACATGTGAACAACTGACCTCACATGTCTGTTTTGTTTTCACATTTGTAGGTTTCAGCTCAATTTAAGCTTCATAATGTGAAATAGTACATTTCACATATGTTTTTGTAAGGGAGGTAATGAAATGGTACGGAGGGGGGGGGTTTAAGGTAAGTGGTAAGCTGTTGAGTTAAAATGTGTTATAAAACAAGGTGTACAAAACCTTAATCAATAACAATATGATTACATTTGACATGATCACTTGGTACTGAGTTTTCAACATGACCTCACCTTGGATTTGAAATCAAAGACCTCTGGATTTGGGTTACGCTGGTCTATCTGCCGTGTCACAAAGTATGTAGCATTCTTAGAAGTCCCCTACACATTCAGTACCTATAATACATATCTGCACTACTTTAGTTATCAGTTATCTGACTATTGTTTATTTCATTTACTTATCTCGTCAATTTGAGGGTTTTCTGTATAGTTTTCTGTATAGTCTAATGTTGGTGGGACGTTTCAATGTTACTCCCGAATCACTATAATAAATCGAATAGTTTTTCTTGAATGTATTATACAAAGCTGATATCTGGGAATACAGGTGAAATCAGTCGTTGACACTGCCTTGCTGGTGTAGCAGAAAGATCGGAATGTCATGAACCAAGAGGTTGTTCAAATCCCTGGTGAGGAAATGCTGAATAATAATTACTGTATAAATACATCTGTCAAATATGTACGTGGGTTGCAGGGCATCATGGGAAAATGTAAATCCACTTGTGAATGGTTGTGATCACGTGAAAATCCATGTGAAATATCATCACATGTAAAGTGTTCCAAAACCACATGATTTCACATGTGAAATACAATTTTGCATGTACAAAACATGTGGAAATGTCCATAAGGGAACTATATGACAGGTAGCCTTGTGGTTAAAGTGTTGGGCCAATAACCAAAAGGTTGCTAGATTAAATCCCCTAGCTGACAAGGTAAAAATCTGTCGTTCTGCCCCAGAACAAGGCACTTAGCCCACTGCTCCTATGCGTCACTGTAAATAAGAATTTGTTCTTAACTGACTTGCTTAGTTAAATAAAGTATATACAATATATGACATGGGTCTAGAGCTTTCAAGGGGGCTTCAATGGGCCTATTTGGCAAATTATTGCTTTCATTGAACAATATTACAGCTTCACAGACATACATTTTCGTGCTCCCTGGAGTTGGTGTGTACCATTGGACATACATCGAGAACAGACCTCACATGTTGTTTTGATGAAGTGCAATACAGGTTAATTTGCTCTCAGGGGGAAAACTAAAGTGAAGAGAGGAGAGCCGTAAAGTGTGTAGTGACGTAGGACAGTCTATGCGATCGCATGCTGGAGTTTGTACTATTTGCCTATGGAGGCTGGGAGAGCAGTACCGCAAACAAAATATTTCAAATTCTAAAAGCAGCCGGTCGAACTGCAGTGAAGTGGAATCGGAGCTGAAACACCCCAAGCGCGAGAAAGACTGTGGCCCGCCACTGCGTTAAGAGGTTACCGGTATAGTTATGTCAAACACATCATATTAGGCGATTTCTGAAGCTGAGCCTGCGAAGCACTCTTCCCTTTTCACTTTTTGGAGCGCAGTGGGCAGATTTAATTAATGCTGTGGTGTATGTTGACTATATATTATAAGATAAATGGTATTTTGGAGACCTTAGCATTGAGAAAATAAATATTGGAGGACCTGACCAGTCGGACATCGAAAAAAAAACTATACATGAGAGGACTGTTATGAAGAGGGATTGAAAAAGGACGACGCAAAAGGCTGTAACGCTTTGAAGTTGGCGAGACCCGACATCAATCTCTGACCGGATTTCAATAGGCCCACGGAATTAATTATTGGATACTTCGGACGGAACCTCTAGTGTTCGTTTTATGTAAATGGAGAACAATATATATTTACATGTAGGCTATTATTAAAACCAAGCTAAACGCAGTACCCTGGAAAGTCCATTCACAGGAATATATAGCGGTGTAATACAGAATGAAATAGACTACTACGGATCAACATTATACCAAAAATATTTCCGAAGAGACGTTTGAATTTCCTCTGAAATGGACTGACATCGATTAACACCAAACATATATCGATAAGATAATGACCGGCAATTTATAGGCTGTGTTATAAAATAAATGAACATTTATTTAAACACTTTATTGGGACTTCATATTTGAGAAAATGCATAACGATAAGTAACTGTTGGTTGTTCACGTGGGCAAGATTCATTCCGAAAGTGGTGATATCCTCTCTTGTGAGAATTGAGTGTCCCTAATCCGGTACCGGAGGCATCTCGTGGTAACTCGGTAACTGCGGGAAGGCAGGAGTGCAGTTTGGAGATATCAGCAAATAAACACACAGAAAAAATGTGGCTGCGAATTCTTCCCCAGGTATGTCAGGTGCATGCGAGATGCTTTTAAATCATTGTTGTCCTGTCAGTTAACTGCTATGTTGTATAAAAATTGTTTTGTTGGCAGCTGAGATTGTGTTTTTGCCTCTCACTGCTTGGGACAGATTTTTTCTTCTTCAAATCAAATCAAATCAGATTGTATGTGTCTCATGCGCCGAATACAACTGGTGTAGACCGTGAAAGGCTTGCTTAAGAGCCCTTCCCAACGATGCAGAGTTACAAATTAATAATACAAATAAAAAGTAACACGAAAAATAAAATAAAATACTCAAGAATGGAGCTATGTACAGAGAGTAGGCTACCAGTACGCGTGCCAGATCAATTTGCAGTGGTACGAGGTTTTTGGGGTAGATATGTACACGAGGGCAGGGTAAAGTGACTAGGCATCAGGATAGATAATAATACGAGTAAAATAAGAGTAGCAGCAGCAAAGGATGAATGTACAAGTGTGTGTGTGCAGTATATGTGTGCGTGTGTGTTTTCCGTTTACAACACCTGCAAAGAACAATATCTAGTGAATAATATTACTTCAAATGCAAGTTATATTGGCACTGGGGCTCTCTAGCACTATGAACTATTATTATTAAAAGGGATATTGCTAAATATTTGTTATATGCATTTTTTTGTTGTTGATTCATTCACTTGGCTTGTATTCAAGAATACAATTAAACGCAGTTACGCGCAGATAATGCTGAGACATGAAATATTGCAAATAAGACTCAGCAGGTATTCAATTTAATTTAAATCCGCAGGAGACACGTGGCTGTTGGCCACAGCTTTTGGGATCAATCTAAGTCTTTCAGTCAATCTTTGGTGTTGTTGTGGCTCGCCTGAATTCGCCTAACTCAGGAGAAGATTACGCATTGTCGTTACACGGTTGAGTGAGGGTCAAATCTAAATCGGTAGGATTAAATATGTCTGTTTTCTTACACAATCATCACATCCACATAGCCTACATGACCTGCGGAGATTGAAAACACCGTCAGCAACAAAACAACTATTCAGCACTTGCATAGGCCTACTACTTGTACGGGATTCTTCAATCTTGATTGCGCGAAGTTGGAGAGGTTTGGCACCTCGCCGCGTAGCGCACCGCATTTTGGTATCATAAATCAAAATACAAACACTAAAATTAAGCTTCTTCGAACCATTGACATTGCCGACACATGCCAAGCCTCTTTATTCTCGTTGTTTTCACTTTATCATAAAACATATTTTGCCACAACTTGTGGCCAAAATTAACGTTTTATGCTGTGCAGGGTGGACAGCTTTACAAAAGGTTGCACAAGTGTATAGAGAAAGTAAGCTTATACAGTGGAAACACAGGGCAGAGATACAAAGCCTTCTAATTCTGCATGGAACAGAAATGATCCATGTGTTCTGTTGTGTAAAGCAAGGGTTACCCATGCAATACCTCACGACAAGGAGCAGTAAATACGGATAAGGTTGACACAATTTCTTCCATGCATACCTAATGTTTACGCTGAAAATGTTTGGCTTACAGCCACTTGTGTATCTGGTGTATGCATATGATCATATCTTCTTTGTGCAGTACATTAAAAACAGTCTCAATATAGACACCCTGATGCATTGAGAATCAAACTCATGCAGGTGCAGTAGGGGATTCATTTCTACACAGCCACTGCCTGTGAATCACACAAATCCTATATTGCTTGAGGTTAGTCTGGCATTTGTCCAATGGAGAGAGATTAGGGAACTCTACCCTGGGCTGTGAGGTGAAGTGATTGACAGTTTTAAATGCACTGAGGGTTGACATTCTAATTAAAGCAGAAAAGACAACCTGGACAGTGAGGAAGTGAAAATGCAATTAAAACTAATATATAAATGGCATATATACACACATATATATATATATATATATATAACTATGCATATCTGATTGCAGATCAATCATCTAGCTAGAAAACATGCAAATGATCAGATCACGTTCGTTTTGACTGAGCAACCATCCCATGTCTTTGATTTTCATATGATTCATTTGATGGTACATTTGATTATATTTAAGTGAATCAACAATATGTTATTTTTATACTCTCCATTTGCCAAACTGTCTGACTCTGTAAACATTGTTTTCCTGTCCACCAAACTATACATTTTACATTTTCGAATGAATCACCAACATAATGTTATTTTTATACTCCCAATTTGCCTGGCAGACAGACTCTGTAAGGCCTACATATGTTTTCCTCTCTACCAAACTTTTAAGGATAGTCCTAAACAGGGCCCTCTTTCAGAGGCAAACAGATCCTTGTCCCTTCATCAGGTGTGAATGTCAGTGAGACTCCAGTCTGTTCAGCTTCTCATATAAACTATTCCTCAATACAATCTCACTGTCCACCTCTTTAATTAGAGATCTCAATGTACCCCTAGTAGTCACAGTCACAGTCTGAGTCTGTCTGTCCTCGCTGAACTAATGAACTCATCACAGAGCCCTCAGATGGAAAGGACCAGACCACAGAACAAACATTCCCATTCAATTCCAGTTAATTCTAGTATACTATAGTAATTATATTTCTACGGGCACAGAAACTACAGAGATAGAAATCCTACCGGCCAACCATATGACATAGCTGAATACCAATGGCCCATCTGACAGATGGGAAACTGGCTTTTGAGGAATAACAGTGTGTGCTAGCACGATACAACAAGGTTCTACAATAGGCGGCCCGTGGGGCAAATTCGGCACCCAGGTGATTTTATTTGGCCCCCAATTTTTTGTAGAAAAACAAATATATCTTTATTAATTTATTTTTACATACTGTATAAGACCGTAAGGAAATTAGGAAATCAGCTCTAATATATTGCAATTCAGGAAATCTGTTCCCAAGTATTCCCACACATAAATAAAGAGGTTATCGTAACCCAATGTAATCAGGATATGAAATTCTTCTTCTTTTGTCAAATCTATGTGGGCTTCTTGCTGTCAACACTCATTTACAAACTAATCATTTACAATTGAAGCATTTGTGTTTAGTGAGTCTGCCACATAAGAGGCAATAGGGATGACCAGGGATGTTCTCTTGATGTGTGTGAATTGGACTGTTTTTCTGTCCTGCTAAACATTTTAAATGTGACAAGTACTTTTGGGTGTCAGGGAAAATGAATGGAGTAAAAAGTGTGTTCATTTTCTTTAGGAGTGTAGTGGAGTAAAATTAAAAGTTGTTGAAAAAATATAAATGGCAAAGTAAAGTACAGATACCCCCAAAACTACTTTAAGTAGTACACTAAAGTATTTTTACTAAAGTACTTTACACCCCTGAGGTGTTGATTATATTTTTGTAGAATGCAGGGTGCCATTTGGATTGGTTTCCCTTCACACCAGAAGCTGCCACTGGGGAATATAATAAATTTGTGTGACCATGAACAGCGCCGGCGACCTTTACCACAGCCATGTGTCTCATTGACTACCTACAGTTGATGTCGGATTGAAGTCAACCACTCCACAAATTTCTTGTTAACAAACTATAGTTTGGGCAAGTTGGTTAGGACATCTACTTTGTGCATTATACAAGTCATTTTTCCAACAATTGTTTACAGACAGATTATTTCACTTATAATTCACTGTATCACAATTCCAGTGTGTCAGAAGTTTACATACACTAAGTTGACTGTGCCTTTAAACAGCTTGGAACATTCCAGAAAACATGTCATGGCTTTATAAGCTTCTGATAGGCTAATTGACATAATTTGAGTCAATTGGAGGTGTACCTGTAGATGTATTTCAAGGCCTACCTTCAAACTCAGAGCCTCTTTGCTTGTCATCATGGGAAAATCAAAGGAAATCAGCTAAGAACTCAGAAAAACAATTGTAGACCTCCACAAGTCTGGTTCATCATTGGGAGCAATTTCCAAACGCCTGAAGGTACCACATTCATCTGTACAAAAAAAGAGTGTGCAAGTATAAACACCATGGGACCACGAAGCCATCATACCCCTCAGGAAGGAGACACGTTCTGTCTCCTAGAGATGAATGTACTTTGGTGCGAAAAGTAAAAATCAATCCCAGAACAACAGCAAAGGACCTTGTGAATATGCTGGAGGAAACAGGTACAAAAGCATCTATATCCACAGTATAACAAGTCCTATATCGACATTACCTGAAAGGCCGCTCAGCAAGGAAGAAGCCACTGTTCCACTGCTTTAAAAAAAAGCCAGTCTACGGTTTGCAACTGCACATGGGGACAAAGATCGTACTTTTTGGAGAAATGTCCTCTTGTCTGATGAAACACAAATAGAACTGTTTGGCCATAATGACCATCATTATGTTTGAAGGATAAACGGGGAGGCTTGCTAGCCGAAGAACACCATCCCAACCGTGAAGCACGGGGGTAGCAGCATCATGTTGTGGGGGTGCTTTGCTACAGGAGGGACTGGCGCACTTCACAAAATAGATGGCATCATGAGGGAGGAAATGTAGGTGGATATATTAAAGCAACCTCTCAAGACATCAGTCAGAAGTTAATGCTTGGTCGCAAATGGTTCTTCCAAATGGACAATGACCCCAAGCATACTTCCAAAGTTGTGGCAAAATGGCTTAAGGACAACAAAGTCAAGCTTTGGAGTGGCCCTCACAAAGCCCTGACCCCAATCCTATAGAAAATTTGTGGGCAGAACTGAAAAAGCGTGTGCGAGCAAGGTGGCCAATCCTGACTCAGTTACACCAGCTCTGTCAGGAGGAATGGGCCAAAATTCACCAAACTTATTGTGGGAAGCTTGTGGAAGGCTACCCAAAACTTTTGACCCAAGTTAAACAATTTCAAGGCAATGCTACCAAATACTAATTGAGTGTATGTAAACTTCTGACCCACTGGGAATGTGATGAAAGAAATAAAAACTGAAATAAATCATTCTCTCTACTATTATTCTGACATTTCACATTCTTAAACTAAAGTGGTGACCCTATCTGACCTAAGATAGGGACATTTTACTAGGATTAAATGTCAGGAGTTGTGAAAAACTGAGTTTAAATGTAATTGGCTAAGGTGTATGTAAACCTCCAAATTCAACTGTATATGGAATACATGCATCTACTGTACACTATGGTTTGACCTTTCAAGATGCATAATGTGCGTCCTTCTCTCCCGACTCCCGTCACCTATAAATCTATAGAATATCTTGCCTGCGTCTGAAATGTTACACTTTTCCCTGTATAGTGCACTATACCAAGCAGGTGGCTGGCTATACATTGATGATAAAGTATGTGTTTGTCGGCGCAAGGCTGAAATCCTTGAATGTGCTTGCATCAGCAGCTCCAGCTGAACATATTAATCAATGATAGCTAGGTTGCCAGCACACACATGTTTTAAAGCCCACCTTCCCCAAGCCAAGGTGACTGGACTGATTTCGGCAGATAGGATGAGGCTTGAGAACTTCAATCAGTCAAAGTTTGAAGCCCAGTAATCAACCAATATCCCACTATACAGTATGTCATACTGGGCTATACTATAGGTGTGGCTGCCAGGTGTATCTATCGGTACAGAAGTCTATTACAGTGGATATGGAAATGTAGTGTTTGCACTCTGCAAGAATGGACATTTATCAGAAGTACAGGTTCTCTCTATTAAGGTCAGGTGGGATGAGTTGAAGGCCAGAGGGGGGCACTCTTCTATCTGGTCAGGGTCATGTTCAGTAGAGCACAGCGTAGCAAACCGCAGCAAACCGTTTTGCTACTCAGTGTTCTTATTGGACATATACAGTGGTACCTCCCTGTTTCAGTCCATTTTGAAAATTATTCCCCCTAATGAATATGACCCTGGTAATGCACAGCCCTGAACCTATCGCATTGATGAATAGCTTAATGTCACTCATCATGACAAGAGTTCTGCTGCAGATTTTAGTAGATGTTTCCTAGTCTAGCCCATGAGAAATCTACGCCACTTCTATGCAATTGGTCCCAAGGTATAGAAAGCAACTGGAGGAGAAATTCTAACCACTTGTTTTTATTGAGTGGTTGAGTGGTGGATATCAGGCTTCTTTAGACCACCACATCTAAAATCCTGATTTTAAAAAAAAGATATTGAAGTAGAAATTAGATTTGGATTGCAATAAATACACTACCATTCAAACGTTTGAGGTCACTTAGAAATATCTTGTTTTTGAATGAAAAGCATTTTTTTTGTCCATTAAAATAACATCAAATGGGTCAGAAATACAGTGTAGACACTGTTAATGTTGTACATGACTGTTGTAGCTGGAAACGGCTGATTTTGTAAAAGAATATCTACATAGGCGTACAAAGGCACATTATCAGCAACCATCACTCCTGTGTTCCATTGGCACGTTGTGTTAGCTAATCCTCTGTCCAGTGTCTGTGTTCTTTTGCCCATCTTAAATCACAAAATATGTGCTTTTCTTTCAAAAACAAGGACATGTCTAGTGACCACAAACTTTAGAACGGTAGTGTACATTCAGAGTTCCTCAAAACAATACAACGTGTAAAAAGAAATTGGAAATGGTATGAAGCAAAATAATTTGTCACGACACATCACATAGACTGATGGCTTAAAAGATGTACTAGTAGTTGCAGTCTTTGGTTAACTACATATTGATTGCCTTCTGTGTAAATTCATTCTATGAAAAAAGAACTACATCGGAGGACAGGACATTACGTACCAAAGGTAATCAGTTTTAGATCAAATGCGGATGATAACAATCATAGTTGCTCGGGAAAAGCTTTGGCTTCTCCTTTCCCTAAGCCCCTTTACAACATGAGCCCTGTAAAATTCTCAGAAAATGGGTCTGATCAATTTCAAGTGAAACCTCGGAGAGCCTGGGTGTTTAAAGGGGCAGTCTGAGATTCAAACAAAAACAACGCAGCCGCCACTTTTAAAATGTCAAAATGTATTCACCGTTCCCATATTGACCCTTTAATAAAATGAAGGAAATAATTCCGGGCCAAACTGCGATCCATCTGCTGACTTGCATGGCTGTTATTTATTTTTCTACACCACGCTATGCTCACAGACACATGTATAAAAGCACTTAAAGACACCGTTGGAGCACTCACTGGCTGCGTCCCAAATGGCACCCTATTCCAAGAGGGCCCATTGGGCTATTAGAAGTAGTGCACTATGTGCGGAATAGGGTGCCATTTGGGACGCAGGCCTCGCTGTCTTGTTTCCATAGGGGTGCTGTAAGAAACTGATGTGTCAGTCATAAGGCCAATCAGTGCTGTGGAAAGACGTGGTTGGGGAGACGGTGGTGTAATAACCTGGTTACATAGAGACGATGCAGTCGTGGCTATATTGTAACACGGTCTTAACTGGTGTTTTGTAGGTATACTGAATAGATTAGATATGGGCCACGCTATTTATTTGACCTTGGAAAAAGCAGCACTGAAGCATCGGATGATAACTGTTAGAGATTGCATAGCACAGGGCTGAAGGGGTATGATTCACAGACAGTGATATCTAATGTAAAGATAATTCTAAGCTGTGCATTGACTATTAAAGTTGAATTGGTAAAACTGGACATCCAGAAACTCATGTAATAACATGGACACGCTGCCTCTCTATCTATCTATTCCTATTTTATTTTACTATTTTCCTATTTACTTCATGCTTTACTTTGACCGTCCATAAACTGAATCTGATTGGTTTACTCTTCATGTTGTTAAGGTTTGGTGATGGGGGTATTGTCATAGATACAGTACAGAGATGATTATTTTCCAACATGAGCATTGTGAAACTGAAAATCACTGAGATTTTGCTGTCTAGTCCTTACATAACTAAACATGGCTAAGTCAAATGAATACCAAAGCAATAAAGCAACTATTTCTGGACAAATGTAATCTTTTATTTATTTTTTAAATGCTAGCCATTGTTGAGTTGTAGACTGTCAAACTCATTTATTGTTTGTGTAGTCTACTTTCAGTATAGTACTCAAAGGCTATTCACCTTAGAGTCTAAGGGATAACAGTCTCATAATGTCTGAAAAGGAATCTATCGGCCAGTTTTGCAGACCCAGATTAAGTATTCCCCTGGACGCCAAACCACGTTTAATGGAAATTCTGATCGGTTTGAAAGTAGGCTTAATCCAGTCCTGGGAAACTGCCCCATGATTTTTTTCAAAACATAATTGCTTCATGATTCTTACATAGCTCTTGAGTTGGAGAGTGAGTAAACACAATCAATTGTAAGTTTGTTCATACTCTTGTATTGTATGTCCGTATCAAACCCTTTCTGCTTTTACTACAAAGCTATATGCAGTGTGCAGAGTGTATCATCCAGGCATTTTGTCCTGTTAGAGACGTGCAAGTGCTTTACTTTTTCCACATTTTGTCTAATTACAGCCTGCATTTAAGATTGATCACATTGAGATTTTGTGTGACTGATCTAGTAACAATACCACATAATATCAAAGTGGAATTTTGTTTGTTGTGAAAAAAATAATAGTAATTTGAGGCTAAAATGTCTTGAGTCAATAAGTATTCAACGTCTTTGTTATGGCAAGTCTAAATACATTCAGTAAAAATGTGCTGAACAAATCTTATGATAAATGGCAAGGACTCATTCCGTGTTCAGTAACAGTGGTTAAAAAGATTGTTGAATAGTGAGTTTCAAGCAGATTCAACCACAAAGGCCCCGGCGGGGTTTTCAATGCCTCACAAGGATGGGCATTGATTGGTAGACGTATAAAGACATTTTAAGCAGACACTGAATATCCCTTTGAGCATGATGCAGTTATTAGGCTTTGGGTGGTGTATCGATGCACCCAATCACTACAAAGATACAAGCGTCTTTCCTAACTCAGTTTCCGTAGAGGATGGAAACTGCTCAGGGATTTCACCGTGAGGCCAATTGTGATTTAAAAAAAGATAGATAGTTTAATGGCTGTGATGGCGGTGAAAAATGAGGATGGATCAGCAACATTGTAGTTACTCCACAATACTGACGTAAATGACAGACTGAAAAGAAGGAAGCCTGTACAGAATACAAATATTACAAAACATGCATCTTGTGTACAACAAGGCACTTAAAGATACTGCAAGAAAATTGGCAAAGAAAATTTACTTTTTGTCCTGAATACAAAGTGTTATGTTTGGAGCAAATCCATCAGAACACATCACTGAGTATACCTTAATATTTTCATGCTTGCTGGTATCCAGCTGCATACCACCCTGCATACCACTACTGGCTTGCTCTTGAAGCTAAGCAGGGTTGGTCCTGCTCAGTCCCTGGATGGGAGACCAGATGCTGCTGGAAGTGGTGTTGGAGGGCCAGTAGGAGGCACTCTTTCCTCTGGTCTAAAAAATATGACATAGTCCCAGAGCAGTGATTGGGGACACTGTCCTGTGTAGGGTGCTGTCTTTCAGATGGGATGTTACATGAATGTCCTGACTCTCTGAGGTCATTAAAGATCCCATGGCACTTATCATAAGAGTAGATTTATTAACCCTGGTATCCTGGCTAAATTCCCAATCTGTCCCTCAAACCATCATGGTCACCTAATAATCCCCAGTTTACAATTGGCTCATTTGCACCCCTGTAACTATTCCCCAGGTCGTTGATGTAAATGCAAATGTGTTCTCAGACAACTTACCTGGTAAAATAACACATAAATAAAAATCAACAATTTTTGGGGGTAAAAAGAAATGGAATAGAGCTTCAAGCACGATCTAAAAGGGAAATCTTGTTCAGTCTGTTTTCCAACAGACACTGGGAGACAAATTCATCTTTCAGCAAGACAATCATGTAAAACACAACGCCAAAACTACACTAAAGTTGCTTATCAAGATGACATTGAATGTTCCTAAGTGGCCTAGTTACAATTTGACTTAAAGGTGTAGATTCACATTCAGTGTGGCAGGTGTTTATTACATCTTCGCAGAAGGCAGGAATGGTGTTCACAGGCAGGCAATGGTCAAACATAGGTAGGCAAACAGGCAGGTGAAAAAAAGCTAGGATTGAAGGCTAAAACTGGTTCTCACAAACGAGCGAGGAAAAGGCCTAGTAGAGTCAAAACGAACAATACCTCACAACAACACAAGGTTGACTAAGAAAATGAACAGAATGAACTGAACTAAATAAGGAGCTGACGAGACCAGGCGAGTAACTAACATAGGTCAAATCAATGACAAAATGAAAGATGGGGCTACGTTAATGAACATAACGAAGCAGAACACAAGGATGACCTTACAGTACTTTAAGTACAGTACTGTCTGGGTAATTGGAGGTGGTACGTGACAGGGTTGATGCGATGGGTTATCTTGAAGGGACCAATGAAGCGAGGACATAACTTTTTATCAGGGGAAGCAGAGCCAGATGTCTCTGGTAGAGAGCCACACACGCTGTTTGGGGTGAAAGAGTGGCGTAGGTCGGCGGCGTCTGTCGGCAAAGCGTTTCTGGGTATTGGAGGCTTCCTGCAGATACCGGTGAGCGGTCTCTCATACCCGTTCACTATGCCGAAACCAGTCGTCGACAGCTGGGACAGTACCAGGTTCCGCCTCCCAGGGAAACATGGGGGGTTGGTAACCAAGTACACACTGAAACGGAGTAAGGCGGAGGGATGAATGCATGAGTGAGTTCTGAGCGTATTCGGCCCAGGCCACAGACCAACTCCAGTCGTGTGGAGAGGCAGAATAAACTGGCTCCACACGACTCTCTGGGGCCCAGAGACGATGTCCTCCGGAATCCCATGCAGACGGAACACCTGCTGGAACATACAGCCAATTCCACGGCGTTAGGTAAGATGACACATTTTTGAAAAACAATCTACTATGACAAGGATGGTGGTGTTACCAGAGGATTCAGGAAGGTCTGTGATGAAGTCAACAGCTATGTGGGACCAGAGTTTGTGAGAGATTGGCAAAGGTTGAAGCTTACCAGAAGGGAGATGACGAGGGCTTTTGGTTTGGGCGCAGACTGGACAGGAGAGCACGTAATCCCTTACGTCGGATTTCAGTGAGGACCACCAGAATTTACGTCTAGAAGTTCGGTGGTTCGTGTAATGCCCAGATGTCCTGACCCCAAGGACGTGTGACACCATTGTATTAGTTGGGGTCTAACAGCTGCGGGTACGTAACTCCTCCCAGCTGGTGTCCCAGGAGGAGCCGGGTCTGAGGTTAGGGCTTCTTGGATGGCAGAGTGAACCTCCTACTGTACCGGTCCCATAATGCAAGAGGAAGGAAGAATGGATGTAGGGTCTGAGTTACTGGTCGGAAAGTCAAACTGGCGGGAGAGAGCATCAGCTTTTACTTTTTTCTTTCCAGGGATGTAAGTAGCATGAAAATGGAAGCTTGTGAAGAAGAGAGTTTAACTCTCTTTTCTGGAGTTTAACCTCTTGGCCCCTCTGATATATTCCATATTACGATGATCTGTTCGGACGAGAATGGGATGTTGTGTGCCTTCCAACCAGTGGTGCCACTCCTCGATGGCCAGCTTGATGGCGAGGAGTTCTCTGTTCCCCACATCGTAATTCCTCTCAGCAGGGGATAACTTCCTGGAGAAGAAGGCACAGGGATGTGATTTTGGAGATGTTCCCACCCGCTGAGAGAGTATGGCTCCTACTCCTACTTCGGAGGCATCCACCTCCAGGGTGAAAGGAAGGGTCGGATCAGGTTGGCGAAATACAGGGCTACGTTCAAGAACACAAGGTTGACTAAGAAAATGGCTATCTAACTATGATCAACAATCAACTTGACAGAGCTTGAATAATTTTTTAAAAGAATAATGGGCAAATATTGTACAATCCATGTGTGCAAAGCTCTTAGAGACTTACAGCTGTAATTACCGCCAAAAGTGCTTCTACAAAGTTTTGACTCTGATGTGAATACTTACAATACTGTTCAAATTTTTGGGACACCTAGAAATGTCCTTGTTTTTAAAAGAAAAGGATGCTGGCCTTCTAGGCAGAGTTACTATGTTATTTTGCCCATCTTAATCTTTTATTTTTATTGGCCAATCTGAGATATGGATTTTTCTTTGCAACTCTGCCTAAAAGGCGAACATCCAGACGTCGCCTCTTCACTGTTGATGTTGAGACTGGTATTTTGTGGGTACTAATTAATGAAGCTGCCAGTTGAGGACTTGTGAGACATCTGTTTCTCAAACTAGACACTCTAATGTACTTGTCCTCTTGCTCGGTTCTGCACCGGGGCCTCCCACTCCTCTTTTTATTCTGGTTAGGGCCAGTTTGCGCTGTTCTGTGAAGGGAGTAGTACACAGCGTTGTACGAGATCTTCAGTTTTTTGGCAATTTTTTGCATGGAATAGCCTTCCTTTTTCAGAACAAGAATTGACTGACGAGTTTCAGAACAAAGTACTTTGTTCTGGCCATTTTGAGCCTGTAATCGAACCCACAAATGCTGATGCTCCAGATACGCAACTAGTCTAAAGAAGGCCAGTTTTATTGCTTCGTTAATCAGAACAACAGTTTTCAGCTTTGCTAACATAATTGCAAAAGGGTTTTCTAATGATCAATTAGCCTTTTAAAATGATAAACTTGGATTACCAAACACAACGTGCCAATGGCACACAGGAGTGATAGTTGCTGATAATTGGCCTCTGTACACCTATGTAGATATTCCATCCGTTTCCAGCTACAATAGTCATTTACAACATTAACAATGTCTCCACTGTATTTCTGATCAATTTGATGTTATTTTAATGGGCAAAAACTGTGAATTTCTTTTTTAAAAAAGGACATTCCTAAGTGACCCCAAACTTTTGAACAGTAGTGTATGTAAAATAGATATTTCTATATTTCAAAAACATGTTTTCACTTTGTTATTATGGGGTCTTCTGTGTAGATAGCTGAAAAAAACAAACAATTGAATACATTTTTGAATTCAGGTGGTCAGTTTTTGGGGGAATAAGTCAAGGGTATGAATACTTTCTGAAGGCACTACTAATTCAGGGGGACTTTTTCTTTGAGTCCCATGCAGCTTTGAAGCTTGTTAAGGTTTTTTGGTTGAATAACTATGAGAAAAAATCTTTCCCAACTAACTCAGGGGAGGACAAAGGCAGCACATTTCCATACCTGCATCAGGGTTTCACCCAATCCAATTGACCACTCAAATCTGCAAAATAATTAAATGAAAGTGCACAGTCTATGGTGGTTTCAGAGCAGCAGGTACTGGGGGCGGTGCCATAACAAAGCTTTGGAGAGCCAACCATGGTTTGGATGACTTTTCCAATAAGTTACTTAAATTAAGTTACTGTGTGATTGTTTTGTTCTTGCAGAGTACATACTCGGTTTCCCACTTAAAGCTAACACAAACTCATCAAAGCAATTGTTTGCGGTTCCCAAAAGGGGTATGTTGTTTTTCTTTTTTCCTTTTGTTTGATCAGAGGACTGGAGTGTGGTTGGAGAACAGAATTGGATGCTTGTCTTGTTTATTGGTTTATTTGTGGAGGTTTTGTATTCTTATTATCAGTGCAATTACATAGCCTTAAAGCAGCTCACAAATTAGCTGATTAGGAAAGGAAGCGGGAGATATTTATGATGTAGGGCGAAGAGACACTATAGCCGTGTCTCGATAGTCTGTAAATAACAAGCCTTTTCACTCAACTGTTATTGATGTGAACTATATTGAAACAAAAATATAAACGCAACATGCCACAAGTTCAAAGAAATCAGTCAATTTAAATGAATTAGGCCCTAATCTATGGATTTCACATGACTGGGCAGGGGTGGGAGGGGATAGGCCCACCCACTGGGGAGCCAGGCCCAGCAAATCAGAATTCGTTTTTCCCCACAAAAGGGCTTTATTACAGACAGAATTACTCCCCCCTCAAACGATGCCACATGTGAAGAAGCCAGATGTGGAGGTCCTGGGCTGGCATAGTTACACGTGGTTTTGAGATCAGCTGGACGTACGGCCAAATTCTCTAAAACGACGTTGAAGGCAGTTCATGGTAGAGAAATGAACATTAAATGCTCTAAACAGCTCTGGTGGACATTCCTGCAATCAGCATGCCAATTGCATTCTCCCTGAAAACTTGAGACATGTGGCATTGTGTTGTCAGACAAAACTGCATATTTTAAAGTGGCCTTTTATTGCCCCCAGCACAAGGTGCACCTGTGTAATGATCATGCTGTTTAATCATCTTCTTGATATGCCACGCCTGTCAGGTGGATGAATTGTCTTGGCAAAAATTATGGGGCTTTTTATTTCAGCTCATGAAACGTGGGATCAACACTGTACATGTTGGGTGAATATTTTTGTTTAGTGTAATTCTGCACAACTATAGGGAGTAGCTAACAAGAGGTACTTTTACAAGTTAAATATGTTATTTTTCTTGTCCTTCTAAGTTACTTGCTTTTCCAATTTACTTCAACTTCTACTGTGTACAGTGCCTTTGGAAAGTATTCACCTGGACTTTTTCCACATTTTGTTACGTTACAGCCTTATTCTAAAATTCCTCAGCAATCTACACACAATACCCCATAATGACAAAGCGAAAACTGATTTTTTTTGACATTTTGCAAATGTATTAAACATTTTAAACAGAAATACCTTATTTACATTCGTATTCAGACCCTTTGCTATGGATTCGAAATTGAGCTCAGGTGCATCCGGTTTCCATTGATCATCATTTAAATGTTTCTACAACTTGATTGGAGTCCACCTGTGGTATATTTCATTGATTGGACATGATTTGGAAAGGCACACACTTGTCTATATATGTCAGACAGGGGCGAAGGTTCAACCAACCAACAGGCTTCGGGTCAAGTCTCTGAATGTCCTTGAGTGGCCCAGCCTGAGCCCGGACTTGAACCCAATCGAACATCTCCTGAGAGACCTGAAAATAGCTGTGTGGCAACACTCCCTATCCAACCTGAAAGAGCTTGAGAGGATCTGCAGAGAAGAATGGGAGAAACTCCCCAAATACAGGTGTGCCAAGCTTGTACAGTAGTATCATACACAAGAAGAATCAAGGCTGCAATCGCTGCCGAATGTGCTTCGACAAAGTACTGAGTAAAGGGTGTGAATACTTATGTAAATGTAAAATTTCAGTTTGACATTTTTCATACATTTGCAAAATAGTCTAAAAAACGTTTTTTTGTTGCTTTTTTCATTATACGGTATTATGTGTAATTCAATTTTAGAATAAGGCAGTAAGTAACAAAATGTGGAAAAAGTCAAGGGGTCTGAATTCTTACCGAATGCACTGTATTTAGAATGGTTTATTTCAAATTCAACATTACAAAGTATTGATGGCAGCTGATGCTGAATTATTTGACACAATTCATATAAAATAGAATAAGCACAAGAAAATCATCAACACAATTACAACGGACAATTTAATATACATTTATTTACAGCGTTTTTGCTTCAGCCAAATGGAAATACATTTTGAAAATATCCACAAATGTTTGAATCATTGCATTAATTAAGTGTAAAACATTATGTGGAATATGGTTTAGATGAGAAGCTCCTGTATAATTTCAATTGCTATCCTTATTTTGTTTGTCTATATACTATGGTATTTACGGTATGCTAATAGCTGCGCTCACATATGAAGCAGAAATTGAGCTTTGGCCACACAACATCCAAGGCCAGTATAAACAGAAAAGTAACAAATCTGATGTTGAAGAGAGATAATGTAAATGGCCCTTAAGTCTTCACTATACTACAAACTCTTCCCTTCCTTTTGCTCTCTTTCTTTCTTTCCCTCTCCCTCTCTCCCCCTCCATCTCTGCTGTAATGTTTATGGTGCATTGTGGATTGTCCAAAGGCCTGATAACCCATGCTTGGTCAGGCTGTAAACACTGGCCTCCTTTCCTACGACAGAGTGACATATTTATTGTCCTGTGAGTGGGGACTTTTTTTTATATCCCAGGTCTCCCGGTATCTGTCGCAGGCTCGAGGCGCCTGAGATATGCAGGAAGTCAAGTGGAAGTGCTTGACTCCATGTTTCGCTCCCCCGTGTCAAAACGTCTCAGAGAGACTGCACCTATCCAGATGAACGTCATCGTTTAGTTTCTCCAGAGGAAAGACAACATTTCAAAGGACAGAATCAGTCTGTATGGGGCATGACCAAGGGATCTTATCCACGTACCATTCCGACGTCTGATTTATTTGAACATGTACGAGTACAATCACCTCCATTCCCAAACATACACATGCACCCATATGCAAGCACAACACAGTCCTGCACACACACAGACACAAACACACATACAAGACTGCCCAAGTGGCTGCACTAGAATTATAGAGTAGGGAGAGAGAGGTGTATGCAAGAGAGAGGTGCACTGTGCCTTTTTACCGCCATCCTTGATACAAGGCTGAGCATCCTCCATTAATTACCCACAGAGACATCAGCTCCGTGCAATGCCAGAGCTGGCATAAAATATATTGACTTGCTGGGCTACCGTAGGAGCTGGTGACATTCTCATTTATCACAATTAACAACCTTACAGCGGCGATACCAGCCCAGAATCAACCACAACCGCAAGGGCAAGTGAAGAGGCAAAGTAGAGATGCATATTTAGTCTTTGTCCCAAATGGCACCCTATTCCCTATGTAGTGCACTTATTTTGACCACAGCCCATAGGGGAGGCAGAATAAATATTGATCCGACAGTCCTACCTCAGAGGGTATCAAAATGGGAAGAAATAGGGATCTCCCACAGACATGTTTTCTCTCAGGGCTTTGATGCTCTGGTGTCCTCAGTAGCCATCCCCCTCTCTCACTCACTCACTCACTCACTCACTCACTCACTCACTCACTCACTCACTCACTCACTCACTCACTCACTCACTCACTCACTCACTCACTCACACACGTTCCCTGGCCTGGCTCCCATGGATACGGATAGAGAGACCCACAACACCCACAACAAGTAACCTGCCTCATTAATTAATAGATACATGCCATGCAGCCTCCTACAAATATACACCTACAGTACTGACGACACAGCACTCAAACATATAACTTCCATTAATGACACCGAAGTGAGTGCACACACACACCTGTCTCTTGACAGTATTAGCGTTCTTGCGTACTTGCCTTCCATGATATGCACCAACACACAAGTTCTATACTACAAACCCCACAAGCTCTGACTGACACACAAACAAACATACACCCATGGTTTGACAGCTGGGATAGGGAGTGGAAGTGTGGCCAACAATCAATATAATGCAATCCATATTATGCCACCCATGCAAGCAACACATTCTCTCTCTCTCTCTCTCTCTCTCTCTCTCTCTCTCTCTCTCTCTCTCTCTCTCTCTCTCTTCTCTCTTCCTCTCCTCTCCTCTCCTCTCCTCTCCTCTCCTCTCCTCTCCTCTCTCTCTCCTCCCCCCTGTGATAATAAGGCAGGGTAAACAGTGGAGCGTCATAATGCCCTGCAAGTGTAAACACCATTAGAGCCTTAAACGGAACAGAGGTGCTGCTGAGGCTGCAGCACCACAGTATGCTAGCTGGATCTAGCCCCAGGGATCAAAGTAGACCAGGCAGCCTGGCAGGCAACAGTGACAAGGGTCTGTCCTCCTTACTTACGCCCACGGAGCACGGTCCCCACCATCCTCTGTGCCAGTTAGTTAGTTAGCCATGGCACCTGCTTAGTTGGTTTGTTAGCTTGCCATGGCACCTGTAGTGCTGGTTATCTATCTACCATGTAATTTCAAAACAGGTTGGTGGATGAACACAAATGACAGTATACAGCCCAGCTGCGAGGGTGAAGGTAGCTGGTTTTTCTTTAAGTGTTTACCTCCATATATCAATGTTGGTTTTTGCAAGACGGCCATCCTAGATTGAGTCTAGCTTCCCTAGCTGTGCCTGTGAAATCAATCATCAGTGCAGGATGCAAAGCAGGCAAAGACTTTGCATTCTCCTGAAGCTCAAAGGCCTCTGTGTGCTTATTCTTTTTCATTGCTGTGTGCTTCCTGCTCTGCGGGGCTTCTGTTTGAAATGTGGGAGGTTTGAACAAACTTGGAGATATCTGGTAGTTGAACAAACAAGGCATTCATCACTGTCCACTCGCGTTGTTTTTCTTTCGCTCCCTCTCCCCCATTAGTTGTAATGTATTGTTTGTTAAGTCTGGTAGAGGCAGACCAAGTTCTGCATCCCATCGCTCACGTCGGCAGCGCCGGCGAGGCTGCAAAGCCTAATGAAATAATGGTGCCGCACACTGTCTTTTTATGGGCTCGTTCACAACTTGTCGTCTTTGCAGTAGACGTTGTTGTCTTTTATATGTGCCGCAACTTTTTCTTTGTCGTCGTGCCATGCCCATTTTGTATTTCATAACTTTAAAGAGAAAGCCAAATTGCTCGGCAATGGGACAGTAAACACTTTTCCCGAATCTGAATCTCAAATGAGCCATTTGAAAAGACACCTCTAAGGCTGCAAAACGCAACACAGAGAGCATGATGGAACATGTGTATTCACGGGCGGTTGACTCTGCTGTCTTGTTCCGCATCCATAAATGCAGTGTAAGTCTTCTCCTGACTGTTGCATGTTTGCGCATCGAGTTCGCCTGCTTTGTAACACACCGTGGAGGAATTAACAGCTTACGTCTGTGGCTAGCACAAGCCTAACGCTAGCCCAGAGGAAGATTTGTGTAGTGACCATGGAGATTCGATTATGTGCTACGAGAGAGACCGAGAGGGATGGAGAGACAGAAAGAGATAGAGAGAGAGAGAGAGAGAGAGAGAGAGAGAGAGAGAGAGAGAGAGAGAGAGAGAGAGAGAGAGAGGCTGTTTAAAATGACTGGAATGTTCTGCATCGTCAGGAGACTGAGACCAGGGCAGAAAGTTTGAATCCTTGTGGTAATTTGAATGCACCTTTGTCTCTCCTCTTTCCCCTTTGGAGGTGTTTATAGTGGCTGTTAAAATTTGATCTGCCCTCAGGCTAAGAGCAGGAAAACTCATTTAAGTGTGTGGCCAGACCACAGTGACTGCGGAAAATGTCCAATTTACTGTATTTTACCTCACCGCCACATCCTCTGCCAGGTGATCTTCACATCCAACACTCCATCAAGCCACTCAACCATCAAAAGGCCCCCAGTCTCAGTTATAATACACCAACCTTTAGCCATTTGATTTCTCTCCCCAAGTGGGATTATCAACTTGTTTTTTTCTTAGAACATATTTTGAGAAGATTTTGGAACCACAGCGTCTTCCGGTTTGATTCATTTCAGAAGTTCTGCCTAGAAAGCTGCTGGTGTGCTGAATGTCAAGCAGGGCCCCTTTTCCTGCTGATCCCAGACTATCCACTCATTCACAGTGAGCAGCCTGCTCACTTTAGATAAGTGAAGCTTCGACACTGTAGCTAACACAAACAGCCGCTCCTTATGGGCCACCAAGGTAGCCAGAGGCACCTTACTCTCGACAGCTGGAGGAGGTAGTGGCTATCAAGGTCTGCGTCCCAATGGCACCCTATTCTCTATATATAGCACTGTGGGCTCTGATCAAATGTAGTGCACTATATAGGAAATAGGGAGCCATTTGAGACACAGCCAAGTAGTCCCCCTCTCATCCTGTCCAATCATTACCACGTTGATATGAATGGAGAACAGAGTAAATGCTGAGCCAAGAGAGGAAACTAAGCTAAATGGAGGGAAAGCGTTGTTTCGGGGTTGATGGGGCCGATGGGGCCCATAGCCAGGCGGTGTGTGTTTGTGTGGGGGGAGGTGGGGGGTGTTTGTGTGTGGGAGTCTCTAGCACCTGTCATCAGCCACTCAAAGATCCACACAGTGACAGCAACATACACTTGCATGGGCCAACGTTGGCCACACTTCCACTCACTATCCCAGCTGTCAAGCTTCAAGAAGGCCTGGTCCCTGGCTCTGGAGATAAAGAGAAGGATGGAGGGTTGGCTGGGGGAGGAGGGATAGAGGGATGGAGGGATAAGGGGGGGCAGCAGCCCTGCAGTCACTGCCAGAGTGAAGACATATGGCGACGGAGACCTCCGTGGCCGTTTAACCAATTTTCTGCTTCTGAGTCCATTACCTTCCACTCTACAGCTCTACAGCTGTTTTGCACTGGCTTACACTGTTTCTTTCTCTCTCTCCCCATCCGAACATCATCATTCGGCATTGCAGAGTAGTATGGCTGGAGACGACTGTTAGGATCTGTGCTCTTCTACATCAAAGGCTAAAGTGGAGAATCCTTTGAGAGTGGAAAGTGATTAGGTTCTAATGGGAATATTAGGTATTTGGATTTCAAGTATACATATCAAAATTAGGTATTAAGTATTTGGATGATGTGTACAAAGCAACATATGCGACCATCACTGCTGTTCGCTCTTCTACATCTTGGGCTGGAGTAGAGCTGAGATATTTATTCAACAAAGAGCTTGTGGAATCCTTTGAGTGGGAAATAATTCTAATTAGAAAATTATGTATTTGGATTTGAAGTGTACAGTACACAGCAACATATGGGACTCTCTTTATTGCTGGTTTCCTAATGTCCATTCTAGAAAATGTATAAATTCCATTTAGATAAATAAGGGCAAGGGGGCATTGTTGCTACCAAAACCAATTGGACGAAGATTTGTTGATATCACATTTGATCAGTGGAGGCTCCTCAGAGGAGCAACGGGAAACATAAAAATTCCAGGCATATGCGTTGTTAGTGGCTATGACGTAGGGTTCAGTAAGGAGTTGATGGACAGTCAGAAGAGAGAAAGAAATGGTAGGAGGGACATCCCAGCTTCAAGTGGTGTCAGATTTCACACCCTGCTTCACACTGGCAGAAGAGTCAGGGCTACCGCTCAATGAAAGCTATTTTGATCTACGGTGACCACAGATACATTTATAAGCGAAAATGTTGGTCGGAAACGGTACCAGAACCATTTACGAGGCTTATTAATTTATTGCCACGGGGCCCACCGGAGCAACTGCTAAATTGCTTGCTGTCTCTATACTGTACTGCATCATTGTATAAACGTGTTATTTCTAGTAGCTATGTTGACTATGTCGTTAGCTAATATGGTGACAACAATGTTCACTGCTCAAAAAAAATAAAGGGAACACTTAAACAATACAATGTAACTCCAAGTCAATCACACTTCTTTGAAATCAAACTGTCCACTTAGGAAGCAACACTGATTGACAATACATTTCACATGCTGTTGTGCAAATGGAATAGACAACAGGTGGAAATTATAGGCAATTAGCAAGACACCCCCAATAAAGGAGTGGTTCTACAGGTGGTGACCACAGACCACTTCTCGCTTCCTGGCTGATGTTTTGGGCAGGAGGAGCAATGCCAGAGCCCTGCAAAATGACTTCCAGCAGGCCACACATGTGCATGTGTCTACTCAAACGGTCAGAAACAGACTCCATGAGGGTGGTATGAGGGCCCGACGTCCACAGGTGGGGGTTGTGCTTACAGCCCAACACCGGGCAGGATGTTTGGCATTTGCCAGAGGACACCAAGATTGGCAAATTTGCCACCCGTGCCCTGTGCTCTTCACAGATGAAAGCAGGTTCACACTGAGCACACGTGACAGACGTGACAGTCTGGAGACGACGTGGAGAACATTCTGCAGCCTGCAACATCCTCCAGCATGACCGGTTTGGCGGTGGGTCAGTCATGGTGTGGGGTGGCATTTCTTTGGGGGGCCGCACAGCCCTCCATGTGCTCGCCAGAGGTAGCCTGACTGCCATTAGGTACCGAGATGAGATCCTCAGACCCCTTGTGAGACCACAAGCTGGTGCGGTTGGCCCTGGATTCCTCCTAATGCAAGACAATGCTAGACCTCATGTGGCTGGAGTGTGTCAGCAGTTCCTGCAAGAGGAAGGCATTGATGCTATGGACTGGCCCACCCGTTCCCCAGACCTGAATCCCATTGAGCACAATTGAGCTCCATCCAACTCCATGCACTACAGACTGTCCAGGAGTTGGCAGATGCTTTAGTCCAGGTCTGGGAGGAGATCCCTCAGGAGACCATCCGCCACCTCATCAGGAGCATGCCCAGGCGTTGTAGGGATGTCATACAGGCACGTGGGAGCCACACACACATGGGTTGATAAATTTGATTTCCTTTGATCATTTTTGTGTGATTTTGTTGTCAGCACATTCAACTATGTAAAGAAAAACGTATTTAGTAAGAATATTTCATTCATTCAGATCTAGGATATGTTATTTTAGTGTTCCCTTTATTTTTTTGAGCAGTGTACTTTCATTCATAGGCTAGGTTGTAGCAACCTCATGGTGGGTATAGGGAAAATTTGAGTATCATGTAGTAGCCTAAACCTATTCGTGTTACATTGAGCTGGGTGAATGGAATATGAATGCCAGTCATCCAATATGCTGTAATAGAAATAAGGCCATGCTCATAAAAATAATAATTATCCTTCCTCATCTTAAATGGCACCGACTGTCACTGCATCTGATTGGTGGACAGAGAAAATAGGAATCAATGTAAGATTGACAGATCAATACCAAAGCTGATAGGGACGTTTATCTCCATGAAGGTTACGTCTAAAATGATAATATGCCCTTAACCGGCATCAGAGCAGAAAAACTGTAGACAGAAAGAAAGCCCTGTTTATCAAATAGCCTGTGGGCATTTCATGTCCGAAGAGGCTATACTCATCTTTACTTTTTATGCTGCTGCCAATACAGTGGGGCAAAAAGTATTTAGTCAGCCACCAATTGTACAAGTTCTCCCACTTAAAAAGATGAGAGAGGCCTATAATTTGTATCATAGGTACACTTCAACTATGACAGACAAAATGAGAAAAAAAATCCAGAAAATCACATTGTAGGATTTTTAATTAATTTATTTGCAAATTATGGTGGAAAATAAGTATGTGGTCAAGAACAAAAGTTTATCTCAATACTTTGTCATATACCCTTTGTTGGCAATGACAGAGGTCAAACGTTTTTTGTAAGTCTTCACGAGGTTTTCACACACTGTTGCTGGTATTTTGGCCCATTCCTCCATGCGGTTCTCCTCTAGAGCAGTGATGTTTTGGGGCTGTTGCTGGGCAACACGGACTTTCAACTCCCTCCAAAGATTTTCTATGGGGTTGAGATCTGGAGACTGGCTAGGCCATTCCAGGACCTTGAAATGCTTCTTACGTGGCCACTCCTTCGTTGCCCGGGCGGTGTGTTTGGGATCATTGTCATGCTGAAAGACCCAGCCACTTTTCATCTTCAATGCCCTTGCTGATGGAAGGAGGTTTTCACTCAAAATCTCACGATACATGGCCCCATTCATTCTTTCCTTTACACGGATCAGTCGTCCTGGTCCCTTTGAGGAAAAACAGCCCCAAAGCATGATGTTTCCACCCCCATGCTTCACAGTAGGTATGGTGTTCTTTGGATGCAACTCAGCATTCTTTGTCCTCCAAACACGGCGAGTTCTAGATGAGTTCTATGACAAAGTTCTATTTTGGTTTCATCTGACCATATGACATTCTCCCACATCTCCTTCTGGATCATCCAAATGCTCTCTAGCAAACTTAAGCAGGGGGTCACGTCTGTCACTGCAGGATTTGAGTCCCTGGCGGCGTAGTGTGTTACTGATGGTAGGCTTTGTTACTTTGGTCCCAGCTCTCTGCTGGTCATTCACTAGGTCCCCCCGTGTGGTTCTGGGATTTTTGCTCACTGTTCTTGTGATCATTTTGACCCCACGGGGTGAGATCTTGCGTGGAGCCCCATATCGAGAGAGATTATCAGTGGTCTTGTATGTCTTCCACTTCCTAATAATTGCTCCCACAGTTGATTTCTTCCAACCAAGCTGCTTACTTATTGCAGATTCAGTCTTCCCAGCCTGGTGCAGGTCTACAATTTTGTTTCTGGTGTCCTTTGACAGCTCTTTGGTCTTGGCCATAGTGAAGTTTGGAGGGTGACTGTTTGAGGTTGTGGACAGGTGTCTTTTATACTGATAACAAGTTCAAACAGGTGCCACCATAATTTGCAAATAAATTCATTAAAAATCCTACAATGTGATTTTCTGTTTTCTTCTCATTTTGTCTCTCATAGTTGAAGTGTACCTATGATGAAAATTACAGGCCTCTCTCATCTTTTTAAGTGGGAGAACTTGCACAACTGGTGGCTGACTAAATACTTTTTTGCCCCACTGTATATTCCTCTTACTTTCAGGTGCATCATCAGCAACTTTCCACTAGAGTGAATTAAGTAACTGCCCTATGCGTGAAACACTGACCCATGTAAGCCCTGAGGTTCTTATGAGAAAGGCCTTGCACTGGTTTAGAGTATGATACAGTTGATCAAAAGTTAAATTCCCCTTTCATCCTAAAACCCACTGAGTGTAATCAAAGTCTAAAGAAATATGTGTTTGTCATGCATCACAGACATCACAGACTCCATTTATCCCCCTTGCCTAAACTCTAAGAAAATAAGATCATTTTTTGTCCCTATAGGAGAACACTTTTTGGTTCCAGGTAGAACCCTTTGGTGGTGAAACATATTGTACTTAGAACCTTTTAGTGGTAAAGGGGTTCCACGTAGAACCTTGCATTGGTGAAAGGTTCCACTTGTTTCCCAATGCTGTCCCAGTTGTTTTGAAGCACGAAGCAAGATAGAAAATCATGTAGGATGGCCCATTAATTAGATCTCTCAGGCACCGCCTATAATTCAACATGGTGTCACTTGGCCCTGATGCATTGACGTGTCTAAGGGTCTGTTTGTCAGGCTTATCTGCCATGCTAGCCTAATTGTAGCAAGCATGCGTACTGGCGGACTGACACTTAAATCTCAATATAATGGAGTCTGCCATTGGAGCTGCTATCCAGCTCCCCCTTAATAGCATACACATCAGTAGCAATTCAACTGTGACAGGGCAGTACAATTTGTCACATATGATCAGACATGATAGGGGTTTGTATGATGTCAGACTCTCTGCTGTCACCGGCTCTCTGACAAACATCAAAGCAGTGAGTAAACTATTACTGCAGAGTAGTTAGGTAAGCTGGAAGTCTGACCCGCAAGACTAGTAGCCTTTGCCATCACCAAGGACCTATCAACAACTAGCATTTGGCCCCTCTATTTTCATGTCTTTTTGAATTTTGATTTGTTTTGGTTAATGATGCAAAGAAGGCAAACATCTTTGATTTGGTCTGCTTCTGAGCACTGAACTATTTCACCATATGGTAGTATGGTTCAAACCGGGTCTGGGAGCTCAGCTCTGTGTATAACAATTGCGAATGACTTCTAATAGGGAAGGGAAGTAGTTCTGTTTGTATTTCAAAGCTGCTTTCTTGTTAGCTATCAGATGGAAATGGAGTACATTCTCAATGCATGAGGCTTGAGTTGTTGTTGGTTATACATTTTAATTACCCAAACAAATGCAGTCTAATTATTCATAGGTTACATTTATATTGGAAAGAGGCAAAAGCTCCATCTGTAGTAGAAAAACTGATTAACACATTTCCTTTGATGTGCCTGACCTCAAACCAGCAGTTTTATAATTACTGTTAGGGCATGAAGTATACTGTGTATTTGGATGAGATGAAGGACAAAGACCTACCAAATTACTACAGTACAATGCCAATACTGCTTTTGACAGATACGTTCTGAGCAATGGACAATAGAGAGGCATATATAGAACAACACGGGGCATCAGATTTGGTTTTGACCATGACTAAACGATGCAGTATTTGCTCATTTAAAAAAATGTCACCTTTTAATCAGGCTTAATGTGGTAGAAGCAATTTAAAGTATTCATAGCTGTGGGTCATATAGCACATTAATTAATGTCAATATAATTAAATTGAGTCTCCGGCAATATTAACTTAATGCCACAACTACTGTGTAGTGCCACACTAATAAGGTTTCTGTGATACTGCTGAAGAAATGGTCGCTCTTGTACCTCTTGAAGAGGAGGATCAGAAATGGGCATGTCACAAGTGAATACAACCACGAACACCAACGCAGTATACTGATACTAGAAAACATTGAGAACGCCTTCCTAATATTGAATTTGCTTTTTGCCCTCGGAACAGCCTCAATTCATCGGGGCATGGACTCTACAAAGTGTCGAAAGCCTTCCACAGGGATGCTGGCCCATGTTGACTCCAATGCTTCCCACAGTTGTGTCAAGTTGGCTAGATGTCCTTTGGGTGGTGGACCATTCTTGATACACACGGGAAACTGTTGAGCGTAAAAAATAACTGCAGAATTGCAGTTCTCAACACAAACCGGTGCCCATGGCACCTACTACCATACCCCGGTCAAAGGCACTTAAATCTTTTGTCTTGCCCATTCTCCCTCTGAATGGCACACACACACAATCCATGTCTCAATTGTATCAAGGCTTAAAAATCATTCTTTAAACTGTCTCCTCCCCTTCATCTACACTGATTGCAGTGGATTTAACAAGTGACATCAATAAGGGATCGTAGATTTCACCTGGATTCACCTGGTCAGTCTATATCATGGAAAGAGCATGTGTTCTTAATGTTTTGTATACTCAGTGTATATCTCCCATCAATAAATTATTCAAATAGATTACATGAGGACAGCTATATTATAGAAGAAGTTAATTGATGTTGCATTACATTGTCTCGTGTCATTGGAGAGTGAGCTAATGGAGACGTGCTTTTCGACTCATGCCATGCGCACTTTGCGTGGGTTGTATCTCTCACGCATCACTAATGCCACACACATAAAAAGGAGAGAGAAAGAGGGAGCACTACTACAGCAGCCAGCAATGCTCTTAAACCCATTCATTATGGCAGGGGGGGGATTAAGAGCCATGAACCCCATCCATTTGAAGTTTAAAGGAGTAATGTGCCGCTTAGCGTGAGGGAGTTCAATCACATTATATACTGTGTCTTCAATGCGAGAGGCTGGGACATCACTTGTGAGCGTTGATTTTTTTTAAAGTGTGTGTGTGTGTGCTTGAGCATGTGTTTGTGTGTTTATGCGTGTTTATGTGTTTGTTTGGCTCTCATTAGCTGCAGAACAAGCATTTCATGTAGCAAGCACCCGTCACTCTTTATAAAGCAATACACACATTGCCCTTGGTAACATAATCTTCCCATGTGTAAAGTTGATTTCAATGTTAAAAATAATTGTTTTTCACTTGTTACTAACTTCACCTAGCATTTTAAATTCCACCCTTAATTCAGTTGTCAAGCTAAATCCTGGCACTAGGACGGACAGAAAAGAGCAATGGAAAGATTGTGGGTTGTGTGCAGTTCAGGACATACTCCATTGTTTTTCCAGACTGGGTCATCCAATCAAATGCTCTTTAAATTTTCTGCCTGACCAATTGGGTGAAAATAACAGAAGATCTGGTATTTGGATGATGCTTGTGGTATTTGTAGTTTTTGTCATTATATCACACAGCATGGTGGAGGATTAGTTGTTTGTGATGTATTAAAAACCTCTAGCGACTCCCAAACCCGCATGCGGGAGCGTAATCATCGCCTGAAACTAATTAGCATAACGCAGCGGACATAAATATCTCTAGAAAATATCCCTATTCATGAAAATCACAAATGAAATATTTTGAGACACAGCTTAGCCTTTTGTTAATCACCCTGTCATCTCAGATTTTCAAAATATGCATTACAGTCAACGCTAGACAAGCATTTGTGTAAGTTTATAATAGCCTAGCATAGCATTATGCCTTGCTAGCAGCAGGCAACATTGTCACGGCAATCAGAAAAGCAATCAAATGAAATCGTTTACCTTTGATGAACTTCGGATGTTTTCACTCATGAGACTCCCAGGTAGATAGCCAAAGTTCATTTTTTCCCAAAATATTATTTTTGTAGGCGAAACAGCTCCGTTTGTTCTTCAGGTTTGGCTGAGAAATCGCCCGGGAATTGTGGTCACCACAACACCAATTTTTTTTCCAAATTAGCTCCATAATATCGACAGAAACATGGCAAACGTTGCTTAGAATCCATCCTCAAGGTGTTTTTCTAATATCTTTTTGATAATATATCCATGTCGGGACAATTCCTTTTTCTCTAGGACCGATTGGAGTAATGGCTACCTCTGTACTTTACGCGAGAATCTCTTTCGGAGCCACCATGTGACCACTTACGCAATGTGCCCCCATATGGCTATTCTTCAACAGAAATGCGTAAAACTACAATGCTGTAGACACCTTGGGGAATACTTAGAAAGCGTAAGCTCGTTGATGGTACATTCACAGCCATATAGGGAGTCATTGGAAGGCAGTACTTTCAAAATCTGGGGCACTTCAGGATTGAATTTTTCTCAGGCTTTCGCTTGCAACATCAGTTCTGTTATACTCACAGACAATATCTTTATAGTTTTGGAAACGTTAGAGTGTTTTCAATTATATTCATATTCTAGCATCTTTTCCTGACAAAATATCCTGTTTAAAACGGGAACGTTTTTTTCTCCAAAAATGACAATACTGCCCCTAGAGTTCCAAGAGGTTTAAGACACTTTACTACACATAATATCCATTTAGTGGTTTAGAGTGCTTATACAATGTTAATACATGAATATCTCTCCAACATCCACTCCGCTTTCTCTTGGCCTCTGTAGCATTTTGGCCCTCACAGGCACACACGGAGCTGACTCTTGCCTCTGGGGGGAGGGGTTTGTTGAAACCAACCAACCTCTTACATTCCACAAGAAAAATAGTTATTTCTCAGAATAATTTCAGGCTTCCTCGAACCTGAGGGTTAAGGGGATCATGACAGGGGGTGATGCTCACTCGTGTTTGGGGGCTCAGGGGTTAGTGGAAGAACAACAATCCCTGGATATCAGTCGTTCCAAAGCAGGGATCATCTCCACTCTATTTGTATCATCCAATTCTATTTGTTCTCAGAACCAACCTGCCAAACGTATCATAACTCTGATGGTTGTTTTGTTGACTGTAGTCGGATGCGGTGAACCCATTCCCACTGCATGCTCCATGTCTGTGTCTGTGTGCCTGTCAAGCCTCTTGTTACGCAGATGGAGTTGGGCCAATAATGGTGGATGGGGATGAGAATTGAGAGTGTAAGGACGGCATTGCCATTTGTAAGAGCCCAGCATATATATTACATGTTGTTGGTGCCTGGTACCTATTGTTCGACGTGGATTATCAATTTTACAGACGGCTGCTGCTGCTAAAACTGGTGTACTCAGACAACACTCTGTGTGTGGTTTAGTCAGTGACCACAGACACACGCAGAAACAGACACACACATACATGGGCACACACGCAGACATACACACACACACACAGTAACTCTCTCCAATACACACACACACACACACACACACACACACACACACACACACACACACACACACACACACACACACACACACACACACACACACACACACACACACACACACACACACACACACACACACACACACACACACACACACGCATTATCTAATTGAGGAGGATTTTACGAGGTGCCATTCAACTCGCATGGAAAGGCTTCTGGCAAGGCATGTAGAACCCTGTCTGAAACTTTGGATAGTATAAACATTAGATGCATCATGGTGGTGTAATGCCAATGCCATTTTATGTAGCGCAATGTCAATACCACATGTTAATGCCTTGTTAGTATATAAGGAGGACCTATGTGAATCACACACCAAGGTAGTTGGGATAAAGTCATATTATTTGTCTTGACTTAGTCCAATAATCTCTCCCCTGAAACCAGTGTCCAAACATGGTTCAAAATGCAGTTGTCTTCCAGCGTTGTCACATTGTTTTCAGAATTTACCATCAAACGTTTCCGGGAAGTAGGAGAGCCAGGAATCATGCTGAGAAGCCTGGGAGAGAGTCGTGGGTTTCCGTGGTGCAGCACAGTGGAGAGAGGGAGGGAGTTCAGGCACTCGACTTCTCTACCCCAGCGGTCGTTCAGGCAGCTTAGGGTTTTGATACTCTGCGAAGACTGAATCACTTTATTTTTTTTCAAAACCTGTATCTCTATTCACTCACTATAGTGTGTGGTCAAGTAGTATATTTGTAGAAACCTGTATTGTGTGGGACCTTGAAAAGTTTTGATAAAGCCACAAAGTGATGTCAGACACTTTAAGGGGATCGGTGGTGGATAAAGGAGTGAAGATTGCCTCTCCGGGTGTTCTTTCATGTCCTGATAGGCTGATTAATAGGCTGTGACCTGGGCACGAACCTAGCTTCACTCACCACACAGGTGCATTGCTGAATGGTTATGAGTGCCATGCCCTGAGCTCTAAAGGAAGCCGGAGCTCAAATCTTCCGTTATATACAAATGAAGATACAATACTGGCTATGATCGATTCTGCCCAAGAATGGAAAACAGGAATGGAAAGAATGAAAAACAACATTGTGGCAGTCACTCTGCCTTGATTGAAGGCCTGCTGCCAGCCAGTGTATCAGTTGTAAAGCCAGTTGGGCCAGTGCTATCTGGTGAACTCCATTAGACAGATAGTCAGGTAGTCCTCCCGGCACCAATACAATCCACTTTCATTCACAGTCAAAAGGAACTCGATGGAAGATCAGGAGCAATTTCCCTGTTGACCACTTTCATTTTAGCAATTGCATTTTGACACATACATTTTCATTTTTGAAGATTATTGATAATGAATGTTTTCTGAGGCATGAATGTATGTGTTATTCTGGGTTTATAAAGGCTTCATTTAGACAAAAGTTGTAGTTTGTTTAAAGTGGAACCAGGAAGAATAGTTTATCACATGCACTGACTATGGACAGTCAGAATTAGATTCAGTTGCAACCCTTTTGGCAACTGCGGATTGGGAGCAGGGCTATGGTGGCCTGTTTGAATTACCATGTATTCTTCATTGTTTACAATTTTAGGCTAAACTGTCGGGGGATTTGCTCATAAAATGAACACTGCTCTGCTGCCAATACAATTGCTCCTAAAAATGCATTCTATTGTTCTAGTACTATTTTGTATTGCTTTGTCTAAGTTGATTTGACCTTCTCTGTTAGATGCTCTGGCAACTAAACCACAGTATTCAGTATTCACGCAAAGTATTTTCAAACTTGAACAGACCCTCACTTGTTTCACCCCATTTGCAATAGGAAATCTGCGGAAAAGTCAGACAGGGCCGGACAGGACAGGGCTGGACAGGGCAGGACAGGACGGGAGAGGGCAGGACAGGGCAGGACAGGGCAGGACAGGACGGGACAGGACGGGAGAGGGCAGGACAGGATGGGACAGGACGAGACATGACGGGAGAGGGCAGGACGGGACATGACGGGACAGGGCAGGACAGGACGGGACAGGGCACACCCTGTGATTGTGGCTAATAGAACACTCCAATAAAACTTTCCTAAATGAGGATGTGCAACAGTACTGTAACTTAGTCAGGGTCAGTTCAAACCCAAGTTTGCCTTACGGTTGATCAAGGAGCAAAATTGGTACACTCGGTAAAACAGTCCTTCACGAGGGAGACAAATACAAGCAATGGTATCTCACGCAGACTTTCCAAAGCCTGTGAGAAAGCTATCCCTGCTAGCACATTTGGTTCCTTGGAAGTTGTGGGAACGGAGCCATACAGAATGTTTCCTGACTGGTTAAAACTTAACGTTTTTAAAATGTTCTGAGAACAGAAGTGAACAAAGTCAAATCAAATGTTATTTGTCATGTGCGCCGAATACAACAGAGAAATGCTTACTTAAGGCTCTAACCAACAGTGCAATTTTTAAGTAAAAAATGGGTATTAGGTTAACAAAAGATAAGTAAAGAAATAAAAAAAATAACAGTAAAAAAAAACAGTGAAACAAAATTACATTTAGCCTGTTCTGGAAATGTTTCTTTTTAGGTTGCAGGGAGGTTCTGAGAATGTTTTACTCTGGTTCCTTGGACATTTTCATGGGAGGTTTTATTAACGCTCTTAGAAAGGAAATTCTAGGTTATTTGGACATTTTGGATTTTTTTATTGTGACTAGGCATCAGTGAGATTCAAAACTATAATATCCTATTCTCTATACCTGTACATGGAATTAGTCCACTGCGCCACCAGGATGGAGCTAGCACGCCATGTTTTTTTACGCATACAAAGCTCTTCATTTTAGTCTATTGAAACAGACCCCATTTAAAAGGAAGCAAGCACTCATTAAGACCAATACATCTGAACACACTTATCAAGATAAAGGATAGAGAATGTTTTGTTGATGCTAAGAACGGAATGTACTTTTTTTTTTTAAACAACATTCTTTGAGCGTTCTCTTGTCGTTTTTATGTTGTTGTTTTCTTAACGTTCTCGGAGCAATTTGAAAACTTTACTTTCCATAGAACCATGAGGAAACCTGAAGGAAACATTATGCTGAAGTACTGACATTCCTATAGTAGAACATTGGTTCTTAACATTCTCTGAACTATTTGAGAACGTTCATGGTTTTACATTCCTTAAACATTACCAAAATTGAAATGAAATGTAACCATGTTTGAACTTTTAGGAAACGTTCTGTTAAAGAAATGAAATACCAAGAAAAACGTTTTTTTGTCAAGTTACTTAAATGCTGAGAAGGTTGACAAAGCCAAGCGTCTATCCTGCACCATTACCAGAAAGTTGTGGAAAGGATATATGCAAAATAACCATAAGACAACCACACTCTCACCAAACTTTAAGAAATGTATGCATATTTAAGAAATACATAATGTTCAAAGCTCGGTAACTACATTAAAAAAAAAACTTCTCAGCATGTAGTGTGTGACAGTTCCTTTTGTGATATCTTTACCCATGGTTGGCATATAGGCTCCATTTTCCCATAGTGTGCAGACAGTGCGAATCACAAGAAGTCAGAGGTGACCACATATGTCTCTGCTGGACAAACCACCTTTAGGTTATGAGTTAAACTCCCCCATGCCTACTCCTCTGTTCTGCTCTTTTGAATAACTGACTGAGGGCAGAAGGCTGGCTTCCTGTGTTTTCCTTCCTCTCCTCTACACTTTGCACTGAAGCACTCACTCTGGGCTATGTGTAACTCAGACGTTTGTTGGGGGAGTGTGTGAGTGTGTGAGTGTGTGCGTGAGTGTGTGTTGAGTGGGGGGTGTGCGTTCGTTCCAGAGTTTGGAACCAAAATGATTTCTGTCCTGTTCCACTGTTCCGACCAGCAAAATAAAGTTCTTAACCGGTTCTAGCAACAACAACAAAACCACAGGTTTTTTACATTTAGCCCATTAAATGACTTTCCCAATCAGTGCGGACAGAGCAGGCAAGCAAGTTTTTTACATGCATGATGGACAGATGTGTAGCCTATGGCGCAAGATGTGTCTGAAATTTTGTGGGTGGGAAGAGAGCGAGAGAAGGTTGAGAAGGAGGCTTGAAGCACTGGACATCTTGTTATGACATGGATTCTCTGAATTAGAACCACAGAATTATACCTCGGAGGAGCGGCTTCCATAGAGGAACTTGGAATGTCCTTTGAGCGAGCTAACAAGCTTGTGTGTGCAGAGTGGCACCAGAATTAAAAACAAGTCTTATCTTTTTGTAGTTAATGAATCCAACGTGAAACGTGATAACTAGTTTAAAATATATTTCCTGAATCATGCTTGTAATGTCAGAACAGTAGCCTGTACTTCGGAGGGGGAGGGGCAGGTAGCCTGAACACACACAAACACTGGCAAAGATTTTCAGCTTGGAGGAAGACACTGGAATACATATCTGGATGACAGAGTGAGGGCTTTGCATAGGCGCTTTGTTGCGTTTTTATGTGGTACTAGAAAAATGCCTGAAAAAATGCCTGGAATGTTCCTATGCTTTTAAAATAACAGTTCTATTCCAGAACAATATGGATCAAATTCGTTCCCGTTTCCGTTTCTGTTCCTTGGATCACTTTCTGTTCCTTGGATCACTTTCTGTTCCGGCTTTCAGTTCTGTTCCCTGCACCTATTCTAACCCCTTGTTCGTGCTTGCATGCGTGCATGATATGTGCCTTGAGATCTACTTGCTAGAGGTGCAGTTTGTGAGTGACATAAGCTTCTTTGCTCCTTGTGGATTGGGATTCATTAGCTCAGACATTATTTCAAATTATGGTTTGAGAGTGATTCACAGATCTGTTTCTGATTTAGCAAAAATCCCCCATGGGACAGGTTCTTTTCTCAGGCTTTTGATATTAAGAGTGGAGACTTCCCATTTCACTCCACCCAAATTGAGATGTGCAGATTTTATTATGACCTTTTAATCAGAAGCCAGCTGATAAGTATTTCACATTTAAACTGCCAACTTCACTTTAAAAATATACATTTTTAAACACACGCACACTCTCAAACAAACTCACTCCTATCCACTTTGCTTAGGAGAAGGATTAAGTTGTATAGAATACTACATGGGCATAATGAGTCAATGACCCCTGGATATGTCTCCATACCAACCTCCCCATGACCCCTAGATATACAGTATCTCCTTGCCAACCCAGATTTACCTCTCTCTCTCTAGGGACTAGGAATATATAGGTACTACAATGACTTGGGATTTAGGGACAACAACGACTACAAATTCCCCACCATTCTGTCACCCTTCATTTTCTTTGTTTTTACCAACCATGTACTTATTCAAATGGATTATACATTTGGAATTACTTAGCACAGAAGTGTTATGCTTGGTAAGATATTCCTCATGTGTGAAAGATACCTGCTGTGCATCAGCTTCACACCACATGGCAGTGTCTGAATTAGTTGAGTGAATGGAATGAATTAATGTTGTAGTGTATTGGCCAGCTGCAGTGATGATGTGTGGTCATTATGCGGCATTAGAGTGCATTACTGTAGAACCACGGCTAAGATGTTGCCAAACATGGTAATTATGTGAATGTCAGTCAAGAAGTACTTTAATGAACGTGTGATTGCATTATCAAGGCTAACACCGTTTTTGTAAAGATTGATTGATCAAATATTCTGCCAGTTTATTACTACGGAAGAATGCATTCAGTGGAACTACATTTCCACGTCTTGCTCATCCTGTTTGTAAGCTGAAGGTTATGCCAGAACATGCTACTGACACAGAGCACCATTTTGTTGTGATAATGAATCACCGTTATTAAGAGACAGAGCATATAAGTAGAGCTCCCTGAGAGGATAAGTAATGTTTCAAGCGCAGCTCCTTGTGACACGCTCTGAATTCTCCTTTCATCAACAAGGACACAAGCTAAGCAGACAAGCAAGCAGATGAGGTTACATAAAACCCCATTAATGTTCTCAAGCAGTCAAGGCTATTTTGAGTGTACTGGCTCTAAGGCAGACCAGGCCCCTGTGTGTGTTTTTTATTTTATATTCTTGCTTCCTCTCTTCATGGATTATTGCATTCCAATTTCAACATATTACGAAATGTAGGTCACAAATCAATTTAGTGTCATTTGTAGGAAACCTCAAGAGGAGGGATGGGGGTAGGAGGAGGGGAGCAGGGTCTTAGATTAGCAGGCCGCCGCCTCTTCTCCTCTTCCCTGTCTGGGTGTGTGGGCATTGGCGCTAGAGGCTCTTCACGTGAGACCGACCACGGAAAGAATGGGCGGTTTGAGTTTATGAAATACGGCCTGCATGGGTTTCATTTAGCCATCCTTGCAACAGGTGGATAACATGTATTTTCCCCAACACTTTTATTCCGCCAACAATTTGGCTCGCAGGCGATTTTATTTGCCCCCACCCCCAACTTAAAAAATAAATAACTACAATTTAATTGTTGGACAGCAAATCAGCTCTAAGTGATTTTAATTTTGGAAATCCGTTTCCTAAGTATTCCCACTCATAGTAGAGATAACGGTAACTTCCAAAATAAAAGAATCACCAACATAATGTGTCTTAATAGAACTTTGGGCCACCACCAACCAGAACAGCTTCAATGCACCTTGGCAAGTGTCTGGAACTCTAGTAAAGGGACACGTCGCCATTCTTCCATGGGACATTTCATCATTTTTTTTGTCAACTATTATATACGTTTGGGCATCTTGCGTACAATTTGCAGTCTTACAAATGATGTGTGATCATCTTCCGGCATCCTGAACGTTCGCTCAAGAACAAATTGGCCTGCGGCTGAATCTAGTTGATGATTCCTGGCCTATAGAGATATTTATGTATCTACGGCATATGTTTCTCTAGCTCTGTACATTTTGATTGAATCTTTATTTAACTAAGGAACTAAACAAATTCTAATTTACAATGACAGCCTACTCCGGCCAAATCCTAACGACGCTGAGCCAATTGTGCGCCGCCCTATGGGGTTCCCAATCACAGCTGGTTGTGATAGAACCTGGAATCGAACCAGGGTCTGTAGTGATGCCTCTAGCACTGAGATGCAGTGCCGTAGACCACTGCACCACTCGTGAGGGCCAGGGTACTCAGAAGGGAAAGGGTGCATGTGAATATATTCTTTACAGCCTACATGACAAGCTAGTGCAATATGCATGCATAATTGACATGAATGCTTGTACTTCAGGTTCAATGGAAAGTCCTGAAGGTTTTAACTCTGCAGGTTGTTCGTTATACTGTACATCACGGAACCCTATAGTGAAGTAATGTATATAAATAACGAACAATTCATGCCACAAATGTAAAATATGTGCATAAAAGCAACATGTAAAATGAATGCAGTATTTTACGATGCTGAGACTAGGAGTATGTCTGATAGTCAATGAATTTGATACATTAGCATCATTTTTTTTATTCAGTGAACAGCATAGAAATGCACTATTGGGAACTTGGGGATATTTTCTGCCTTTTCGTGTGGGAGGTAGGCTGACTAATGCTAGATACTAGACATAGTGTCCGCCTATGTTTCCCTCGTCTCAAGTCGACAGTGAAGTTCACATCAGTACTGAATTTATGTCATCTGTCTTTTAGATAAATGTGTTTTACCCCAGTTCCAGAAACAGACTGACTAGACTTGTTTTCTCTTTATTTATTTCTCTTTTCCTTTTCAGGTGTTGACCATCTGGGCAGTGGTGATCTCCGGGACAACGGCTGACCTGACCTGTGATACACTGCTCCTGCTGTCCACCAATCTCACTGGTGAGGCCCTCCTCCAGTCGTCTAAGGACAGTTTTCTATGTGGGCGGGGAATATGGTGTCGGAACATTTTTACTGGTCTATCATGTTAAATCGGAAGTTGAATCATTCTGAGTTTCCCCTTCACTGAATAGGCACTGGTGGAATACTGTACATAGGCAACAACAGTCATATTGGTCATATTGGTCAGTCCACAGCGTCAGTGGCCAACAGCAAGGCAACTGAGCAAGAATGTGTTCCCAGTAGAAGTCCATGTGCAGTTTGTAGTCCCAATCACCGATAATAACACAAAGCTTTCAAAACGTGAGGGCTGAAAGCAATAATTTTGCATGTGTTTTTCTGCTGCTCATTAAGAAAAATAAGGTGTGGGTCTTGGAGGTATGGTTCGGTGTGGGTGTGTTACGTTCACTATATCGTACCCTGGCAGTTATTGTTGTTTGTCCCTATTGAGTCATGGTAGCAACCATTTTCCTTCAAAATAGTCCGAATTAATTTGGATAAATCATGAAGTCTGTCATTAACATCAACGTTTTTGCCGAGGAGGTCTTGGTCGTTCAATTTGACATCTAGCTAAGGTGTCTGGTGCAGTATTTCTCAAGTACATTTTTTTTGCATGGAAACTAGAGGTGCACTGCAGTATCGAGTCAGCTGCTACTACGCTCACTACTGATGTCCTGCAGCTCATTAAGACTACCTATTACCCGAGTACAGTATGTGTCTGTCTGGCAGTCTTTCATAGGGAATCATGTTACAAAGTAGATTGCGGTGGGACACAAGATGCTCGCAAATGTGTTTTGAATTTTTAATATTGAATATTGTCATTTGTAGGAAACCTCAGAGGAGGGATGGGGGTAGGAGAAGGGGAGCAGGGTCTCCATTTGTAATTTTGCCCAAAACAGTGGCAGACTCGAGTGATTACTATCAAACACATCAGCAAGTTGCAACTCAATAAGCTTAGGAGCCAAGTGTTCTTTCAACATAACATTGGCGACATGTTGTCTTATGTAAACAAGTCAGAGTGTCTGGTATGAGAAACAGACGCCTCACAAGTCCTCAACTGGACTCTTCATTAAATAGTACCGGCAAAACACCAGTCTCAACGTCACAAGTGAAGAGGTGACTCCGGGATGCTGGCCTTCCGAGGCCAGTTCCTCTGTCCAGTGTCTGTTCTTTTGCACATTTTAATCTTTTATTTTTATTGGCCAGTCTGAGACATGGCTTTTTCTTTGATACTCTGCCTAGAAGGCCAGCCTCCTGGAGTCTCCTCTTCACTGTTGATGTTGAGACTGGTGTTTTGCTTGACTACATGACAATGGTGTGGGCAGGAGATTTCCGTAGGCTGTGGGATCTTATTGCATGAGCAGTTTATCAAATCTGTCTAATCGTCTACGATGGTGATGGGACTTAGAGTTGCACCTTAGTTACCCTCAGTATCAATCTAGGAGTAGTCTGTGATGATTGCAGTCTCTTTTCCATAAGGATTAGCCCTCCCACCCCCACACCTCGCACCCATCACCCTCCACTTTCACTTCAAAGGCCAATCAAAACATTATGTGGAGCAGTTGCTCTGTGCTGTATGTGTGAACACAATGTGTTTGAGGCCATGATTTGGTGGAGCTCAGATCCGATAAGATCTATGAAGATGGATTGTCTCTGAGTTATCAGAGACTGCATGTGGAATAGATATCATGTTATAGAGCACACTTCATAGACCCGTCTTTATAGCTTCTTATGAGGCTCATTTGGCCTGTAATGCAATTATAATTTGACCTGTAGCACAAACCTTCAGACAGGTGTACAGTCGTGGCCAAAGTTTTGAGAATGACACAAATATACATTTTCACAAAGTTTGCTGCTTCAGTGTCTTCAGATATTTTTGTCAGATGTTACTATGGAATATTGAAGTATAATTACAAGCATTTTATAAGTGTCAAAGGCTTTTATTGACAATTACATGAAGAAGATGCAAAGAGTCAATATTTGCAGTGTTGACCCTACTTTTTCAAGACCTCTGCAATCCGCCCTGGCATGCTGTCAATTAACTTCTGGCCCACATCCTGACTGATGGTTGTCCATTCTTGCACAATGAATGCTTGGACTTTGTCAGAATTTGTGGGTTATTGGTTGTCCACCCGCCTCTTGAGGATTGACCACAAGTTCTCAATGGGACTAAGGTCTGGGGAGTTTCCTGGCCATGGACCCAAAATATAAATGTTTTGTTCCCCGAGCCACTTAGTTATCACCTTTGCCTTATGGCAAGGTGCTCCATCACGCTGGAAAAGGCATTGTTTGTCACCAAACTGTTCCTGGATGGTTGGGAGAAGTTGCTCTCGGAGGATGTGTTGGTACCATTCTTTATTCATGACTGTATTCTTAGGCATAAATGTGAGCACACTCCCTTGGCTGAGAAGCAACCCCAAACATGAATGGTCTCAGGATGCTTTACTGTTGGCATGAGACAGGACTGATGGTAGCGCTCACCTTGATTTCTCCGGACAAGCTTTTTTCCGGATGCCCCAAACAATCGGAAAGGGGATTCATCAGAGAAAATGACTTTACCCCAGTCGTCAGCAGTCCAATTCCTGTTCCTTTTGTAGAATATCAGTCTGTCCCTGATGTTTTTTTTCTGGAGAGAAGTGGCTTCTTTGCTGCCCTTCTTGACACCAAGCCATCCTCCAAAATTCTTCGCCTCACTGTGCATGCAGATGCACTCACACCTGCCTGCTGCCATTCCTGAGCAAGCTCTGTACTGGTGGTGCCCCGATCCTGCAGCTGGATCAACTTTAGGAGAGGGTCCTGGAAATTGCTGGACTTTCTTGGGTGCCCTGAAGCCTTCTTTACAACAACTGAACCACTCTCCTTGAAGTTCTTGATGATCCGATAAATTGTTAATTTAGGGGTAATCTTACTAGCAGCAATATCCTTGCCTGTGAATCCCTTTTTGAGCTAAGCAATGATGGCGGCACGTGTTTCCTTGCAGGTAACCATGGATGACAGAGGAAAAACAATGATTCCAAGCACCACCCTCCTTTTGAAGTTTCCAGTCTGTTATTCAAACTCAATCAGCATGCCAGAGTGATCTCCAGCCTTGTCTTCTTCAACACTTACACATGTGTTAACGAGAGAATCCCTGACATGATGTCAGCTGGTCATTTTGTGGAAGGGCCGAAATGCAGTGGAAATGTTTTGGGGGGATTCAGTTCATTTGCATGGCAAAGAGGGACTTTGCAATTAATTGCAATTTATCTGATCACTCTTCATAACATTCTGGAGTATATGCAAATTGCCATCATACAAACTGAGGTAACAGACTTTGTGAAAATGAATATTTGTGTCATTCTCAAAACTTTTGGCCACGACTATACAGTTGGCTACACAGAAGCCCATGAAAAGTGAAGAGCTTTTAACGTCAGAGCATCGAGCATATCATGTCAAGCACATTATCTAGACATGTCAAAGATGAAATTATCCATAACTCCCACTCACCATGATAGTGTTTAAAATGGGATTCAATGGGATTTTTGGGGGTCATTTCTTTGTTTCCCTTTTACCCAGTCTGTTCAAAGATGGTTACTGAGAAAGGATGACAAATATATTTTCTCAACCCTTCATCATACATTTTCACATGAAATTGTCAACCACCACAGAGGATAGGTTATTTTGTGTCTCTTTCAGAGGAAAAGGTCAGAAATATGGTTGGATATAGAGTTTACACAGAACAAAATGTAACAGTTTCTTTCTTCAACTGTCATTCTCATGTCATGAGGTCACCACCTTCTCTTAGAGCACTCTTGTGAAAAAAACAACGCAAAAGTTCTGAGATGACACACAACGAACGGGAACATAGTCTTCCCTGCCCATCACACAATTTTTCAGAGCTATTTCTTCCTTGTCTTTTCAACTTCCACATGAAAGGTGAAAACACAACACAGGGATGGGCATGAATGACAAACTACAATGACAATATACTACTTAAAAAATACCCCAAAGACCAATGTATCAAAATCAAATAAAACATATTTCTGCAACGTATTGTATTTAGTTAACATACATGTATTTTATTTTTTAGAATGCAAAAATACATTTGCAAGTAGCCACCCGGAAAGCAACAACATTCTCAGTAACGTTACAGAAACGTCTTACTTACTATGACTGGATATGTTGTTGTTCATCTACCTAAGTTGAATGCACTGTTACTCTGGAGAAGATTGTCTGCTAAATGACCAAAATGTAAAGGTATATATGAAAATGAACAACTGCAGAGCACACTGGGAACTGTCATTGGCCTAGTTTAGTGGGGCTCTTGAACCATCGGGTTCTTGCTCACCTCCCTGACCAAGTCCTCTACTCCTAATGCTTATTTTGGCCAGATGGCCAGCTCTAGGAAGAGTCTTGGGTGTTCCAAACTTCTTCCATTTGAGAATGATGGAGGCCACTGTCTTTTGGGGATCTACAATGCTGCAGAAATGTTTTGTCACATTCCCCAGATCTGTGCCTCGACGCAATCCTGTCTCGGAGCTCTATGTGAAATTCCTTTGACTTTCATGGCTTGGTTTTTGCTCAGACAAGCACTGTCTACTGTGGGACCTTACATAGACAGATGTGTGCTTTTCCAAATCACACAGGATGCAGCTGAGCTCAATTTCAAGTCTCATAGCAAAGGGTCTGAATACTTATACATTTGCAAACATTTCTAAAAATCTGTTTTCGCTTTTTGTCATTATGGGGTATTGTGTGTAGATGGATGATAGAAAAAGGTCATTGAATCCATTTCAGAATAAGGCTGTAATGGAACAAAATGTTGAAAAGGGAAAGGGGTCTGAATACTTTCCAAATGCACCGTTCATTTAGTAGAAACTCTCATCACACAGTAGCGCCATCAGACTTTTGATACCAATGTAGGGTGAAAGAGGACAACAAAAATGTGAACAGCTGTATATAAAAATGGCATAGAGAAATATTTTGAAAATACAAATGACAGCTTTCGAAATATCTTGTTCGAAAATAGATTGTGTGTAGTTCAGCCGAGTGTAATACAAAATGCAAAATACTCAGAAGAAATTAAAATACATATTTCACACAGTACATGTAACAGAAATACTGCCCATCTCTGACGAGACTAGAGCTTTGCAAATAAACTATGCAAATAGAGTGGGGTTCCAAAATGATTGACACCCTTGAAAAGATGAGCAACAATGACTGTATAAAATAAATAATTCAAATACTAAGTTACATTGTATGTTCCAAAAAATATATATTTTATACTAATACAATTGCTCAGAGAAAGAGATTTGGTTTAACAAGTAATATATCTTTAAAAAAAAAATGTTTTCAAAATTGTTCAATACCTCAACTTGCGAAGATAACTGCACTGAGATGTTGTATAAGTTGGAGAACACATTGGGAGGGAGCTTAGACCATTCCCCCATACACAATCCTTCTCCACGCAAAAATCCTTCTAGATCCTTGGTATCCCTCGTCTGCGCTTTGGGACTTCTTTCTGAAATTCAAACCACCAGTTTTTATTGGGCTTGACGTTCTGAGACTGAGATGGCCATTGCAAAATGTTGTTGCCAATTAACCACTTCTTTTGTCGATTTTGATTTGTGCTTTTGGGGATATACAAAACCTGTATTACTTGTCAAACAAAATCTTGTACAATTGTATTAGTATAAAATAATATAATTTTTTTTTTAAATGTTTGCGTACAATACAGCTCAGTATTTGCCTAGTTAAATAAAGGTTTACAAAAACGCTGATGAAGCTGCAGTATTGATGTTGTCTCACCTTGAATAAGCCTGCTAATTGGATGGAATCCATTTTCAACTAATGCAATTGTCACGCCCTGACCTTATATATCTCTGTTTTTCTATATATTTTGGTTAGGTCAGGGTGTGACTACCGTGGCTACTCTAGTTTTTGTATGTCTGTGTTGGCCTGATATGGTTCCCAATCAGAGACAGCTGTTTATCGTTGTCTCTGATTGGGGATCATATTTAGGTAGCCAATTTCCTCATTCTGTGTTGTGGGATCTTGTCTATGTTTAGTTGCCTGTCAGCGCTAGTTGTATAGTGTCACCGTTCGTTTGGTTGTTTGTTGTTTTGTTCAGTGAGTTTCAGTTTATTAAAATGATGTGGAACTCTACGCACGCTGCGCCCTGGTCTCATCATTAGGACGAACGTGACAGCAATAAGAAATTTCCTTCTTCTTTTAAGGATCAAATTAGCTCGTGTGCAATTAACTATTTGTGGCAGTTGGACCAGCGAGCGATGGTTCAGTAACACTCACGTGCATGCAATCATGGGTACGCACACAGTTCTTTAATTAGCCACGAGTGCTTTTGAAGGGATATCGAAGGATAAGATGCACATTAGCCACTACTTGGTTGCAATTAAACAGCTTAGTAAAAAGAATAATGTATATCCTTTTTTATCCATAGCCTTTATGAGCCCCCTTTTGACCTACAAAGGGAAGATACTGTGGCAAATTGTTATGAGCAGAGAAAAGAGGGGAACGTGATGATAGTGGCTTATGATTAAGGTCGTTGCAGTGCTGAGAAAGAACACTGAGGATGTCTAATAGACAAGCTATTAACGCAGAGAGAAATCATCGACTTTGTTTAACACAATCGTCTCAGCCCACTTCAATAAACTGTTCTAAGAACTGCTGTTTTGAAGTCAGCGCAATCAAGGGCGATGGCTGGCGTCAATAGACGTTGACATATCAAACTTGTGGGTGGGGTGGGGGAGGTTGTGCAGCAGTTGTTCTGTTTCCATGGTGACTATTGAACAGAACTTCAATGGGGATATGTACTGTGGCCCCCTCGTATTATTACTTGCTGCTGTGTAAACGTAATATGTCCAGTAAGTTATGAACTCCTCCCCATAATTGTATACCTGGTTGTTTATTCTATAGGCTTTGTCATTTCATTCACAAAATTCAGAGCATGTTTTCCTATGGATTTGATGTTCCTTCCCACCAGACATCCTGCTATCTGCAGCAGAGGATGTTTACTCCCTTCCACATATCAAGAGATTAATCTGTCTCTCATCTCTCCCTCTCTCTCCTTTTCTGTCTCATTCTCTCATCTCTCTCTCTCTCTCTCTCTCTCTCTCTCTCTCTCTCTCTGGCTCCATCCATCTCTGATATCTGTGCCTGTTAAACAGAGGGAAGCTTTGGGAAAGTATGCGGATCAAACAGTGATCAACATCTCATCTCAGATTTCATGAATCAATGTCTGTCTCCCCTTAATGGGCCACTGGAGGCCATGATTTATCAGTGCTATTACACCAACAAGTTGTTGAAGTGGTTGTAGTATTAAACGTCTCCCTTAACAACTTTCCGAAATGACTACCGTAAAGTAATTCTAACCTATTTGTATTTATCCAGGATTTGCCTGGGTAGATCTCTTATCTACATAGCTTATACTGTACTCATCACACAGTCACTAATAGCTTTCAGTGTGTGGGGGAGAGAGAGAGCGCGGTACTGCCTATCCTGCCTATCCATCAATCTTCATAGTAAGCCAATTATTGAGAACAAAAAGCTTGATTTTACTTGAAATGGTGTGAAAAGATGATTGCAACTGTTTTAGGCTCTGTTTCTAACATCTGCAGTTTGCATGAGTCATAGTTTATTAATTGAGCAATAAACTTGTCAAGTTGCATTACGCCAGTCAGCGGTGAAATGAATCACTGGAACGTGTGTGTGGGATGACTCACGCACATGAATGAATGCAAGGAATAATGATTGGTGCGTGAGCACAGTATTTAGGTGAGTGGTAGGGCTGGATCTGTTTTTTTATAGCCTGGAGAGTTGACTGAGAACACATTCACAGCAACAACCTGGGGAATAGTTACAAGCTGGGGATAATCAGGTGACCATGATGGTATGAGGGACAGAACATAGCCAGAACACTGGGTTTAACACCCCTACTCTTACATTACATTTACATTTACATTTAAGTCATTTAGCAGACGCTCTTATCCAGAGCGACTTACAAATTGGTGCACTCACCTTATGACATCCAGTGGAACAGCCACTTTACAATAGTGCATCTAAATCTTTTAGGGGGGGGGGGGTGAGAAGGATTACTTTATCCTATCCTAGGTATTCCTTAAAGAGGTGGGGTTTCAGGTGTCTCCGGAAGGTGGTGATTGACTCCGCTGTCCTGGCGTCGTGAGGGAGTTTGTTCCACCATTGGGGAGCCAGAGCAGCGAACAGTTTTGACTGGGCTGAGCGGGAACTGTACTTCCTCAGTGGTAGGGAGGCGAGCAGGCCAGAGGTGGATGAACGCAGTGCCCTTGTTTGGGTGTAGGGCCTGATCAGAGCCTGGAGGTACTGAGGTGCCGTTCCCCTCACAGCTCCATAGGCAAGCACCATGGTCTTGTAGCGGATGCGAGCTTCAACTGGAAGCCAGTAGAGAGAGCGGAGGAGCGGGGTGACGTGAGAGAACTTGGGAAGGTTGAACACCAGACGGGCTGCGGCGTTCTGGATGAGTTGTAGGGGTTTAATGGCACAGGCAGGGAGCCCAGCCAACAGCGAGTTGCAGTAATCCAGACGGGAGATGACAAGTGCCTGGATTAGGACCTGCGCCGCTTCCTGTGTGAGGCAGGGTCGTACTCTGCGGATGTTGTAGAGCATGAACCTACAGGAACGGGACACCGCCTTGATGTTAGTTGAGAACGACAGGGTGTTGTCCAGGATCACGCCAAGGTTCTTAGCGTTCTGGGAGGAGGACACAATGGAGTTGTCAACCGTGATGGCGAGATCATGGAACGGGCAGTCCTTCCCCGGGAGGAAGAGCAGCTCCGTCTTGCCGAGATTCAGCTTGAGGTGGTGATCCGTCATCCACACTGATATGTCTGCCAGACATGCAGAGATGCGATTCGCCACCTGGTCATCAGAAGGGGGAAAGGAGAAGATTAATTGTGTGTCGTCTGCATAGCAATGATAGGAGAGACCATGTTAGGTTATGACAGAGCCAAGTGACTTGGTGTATAGCGAGAATAGGAGAGGGCCTAGAACAGAGCCCTGGGGGACACCAGTGGTGAGAGCGCGTGGTGAGGAGACAGATTCTCGCCACGCCACCTGGTAGGAGCGACCTGTCAGGTAGGACGCAATCCAAGCGTGGGCCGCGCCGGAGATGCCCAACTCGGAGAGGGTGGAGAGGAGGATAAATATGGTTCCCAATCAGAGACAATGACTAACACCTGCCTCTGATTGAGAACCATATCAGGCCAAACATAGAAAAAGACAAACCAGACACACAACATAGAATGCCCACCCAGCTCACGTCCTGACCAACACTAAAACAAGGAAAACACACACGAACGATGGTCAGAACGTGACAGCAAGCCAGCAGATGGATGCAGGATGGCATGCTGTTGACAATTGTTATGGTAGATGGTTTAGAGGAAACAGTACCACCAGTGCACTGAAGAGTGGCACCTTTCTCAAGTAGTTGTGTCATATTTGAGTTCTTGATAGAATTTGAGACCAGTGTGAACGGTATACTCTGAGAGCTACAATAGGGTGACTAGCTGGAAGACAACTCTGACTCTTCTTCAGTTGCGTTCAGTCAGCCGCACTGACCCCATCTGGTAGAATAGAGGGCATTTACCTCTGCTACTGTACAGAAGACCATCATGAGATGGGACTTGGTCTTGGGAGATGGGTGATCTATTAGAGTGCCCATTGAATACATACAGTACTGTGAAATTATTGTTTACTGAGATGGAAAAGCAAATTCAAGACTGTGTATCTCTATGGGTTTTTCAAGGTATCAGAGAGATCACAGGGATCTGTTTGTACTGTATTGGCTCTGAGCCTGTATAGGTTGCAAGGCATGTCATCTCATTGGCCTGGTCCTTTGACATATCATCTCCCCATGCAGGGGCTCCCTGAACCAAGGGCATAGGATCACTAGGGGCCTGCAGTCTCTCTGGAATGATTGCTTGAGTCCCAAATGGCACCCTATGTAGTGCACTAGTTTTGATCAGGGCCGATAGGGTTCTGGTCAAAAGTAGTGCACTGTGTTGGGAATAGGTTGCAGCCTCTCTAATTATAACTATTTAGAATGGATGGACTGTCACAAGCCATGTCCAGAGCCTGTTCCCTGTAAGGGGAGGATGTTATGGTAATGTTTGTGGAGCGTGGACACAGTCATCACGCGTGAGTACATCCCTGGGGAATTCCTCTATTATAGAATCATTCTGAAGATGGATTGTAGGACTTGTGTTATCAATGTAGTACCACACGTTCTGTGTGTGCTGTCTGTGTGACCTACCCTCCAACAAGCAGACCGCATGTCCTCACAGTGCTCACAGTGTGTGGACATGCGGTCCATTGGTTAGAGGGTTAGTGGGTGTGTGTGCATGTGTGCATGCATGCTAAGTGCTTGGATGTGTGTCTGTGTGTGTCTTTCTCTGAACATAACACAACCGTTTATGTTGAAATCATGTTCTTGGGCCAACTTGTTTTATGTCAGTGAATGGCAGCCACAGTGGCAGGTAGGGGGAACAGACTGAAGGCCGAAGAGACAGGCCTTTAGGAGCTGTGAAAATGCATTGTAAATATCAACCATCATATCAACATTACACGGCCTACAAGCAAGGCCAAGTCTCACATACTGAACATGAACATGGACTCCTACCAAAATGGGATGTGAATCCACCAAAGATACAGGATGAATCATTGAAACAGTTAGCAGTGTTTTGAGGATGAAATGGGTTGTGTGTTTGAGCCACTACAGTGTGACCTCTATATTCCGGCTCAGGACTTGAGGATGATCTAAGATTAAATGAAAGGACGGCCTGTCCATTCATGTGAGACTGCCTCTGACTTCATTAGCCCAAACTGCCTGTACTTTATGAATGTTTTAATATATATTTATGTTTTATTGACATGGATAGCGTCCTCTATCCAACTGTCCTTTGATCTAAGTTCAATGAGTGGAAAAGAGACGGTTGTCGGACATGGAATTATGTTTGGAAGGAACTATTTGACAGTCATGAGTGCTAGGTTTCCTTCATGATGAGATGCGATGCGGCCCTGGCTCAAACAAAACATGCTCCATGGGTGCCATGTACCCTGCACTTTTTGAATAATGCACCTGTACATCAAAGTATACGCCGGAGAGAAAAAGGGAATATTTCCATGTAAACACAGCAAAAAAAGAAACGTCAACTGTGTTTATCTCAAACAAACTTATTAACATGTGTAAATATTTGTATGAACATAACAAGATTCAACAACTGAGACAGAAACTGAACGAGTTCCACAGACATGTGACGAACAGAAATTGAATAATGTGTCCCTGAACAAAGGGTGGGGGGTCAAAGTCAAAAGTAACAGTCAGTATCTGGTGTGGCCACCAGCTGCATTAAGTACTGCAGTGCATCTCCTCCTTGTGGACTGCACCAGATTTACCAGTTCTTGCTGTGAGATGTTACCCTACTCTTCCACCAAGGCACCTGCAAGTTCCCGGACATTTCTGGGGGAATGGCCCTAGCCCTCACCCTCTGATCCAACAGGTCCCAGACGTACTCAATGGGATTGAGATCCAGGCTCTTAGCTGGCCATGGCAGAACACTGACATTCCTGTCTTGCAGGAAATCACGCACAGAATGAGCAGCATGGCTGGTGGCATTGTCATGCTGGAGGGTCATGTCAGGATGAGCCTGCAGGAAGGTTACCACATGAGGGAGGAGGATGTCTTCATTGTAACGCATAGCACTGATATTGCCTGCATGACAACAAGTTCAGTCCGATGATGCTGTGACACACCGCCCCAGACCATGATGCACCCTCCACCTCCAAATATATCCCACTCCAGAGTATAGGCCTTGGTTTAATGCTCATTCTTTCAACGATAAACGCAAATCCGACTATCACCCCTGATGAGACAAAACCACAACTCATCAGTGAAGAGCACTTTTGCCAGTCCTGTCTGGTCCAGCGATGGTGGGTTTGTTCCCGTAGGTGACGTTGTTGCCGGGGATGTCTGGTGATGCTGCCAGGGATGTCTACAAGCTCTCAGTCCAGCCTCTCTCAGCCTATTGTGGAAAGTCTGAGCACTGATGGAGGGATTGTGCGTTCCTGGTGTAACTCGGGCAGTTGTTGTTGCCATCCTGTGCCTGTCCCGCAGGTGTGATGTTCAGATGTACCGGTCCTGTGCAGGTGTTGTTACACGTGGTCTCCCACTGCGAGGACGATCAAGCTGTCCGTCCTGTCTTCCTGTAGCGCTGTTTTAGGCGTCTCACAGTACGGACATTGCAATGTATTGCCCTGGCCACATCTGCTGTCCTCATGCCTCCTTGTAGCACGTTCATGCAGATGAGCAGGTACCCTGGGCATCTTTGTTTTGGTGTTTTGCAGAGTCAGTAGAAAGGCCTCTTAAGGGTCCTATGTTTTCATAACTGTGACCTTAATTGCCAACCATCTGTAAGCGGTTAGTATCTTAAACCACTGTTCCACAGGTGCATGTTCATTCATTGTTTATGGTTAATTGAACAAGCATGGGAAACAGTGTTTAAACCCCATACAATTAAGATCTGTGAAGTTATTTGGATTTTTACGAATTATCTTTGAAATACAGGGTCCTGAAAAAGGGACGTTTCTTTTTTTTCCTGAGTTTATATATTATAAGGGGAGAGTGGTGGGTGAGGGATAGGGGGAATGGGGCGTAGGGAATGGTTAGTTACAGTGGAAAGCATCATGTTTACAGATATTAATCAAAGACGATTCTTCTTTTGTCTCTTGTATTCCACCTTGTCAGACTGTTGAAATAATTTCTCTGGTGTTGCGTCTCTGGCATGCCTAATTGTCTATGTTGACTGGTAGCACATTTTTAAACTAATGGAGGGCAGAATACAAAGAAGATAATTACAAGACTTTTATGACATTTTGAGTCTCTTTTTTTCCTTTGTTGTCACCATTGTTCCAACACGTATCCATGTTCATGTCAAACCTGAATAGGACTATACATGAATTGTAAATGGAATATGGTTTTATTCATGTGTTTCCTGTATATTTTAGTGGTGTATTAATATATGATTTTCCTCTTGTGTTTCAGCACGTACGTTGGCACTGTGGAATCTGACCCTCACGCCCAGCAATGTCACTGCCGGTGAGTACAGTAGAAATGTTCATGTGGTCCCAAAGTGTAAGTGTGTTTTGCCTGGTATCAGTTTATGTGTCACTTTTTGATGCTTTGCCAAATACACTGCTCAAATAAATAAAGGGAACACTTAAACAACACAATGTAACTCCAAGTCAATCACACTTCTGTGAAATCAAACTGTCCAAATCAAATCAAATCAAATTTATTTATATAGCCCTTCGTACATCAGCTGATATCTCAAAGTGCTGTACAGAAACCCAGCCTAAAACCCCAAACAGCAAACAATGCAGGTGTAAAAGCACTTAGGAAGCAACACTGATTGACAATACATTTCACATGCTGTTGTGCAAATGGAATAGAAAACACGTGGAAATTATAGGCAATTAACAAGACACCCCCAATAAAGGAGTGGTTCTGCAGGTGGTGACCAGAGACCACTTATCAGTTCCTATGCTTCCTGGCTGATGTTTTGGTCACTTTTGAATGCTGGCGGTGGTTTCACTCTAGTGGTAGCATGAGATGAAGTCTGCAACCCACACAAGTGGCTCAGGTAGTGCAGCTCATCCAGGATGGAACATCAATGCGAGCTGTGGCAAGAAGGTTTGCTGTGTCTGTCAGCGTAGTGTCCAGAGCATGGAGGCGCTACCAGGAGACAGGCTAGTACATCAGGAGACGTGGAGGAGGCTGTAGGAGGGCAACAACCCAGCAACCCTGCAAAATGACGTGGAGGTCATTTTGCAGGGCTCTGACAGTGCTCCTCCTGCTCCTCCTTGCACAAAGGCGGAGGTAGTGGTCCTACTGCTGGGTTGTTGCCCTCCTACGGCCTCCTCCACGTCTCCTGATGTACTGGCCTGTCTCCTGGTAGCGCCTCCATGCTCTGGACACATGTGCATGTGTCTACTCAAATGGTCAGAAAGACTCCATGAGGGTGGTATGAGGGCCCGCCGTCCACAGGTGGGGGTTGTGATTATACAGCCCAACACCGTGCAGGATGTTTGGCATTTGCCAGAGAACACCAAGATTGGCAAATTCGCCACTGGCGCCCTGTGCTCTTCACAGATGAAAGCAGGTTCACACTGAGCACATGTGACAGACGTGACAGAGTCTGGAGACACCGTGGAGAACGTTCTGCTGCCTGCAACATCCTCCAGCATGACCGGTTTGGCGGTGGGTCAGTCATGGTGTGGGGTGGCATTTGTTTGGGGGGGCCGCACAGCCCCCCATGTGCTCGCCAGAGGTAGCCTGACTGCCATTAGATGAGATGAGATCCTCAGACCCCTTGTGAGACCATATGCTGGTGCGGTTGGCCCTGGGTTCCTCCTAATGCAAGACAATGCTAGACCTCATGTGGCTGTAGTGTGTCAGCAGTTCCTGCAAGAGGAAGGCATTGATGCTATGGACTGGCCCGCCCGGTCCTCAAACCTGAATCCAATTGAGCACATCTGGGACATCATGTCTCGCTCCATCCACCAACGCCACGTTGCACCACAGACTATCCAGGAGTTGGCGGATGCTTTAGTCCAGGTCTGGAAGGAGATCCCTCAGGAGATCAGGCACGTGGAGGCCACACACACTACTGAGCCTCATTTTGACTTGTTTTAAGGACATTACATCAAAGTTGGATCAGCCTGTAGTGTGGTTTTCCACTTTAATTTTGAGTGTGACTCCAAATCCAGACCTCCATGGGTTGGTAAATTTGATTTCCATTGATAATTTTTGTGTGATTTTGTTGTCAGCACATTCAACTATGTAAAGAAAAAAGTATTTAATAAGAATATTTCATTCATTCAGATCTAGTATGTGTTATTTTAATGTTCCCTTTATTTTTTTGAGCAGTCTATATGATTCACGGTATGTAAAACAAAAGAGCTGCTATTCATTTTGATACAGAGAAACATGTGTCTAGGGCTAGTTTTGTTACGCAACTGACCAAGGGCTGCACTTATGCACAGCAACATCTTAGACATTAATCAACCTTCAGGTTCTGAAGGTATGTGTAAAAAGGTTTTGGTAATGCCAGGCCATGCAATGTATGTTAGCTTAGTTTGAATTTAAGGACGTTTTCATTTCCATTTTCGATCAGAATCCATTTTGTGTCATTCCCTGACCATAGAGAGCTGTTTATTCTCTGTGTTGGTTGGGACGTGATAGAGACTAGGGTGGGTCATCTAGGTGGTTAGTGATTTATGTTGACCTGGTATGGTTCCCAATCAGAGACAGCTATTTATCGTTGTCTCTGATTGGGGATCATCTTTAGGCAGCCATTTCACCATTGTGCTTTTTGGGATCTTGACTTTGGATAGTTGCCTGTTAGCACTATTATTTAGCTTCACGTTTGGTATTTTGTTGTATTTGTTCGGTGTTCATTTAACAAAGGAAAATGTATGCCTACCACGCTGCACATTGGTCCACTCCTTATAACAATCATGACATTTTGTTATAATAGTCTTTCAATTTTTGTAAAGAGAATAACAACAAATAAATGGATTAACACGTTCCAATTTGAATCAAACTCTGGACATTGGATTTTGTATGAGTCAGAACTATACAAATCAAATAATTCCAATTTTATTGGTCACATTCACATATTTAGCAGATGTTATTGCGGGTGTAGCGAAATGCTTGTTTTCATACTTCCACCACTCTCCATTGTAGCTAAATTATTAAGATGGAAATTGCATTGGGACAATTATATTAGACAATTTAGCCACTACACTTTATTTTACGGCTCTATTTTTTAAAATATTCGGTTTACTGTTTAAAGTAAATGTCACATCCCGCTGTGCTCTTCGAAAAAATAAAGATACATTTGACCCCCCTCCATGAAATGACGGGGAGGATATTCTCTAAGCCAATCACTAGCGCTTTTCTTTGGCAGCCCATGATGCATTGCTGCTTGTAGTTGTAAAAGTTGTGCAGGACAAATTAGAGTCCCCTTTGTTTGATTAATAAGTAACACATTTTTCTACCAAAGCCCAGAGTAATGCCATCAGCCGTATGAAGGCTGCCTGCTTGCCTCCTCCAATCTGACGTGCTCTAATTAGTTTTATACTGCCTGCAGCTGCACAACTTTGCGTTTTCTCTCCATTTTAGTTTATCAGAATCGTGTTTGGGGTTGTGCTGGGTTTTCAAATCCCTCCAGCGTCTCTACCTCATTCATTTACATAGTGAGGCTTGGATGTCTTCACTGAAGTTTTAAATCTTTGGGGAGAAAAAAAGATTGGAAGGTCTTCTCCCCTTACGACTCATTGAATCACTAGTATATGTAGTCCAACAACGCTAAATGTACCCAGACAGACACCTCCTATTTTGCTTATGTGTTCTCTTCTCTTACTCCACTTAACCATCCATAACCCTTTACAGTAAACCACATAATTTCAAGTTAAATCATGGTTTTGTAACACTTTAAATGTGATGATATGTGGATTTTCACATGTGATCATATATCTTTTCACGTGTGAAACCATGTAGTTGGAACACGTCGCGTGATGATATTTTAAATGTAGTTTCACATTTGACACATTTTCACATTTGAAAATCGAAATTTGTACTTTCATGTGAACAACTTTCACGCGAAAACTGAATTCTCACATGTGGAATATAATTTTCACGTGTTAAAATCTAATTTGCAGTTCCACATGTAAGGACAATTCACATGTGAAAATCTAACTCTCGCAGTGAAAAACGCATTTATTGTCACATTTATTTCACGAGGTCATGTTTTCACGTTTAGTTTTGTGTTATCACAGGTTGCTTTTACATGTTGTCCTGTTATGACAATAACTTCACAGAAGATCACGTGATCATATGTGAAACACATGTGATTATGTGAAATTAATGTGTTTTTTCCCGTAAGGTTACTGACATCTACCTAGCCCAGATATGTCTTGCCTCAATTACTAATTCAACATGGTGTTATAGCTAAACAGAGCCTATCCACCTGAGCAATCTGCCTACCTCTTCATCACAGTCTGCTGCTCTCTACGTTTCTCTCTTTCATTCCCTCTCTCTCATTCAGTTGGTGTCGCTCTCTCAACCTCGCTCCATCTACCATTCCCTCTCATTCACTCATTCTCTCCCTCTCTCCTCCCACTCTCCCAGCTCACCTGACTAACAGACACAGCCGCCTCGCTGGTAGTGCAGCAGCTGTCACTAAAGGTTACCTGCCCAGCTGTATCCCTAGTATGGTGGTTGCTGTTGTTGCTGTTTTGTTGTTGGTATGGTCATCATGGAAGGCCGCAGTGAGGTGTTAATCCCATTATCCCCAGGTTCAGGTTTACCGCTACCTGTAAGCATGTTTTCCATTAGCGTGTTGTTGCTAGCACGTTAACACAGATGTTGTTGCTAGCACGTTAACACAGATGTTGTTGCTAGTACGTTAGTGACCCACGGTGGATTACGGATCCATAGCAGGCCACACAGATTGTGACTCATCTTTGCTTATCTTCCATGAATTGGAAAAATTATTTTATCATGCTTTCATCTTTATGCACATATATTGCTATCTTCTGTTGTGCTCAGGCATTGTAGTAATGAACAAACATGACAGGGGAAAACTGCAACCTAACCCTAAATGTAAATCGCTCTGATAAGAGTGTATTGCTAAAATGGTTATTGCTGAGATAATCTATATACAACGAAAGCTAACCTAGTCGCCTCCCACTATTTATCCAATGTTCCGGGTTAACACGTAATGTCTGTCATAATAGAATGTCAGTTTGTCATAGAGAAACTGCCTGCGTCACTGCCTTGTTGGCCACATACCCCATACACAAAATAGTGGCTAGCAAGATGGAGATCACAAAGGTTATTTTTAATGTGTAGCTAATCAACCACCATCATTTAAACAACTGCAAAGGTTATTCTTGTACATTTTGGATTGAAATTGTAATGTGCTGGCATGTTTGGCTCATGATTTGTTGGGAGATTTGGCCGTCTGAAGGGGAAACACCCCGGAAACAATCATTTTCCACCTTATCGAACTACCAAAAGAGTCCGTCATGAATTGCAGACCCTAGTCACTGCTGTTGACAAGGGTCGGGTTTACAAGACTATTAATCAAATTATCTTTGGGATTCTTGTAAAACCGCTTCTGTACTCAGTAGTGTGGATAATCAATAGGAGACCGGTCACGGCTTGTGACTTCTGTGATGTGGTGTATCAAAAAGGTCACTAATGTTGCCTGCCGTGTCAAAACGATCAAGAGCTTTGACAGCTCCTTTAATAGATCTTCTAAACACACACACACACACACACACACACACACACACACACACACACACACACACACACACACACACACACACACACACACACACACACACACACACACACACACACACACACACACACACACACACACACACACACACACACACACACACACTCGTCCTCTTCCTTCCCAATTACAAGGTAAAAATGCCATCCACCCAATGCAGAGCAGATTAACACAAGGCATTAACACAATCTGTTAGCATAGGTCTGCCACACAAAGATGTGAGGAAACGGAGAGCACCAAGGCTTTGGACAATTACACACTTTATAGAGTGAATGCAATGTCTACATCCCCAACCACGTCAAGCCCTGATGCAAATCAACTCGAAAGCCTCTGTTTCAGACGTGAATGAAAACTTACACTTTTCTCTGTCTACACAGGTCCAGTTTCACCTCAATGCACTATAATCTCTTTAGCAGACATTTCAATTCCATTCAGCTGGGGTTACACATAGAGTTCTGTAGGAGATGGAACTGATTGCTTTTTCAAGTCATGTTTAACATCTTTTCAATATCTATTTGATTTGATTTATTAGGATCCTCATTAGCCGACGCCATTGGTGACAGCTTGTGTTACTGGGGTCCGACACATAACAAAAAAACACTTTACAGACACAAGACTTTACAATTTACATACAGTACCAGTCAAAGGTTTGGACACACCTACTCATTCCAGGGTTTCCTTTATTTGAACTATTTTCTACATTGTAGAATAATAGTGAAGACATCAAAACGATAAAATAACAGATATGGAATCATGTAGTAACCCAAAAAGTGTTTTATATTTGAGATTCTTCAAAGTAGCCACCCTTTGCCTTGATGACAGCTTTGCACACTCTTTGCATTCTCTCAACCAGCTTCACCTGGAATGCTTTTTCAACAGTCTTGAAGGAGTTCCCACATATGCTGAGCACTTGTTGGCTGCTTTTCCTTCACTCTGCGGTCCAACTCATCCCAAACAATATCAATTGAGTTGAGGTCGGGTGATTGTGGAGAACAGGTCATCTGACGGAGCACTCTATCACTCTCTTTCTTGGTCAAATAGCCCTTACACAGCTTGGAGGAGTGTTGGGTCATTGTCCCAATGAAAAACAAAAGATAGTCCCACCAAGCACAAACCAGATAATAATATAATATAATATATGCCATTTAGCGGACGCTTTTATCCAAAGCGACTTACAGTCATGTGTGCATACATTCTACGTATGGGTGGTCCCGGGAATTGAACCCACTACCCTGGCGTTACAAGCGCCATGCTCTACCAACTGAGCTACAGAAGGACCACAGATGGGATGGCGTATCGCTGCAGAATGCTGTGGTAGCCATGCTGGTTAAGTGTTTCTTGAATTCAAAATAAATCAATGACAGTGTCAACAGCAAAGCACCCCCACACACTATCACACATCCTCGTCCATGCTTCACGGTGGCTTCACCGCACATGTGGAGATAATCCTTTCACCTTTTTGTGTCCCACAAAGACACAATTGTTGGAACCAAAAATCAAAATTTTGGGTTCTTCAGACCAAAGGACAGATTTCCACCGGTCTAATGTCCATTGCTTGTGACTCTTGCCACGAGCATGTCTCTTCTTCTTATTGGTTTCCTTTCGTAGTGGTTACTTTTCATCAATTTGACCATAAAGGCCTGATTCACGCAGTCTCAGCTGAACGGTTGATGTTGAGATGTGTCTGTTACTTGAACTCTGTGAAGCATTTATTTGGGCTGCACTTTCTGAGGCTGGTAACTTATCCTCTGTAGCGGTGCTCATGAGAACCAGTTTCATCACAACAATTGTTGGTTTTTGTGACTGCAATGAAGAAATGTTCAAAGTTCTTGAAATTTTCTGCATTGACTAACCTTCATGTCTTACTTATAGTAATGATGGACTCTCATTTCTCTTTGCTTATTTGAGCTCTTCTTGCCATAATATGGACTTGGTATTTTTCAAATATGGCTATCTTACGTATACCACCCTTACCTTGTCACAACACAACTGATTTGCCCAAATGCATTAAGAAGGAAAGAAATTCCACAAAAGCACTTTTAACAAGGCATACCTGCTATTTTAAATATATTCCAGGTGACTACCTAATGAAGCTGGTTGAGAGAATGCCAAGAGTGTGCAAACCTGTCATCAGGGGTAAGGGTGGCTACATTGAAGAATCTCAAATACAAAATATATTTTTATTTGTTTAACACTTGGGTTATTACATGATGTATGTTATTTCATAGTTTTTATATGTTCACTATTATTCTACTATTATTCTACAGTGTAGAACATAGTAAAAATAAAGAAAAATCCTGGAATGAGTTGGTGTGTCCAAACTTTTGACTGGTACTGTACATTAAAAGAAATAACATAACATGTAGTGTGTGTGTGTGAGCATCAATCAGTTGCAGTTGAAGTCTGAAGTCTACATACACCTTAGCCAAATACATTTAAACTCAGTTTTTCACAATTCCTGACATTTAATCGTGACAAAAAAATCCCTGTCTTCGGTCAGTTAAGATCACCACTTTCTTTTAAGAATGTGAAATGTCAGAATAATAGTAGAGCAAATTATTTATTTCAGCTTTTATTTCTTTCATCACATTCCCAGTCGGTCAGAAGTTTACATACACTCAATTAGTATTTGGTAGCATTGCCTTTAAATTGTTGAATGTGCGTAAATCATTTCCGGTTGCCTTCCACAAGCTTACCACAATAAGTTGGGTGAATGTTGGCCCATTCCTCCTGACAGAGCTGGTGTAACTGAGTCAGGTTTGTAGGCCTCGTTGCTCGCACACGCTTTTTAAGTTCTGCCCACACATTTTCTATAGGATTGAGGTCAGGTCTTTGTGATGGCCACTCCAAAACCTTGACTTTGTTGTCCTTAAGCGATTTTGCCGCAACTTTGGAAGTATGCTTGGGGTCATTGTACATTTGGAAGACCCATTTGCGACCAAGAATTTAACTTCCTGAATGATGTCTTGAGATGTTACATCAATATATCCACATTATTTTCCTTTCTCATGAAGCCATCTATTTTGCGAAGTGCACCAGTCCCTCCTGCAGCAAATCACCCCCACAACATGATGCTGCAAGCCTTCCCCTTTTCCCTCCAAACTTAATGATGGTCACATTATGGCCAAACAGTTCTATTTTTGTTTCATCAGACCAGAAGATATTTCTCCAAAAAGTATGATCGTTGTACCCTCTATTCTTTTATATTTTTACCAATGACCTTCCACTGGCATTAAACAAAGAATGTGAGTCCATGTATGCTGATGTTTCAACCATATACGCATCAGCAACCACAGCTAATGAAGTCACTGAAATCCTTAACAAAGAGCTGCAGTCTGGAATGGGTGGCCAGTAATAAACTGGCCCTGAACCTCTCTAAAACTACGAGCATTATATTTGGTACAAATCTAGACCTCAGCTGAATCTGGTAATGACAGGTGTGGCACTTGGTGTTATCTTAGATTGTAAACTGTCACGGTCAAAACATATAGATTCAATGTTTGTAAAGATGGGGAGAGTGATGTCTTTTTTTTTACACCCCATTTCATAAAGCATAAAGTCCTGCATGCTCTAGTTTTATCTTATGTTTATTATTCCCCAGTCATAGGGTTAAGTGCTGTAAAGAAAAACCTAGTTAAGCTGCAGCTGGCCCAGAATAGAGTGGTCCAGATCCAGAACAAGTTCAAGTAAATGTACAGTATTATACAGAGCCTTGGAACTCCCTTCCATCGTATATAGCACTAGTGAACAGCAAACCTGGTTTCCAGAAACAAATAAAGCAACACCTTACGACACAACGCCTCTCCCCCAAGTGACCTTCTTGTTGTGTGTATGTACTGACATATATGTGTACAGATGAAGTCGGAAGTTTACATACACTTACGTTGGAGTCACTAAAACTCATTTTTCAACCACTCCACAAATGTCTTGTTAACAAACTATAGTTTTGGCTTAAGTCACGTCATTTCTCAATTTGCAGTAAGTCAGATGTGCAGCCAGACTTATTAGCCACTCCTTTTGCCCCATCACGGCTCCTGAGTGGCACAGAGGTCTAAGTCACTGCATTTCAGTGCTAGAGGTGTCACTACAGACCCTGGTTCAATTCCAGGCCGTATCACAACCGACCGTGATTAGGAGTCCCATAGGGCAGCGCATAATTGGCCCAGCATCGTCCGGGATAGGGTTTGGCCGATGTCGGCCGTCATTGTAGATAGTAATTTGTTCTTAACTTCTTGGTGCAATATTTTCACGTCTGGATGAAATTCATGCCCAAATTCAACTGCCTGCTACTCGTCCCCAGAAGATAAGATATGCACATTATTAGTAGATTTGGATAGAAAACAGGCTTACGTTTCTAAAAATGTTTGAATCATGTCTGTGAGTATAACATAACTTATTTAGCAGGCGAAACCCAGAGGACAAACCATTCAGATTTTTTTTTCACCTGAGTGCAAACAGATTGTTGCTCAGACACAGTACAGTATATCATTAAATGTAATAGGTTATTGTAATGTTTGTAATCATAACTGAACCCATCATTTTTCCACAGGCGATAACAAGCCCTATCTTGACTTCCATCGCATTGTATTATAATGCCACGTTTACAGAAATGGGAAAAATCAACAAGGAAATTGGCTTCCCACTTTATGAGGTGGCACTATAACCATGCATTTAAATGATACTTACATCGTCAGATACAGTGTAGCTGTATTGTGAGTATACATTACAGCATGGCAACTGTAATCCTAGTTTGCACTTTGCACATTTCAAGTATTTGCAAACAAACTTTAATTTCTCGATTTCCATTTATAGATTGAGGGGTGGTCTAAAAGCAATGACTTCCTACTGTTTAACACCGCTTCATATAAGAGGGATGGAAATGTCAACTGTAATGGGTTAACATGGTACAACTTTCCAAAACGTACAATTTTCAAACATTAGAAAAGTTACGGGTTATTATAATTCAATACAGCTGGACACGCCCTGAGGCTGCAGCTCAGTTGATGACTGGTGCCATGGTTACGACGTCTGTGACCATGCGTGTGTGTGGTCGATCCTGCTGTCGCCAGGTCCAGTTACCTGTAAGCACTGCTAGGCAGGTTACAGTGGTCAGGTCCTGTTCCTTAATTTACCATCCACTTTCTGTTAGACAGCTGTGACAATGCGCTCTTTAACCTCTGTCCATCCACAACCACAGACACAAGTCCACTGGTTGTAATGCTGGCTTTTTTTCTCTTGTCCTCTCTCTTTCTTTCCTTTTGTGATCCTCTTCTATGTGTCTGTCTCTCTATCTCCCTCCATCCTTTCTCTGTCACTCAGGCCTGTTCTGTAACATGTCCATCGATCCCATCGGTACCTGCTGGCCCAAGAGCACCGCAGGGGAGTGGGTGTCACGGCCATGTCCAGAGATGTTCTATGGTGTCAAATACAACACCACCAGTGAGTAGAGCCCCATTGACAATGCTTATTTGTGCGTGTCTGTCCAATATCTACAGTTGTATATCGATTTTCAGGGTTTAGCTATTGTTTATTTATGCAGGCCTGTCTTAAGACGCATACAATACACAAACACACACGCACACGTATGCATGCAAATGCAAACATCTGAGTAAATCTTTGTACATCTGTGCATGTTAGAGTGTGTCGTGACGTGACTATCATTCATATGCTATTTATTGAAAAATGACCTATGTTTAATTATTACGTGATTAAATTAATAATGCAACAACTCACTCATTAATAACTTGGGGCACCTTTGGAAAAGTTTGTTTAATGAGTCACCGTTTCCTGAATTAACACAAGAATATATCAGAATATCTCGATATCTTAACATTCAATAATAAATAATTTCCTCAAATCAGTCTCATTCTGAACATTTTTGACCTCGTAAATCTGCACAAACCCTAGCCTAAATGATGAATCAGCGATGCACAAATTGGCTTAATTATTTATTTACTAACTAACTAAATAATCACACAGAATTATATAAACACACACACAAAATAGATTATCGATTACTAACATCATGCAATGAAAAGTCCCTAGTGGACTAACCCGATATGACCATTTGGTTACACAATGGGAAGGGAGGGGAAAGATAAGGAGAGCGGGAGAGACAAAGGGAATGGGCTGGTACATACATGGGGAAGCTATGCTCATGAGAACCACCGCTCATTCGAAAAGAATTGCAATGTATATATTTACGCTTGTATGTCTTTGTCGTCTCTCTCTTGAAATCACCTGGTCCGGCTATGCCTTTGGGGAGTAGTTCAACAGAAGTCTCTGGTTTGTCCACCAGAGGCCCCACTGTCCTTTGTAAATGTAGTTTTCTTGTCTCTGAGTGTTTGTTAGAATGGATCCTCCAGATGTTGCACACAGTGGTCTTTGCTCGAGTTTACTAAAACAGCTGCAGACTGCATGTTCCGGTATAGATTTATCTTCTTCACTTGTGAGTTTCGGAGTGTCTTACCACTTTCTGGTCTTGTAGGTTTGTAAACATTTGTCAGCCATGTAGCCACTGCTCAACACTGTCTCATCTGTAGAGATTTAAATTCCAAACATTTCAACGTGTGGATGATCCTCACATTCTCTGCTCTAATATGTTAATTCTTCAGCGAGTCATTTCAAGCTCTCGCCTTTGAGGGTGGTTCCATCAAGTTGCCACAATGTCTGTGCACACATGGGCATGGTTACTGACTTGGAAAAAGTTAATATGAAAAACAAGTATCTAATTTAGAAGGCTAAAATCACATTGCTATCTTTTCACAAATAGCTTCATATTTAATCATATAAGATTACAACATTTAGATGTAAATCTAATATCTACTTTGTGAAATCTCTTAAAGATACAGTTATCTTGTTATACGATCCGTAATGACATGACAAAATGCTAAATGATATGACATGATTATTGTTTGGCTCCCCACCGACTATTCCAAACATTATGTTCCAATGTCCAATCTTCTGATGTTGACATTTGGGGGCACAGTCTCTCTCTTTTGTAACAAATGGATTTTTAACTTCTCCATACAGCAATGCAATACAGAGAAAGTTTAAAACCGTCCCAACTCCGCCCTCACCTATCCTGGGGGGGGGTCTGGCTTTTTCCAACCAACAATGGGTGTTTAAATTATGTCTTCAATATAGACAATCATTTGTGTGTTACCTATTGTCATCAATAACTGCTGTACTGCATAGCACCACATTCAAATAATATTACTAAAAATATTTATATTCATGAAATCACAAGTGCAGTATAGCAAAACACAGCTTATCATTTTCAAATGTTCAAAATATGCTTTACAGCGAAAGCAATCCAAGCGTTTGTGTAAGTTTATCGATCACTAGATGGAACATTATGAACACCTAGCATCAAAGTAGCTTGGTCACGAAAATCAGTAAAGCAATAAAATGAATCACTTACCTTTGGAGCTTTCAAAATAGAAGCCACTTGCTGATTTCATTTTACTCAGTTTTCGCCTGCGATATCAGTTCTGTTATACTCACAGACAATATTTTGACAGTTTTGGAAACTTTAATGTGTTCTATCCTAATCTGTCAATTATATGCATATTCTAGCATTTGAGCCTGAGAAATAGGCCGTTTACAATGGGAATGTTATTTTCAAACATAAAAATAGTGCCCCCTAGCTGAAAGAGGTTAAGCACACTGAGTTTGTCTATTGCTGTGATCAGATCAAATTTTAAGTGAAATTGATGCAGAAATCCAGATAATTACGAAGGGTTCACATACTTTTTCTTGCCACTGTAGAGGCATGTGTAGAGGCATGTGTCCTCCAATAATATATATATATATTTGTAATAAATGACAATTACAACAATACTGAATGAACAATGCACACTTTTATTTATACCTTAATATAATACATCAATAAAATCAATTTAGCCTCAAATAAATAATGGAACATGTTCAATTTGGTTTAAATAATGCAAAAACAAAGTGTTCGAGAAGAAAGTAAAAGTGCAATATGTGCCGTGTAAAAAAGCTAACGTTTAAGTTCCTTGCTCAGAACATGAGAACATATGAAAGCTGGTGGTTCCTTCTAAAATGAGTCCTCAATATACCCAGTTAAGAAGTTTTAGGTTGTAGTTATTATAAGAATTATAGGACTATTTCTCTCTATTTCATTTGTATTTCCTAGAACTTTGACTTAGCCTAATCTCGGGAGTTGATAGGCTTGCACAACCTTCAATGTTATGTCATAATTATGTAAAATTCTGGCAAATGGGTCCTTTTGATCCTCACCAAGGAGAGGGCGGCATGACAAGTGTATATGAACACTTTTGCATTTTAGAGAGTAAAATAGAGGAAGACAGTTAAACAGTCAGAGAGAGAGAGGGACAGGGAGGGAGAGAGAAGGGAAAGAGAGTGAGAGCACTGTTGTTGGGCGATGAGAACTTGACCTAAGTCGGTGTTCCAATACACCCAAATTGTTTTCAATGGGATTGAGGTCAGGGCTCTGTGCTGGCCAGTCAAGTTCTTCCATACCGATCTCTACAAACTATTTCTGTATGGACCTCACTTTGTGCACGGGGGCATTGTCATGCTGAAACAGGAAAGGGCCTTCCCCAAACTGTTTCCACAAAGTTGGAAGCACAGAATGGTCTAAAATGTATGTACCCCTAATTAAAATTAAGATTTCCCTTCACTTGAACTAAGGGGCCTAGCCCAAACCATTATTCCTCCTATACCAAATTTTACAGTTGGCACTATGCATTGGGGCAGGTAGCATCCTCCTGGCATCTGAAGCGTGAGTCAATACTCCAGAGAGCGAGTTTCCACTGCTCCAGAGTCCAATGGCGGCGAGCTTTAAACCACTCCAGCCAACGCTAGGCATTGCGCATGGTGATCTTAGGCGTCTGTGCGGCTGCTCGGCCATGGAAACCCATTTCATAAAGCTCCCGACTGACAGTTCTTGTAGTGAGTGTTGCAACCAAGGACAGATGATTTTTACACGCTACACGCTTCAGCACTCAGCAATCCCGTTCTGAGTGCTTGTGTAGCCTACCAGTCGTTAGGGCACCTAGAGGTTTCCACTTCACAATAATGGCACTTACAGTTGACCGGGCAGCTCGAGCAGGGCAGAAATTTAACAAACAAACTTGTTGGAAAGGTGGCAACCTATGACGGTGCAACGTTGACAGTCACTGAGCTCTTCAGTAAGGCCACTCTACTGTCAATGTTGTCTATGGAGATTGCATGGTGGTGTGATTGAATCCACTAATTTGAAGGGGTGTCCACATATTTTTGTATATATAGTGTATGTTTACTAAAGTAGTGCACATTTAAGTATTTGGTCCCATATTCATAGCATGCAATGACTACATCAAGCTTGTGACTCTACAAATTTGTTTGACGCATTTGCTATTTGTTTAGGTTGCGTTTCATTTGATTTTGTGGCCAAAATAAATTAATGGTAAATAAGTGATTGTGTCATTTGGAGTCCCTTTTATTGTAAATAAGAATATAATATGTTTCTAAAAACTTCAACATGAATGTGGATGCTTCCAAGATGAGTGAGAAAGTTACAGATAAACAAATATCACCCCACCCCCCAAGACATTGTTAACCTCCCCTGTTATTGAAATGGTGAGGTTAACAATTTTCCATGCAACGGCAGAACAGAGAAGCAACCTCTGGTAAGACGAGGGGTGGGGTTGGGTATCTTTTTGTCAATAACAGCTGGTTCGCGATGTCTAATATTAAAGAAGTCTCGATGTATTGCTCGCCTGAGGTAGAGTACCTAATGAGTTTTCATCTGTATTATTTGTAGCCGACTATTTACCACCACAAAGTGAAGCTTGCACTAAGACCGCTCTCAACCAACTCTATAAGGCCATAAGAAAATAAGAAAATGCTCACCCAGAAGTGGGGCTCCTAGTGTCCAGTGACTTTAATGTAGGCAAACTTAAATCAGTTTTACCAAATTTTTACCAAATTTTTACCAGCATGTCATGTGCAACCAGGGCGGGAAAAAAAATCCTAGACCACCTTTACCCCACACACAGACATGCAAACAAAGCTCTCCTCCGATATCCATTTGGCAAATCTGACCATAATTATATCCTCCTGATTCCTGCTTACAAGCAAAAACTAAAGCAGGAAGTACCGGTGACTTTCTCAATAAGGAAGTGGTCAGATGACTCGGATGCTACACTACAGGACTGTTTTGCTTGCACACACTGAAATATGTTCTGGGATTCATCCAATGGCTTTGAGGAATACACCACCTCAGTCATCGGCTTCATCAATTAGTGCATCGATGACGTCGCCCCCACAGTGACTGTACATACATATCCCAACCAGAAGCCATGGATTACAGGCAACATCCGCTTCGAGATAAAGGCTAGAGCTGTTGCTTTCAAGGAGCGGGAGACTAATCCGGACACTTATAAGAAATCCCGCTATGCCCTCAGACGAACTATCAAAGAAGCAAAGCGTCAAATCAAATTTTATTTGTCACATACACATGGTTAGCAGATGTTAATGCGAGTGTAGCGAAATGCTTGTCAATACAGCATTAAGATTGAATCTTACTACACCGTCTCTGAAGCTCGTCGGATGTGGCAGGGTTTGAAAACTATTACGGACTACAAAGGGAAACCCAGACTCGACCTGCCCAGTGACGTGAGCCTACCAGACCACCACAGTTCCTGTGCGCAAAGAAGCGAAGGTAACCTGCCTAAATGAATACCCCCCCCCCCATGACACTCACATCGGTAGCCATGAAGTGCTTTGAAAGGCTGGTCATGGCTCAAATCAACAGCATCCTCCCGGACACCTTAGACTCCAATTCGCATACCACCCCAACAGATTCACAGATGACGCAATCTCAATCGCACTCCACACTGCCCTTTCTCAACTGGACAAAAGGAACACCTATGTGAGAATGCTGTTCATTGACTACAGCTCAGTGTTCAACACCTTAGTGCCCACGACGCTCATCACTAAGCTAAGGACTCTGGGACTAAATACCACCTTCTGCAACTGGATCCTGGACTTCCTGAAGGGCCACCCCCAGGTTGTAAGAGTAGGTAACAACACATCTGCCACGCTGATCCTTAACACTGGGGACCCACAGGGGTGTGTACTTAGTCCCCTCCTGTATTCCCTGTTCACCCATGACTGCGTGGCCAAACACGACTCCAACACCATCATTAAGTTTGCTGATGACACAACAGTGGTAGGCCTGATCACCGACAACGATGAAACTGCCTATAGGGAGGAGGTCAGAGAACAGGCAGTGTGGTGCCAGGACAACAAAGAAGTTGATCGTGGACTACAGGAAAAGGCGGGCCGATCAGGCCCCCATTAACATCGACGGGGCTGTAGTGGAGCGGATCGATAGTTTCAAGTTCCTTGGTGTCCACATCACCAACAAACTATCATGGTCCAAACATACCAAGACAGTCGTGAAGAGGGCACGACAAAACCTTTTCCCGCTCAGGAGACTGAAAAGATTTGGCATGGGTCCCCAGTTCCTCAAAAAGTTCTACAGCTGCACCATCGACAGCATCCTGACCGGTTGCATCACCAACTGGTATGGCAACTGCTCGGATTCTGACCTTAAGGCGCTACAGAGGGTAGTGCGAACGGCCCAGTACATCACTGGTGCCAAGCTTCCTGCCATCCAGGACCTACGTATATAATAGGCGGTGTCAGAGGAAAGCCCATAAAATTGTCAGAGACTCCAGTCAACCAAGTTATATGCTGTTTTCTCTTCTACGCATGGCAAGCGGTACCAGAGCGCCAAGTCTAGGACCAAAAGGCTCCTCAACAGCTTCTACCCCCAAGCCAATAGACTGCTGAACAGTTCATAAAAATCACCACTGGACAAATTACATTGACCCCTCCCCCTTGTACACTGCTGCTACTCGCTGTTTGTTTGTTACCTATGCATTGTCACTTTGCCCCCACCTACATGTACAGATTCAACTAGCTTGTACCCCTGCACACTGACTTGGTACCGGTGCCCCCTGTACAGTATATAGACTCGTTATTGTTATTCTTATTGTGTACCTTTTTATTTTAGCCTACTTGATAAATATTTTCTGCTTCTTTAACTGCACTGTTGGTTACGGGCTTGTAAGTAAGCATTTCCCAGTAAAGTCAACACTTGTTTTATTCGGCGCATGTGGCAAATACAGTTTGATTTGATAAAGACCTTGCATGCTAGGAATATGGGAACAAATACTCAACTTTTTACTACTTTTTACTTTACACATGAGTGAATTTGTCCCAATACTTTTGCTCTCCTAAAATGGGGTGACTATGTACAAAAAGTGCTGTAATTTCTAAATGTGTCACCCAACATAGATGAAGATACCCTGAAAATAAAGTGGACATTCTGCACTTTAACCCCATAGTCATTGTTTGATTTCAAATCATCCAAACCTTTGGAGTATAGAGCCAAAATAATAATAATTACGGAGGGCACTGTGTTGTAGAATTCCTAATGGGTTCTCTGTTTACGGAGAGGGAGGTAGGTTTCGTAAATTAGGACACCAGTAATGCAAATTCACACACTGCTTATTCAAGTCCTTGGTAATTCAGCCCATGGCGCTTTACACCAGAGCAAGACATTACCAAGGGCAGTGATTTGACTGGAACTGAAATATTGAATAATGCATAATGTCAAATGGTGCAGTGCCGTTGTATTTTATTTCTCATTTTTTTTGTGTCATATTTCTCCCCAAGGTCTATTTCTTTGTTTTGAATTCACCCCGAGGGAACTGGTAGTGTTTAGAAAACTATTGGAAACCAGTTAGTGATGTAGTCATGGGCATGACAAACAGAAAGGGGGTACATTATGTATATGCTCTACTTTTTAGCTAAACATATCCGCTCTGGGTGTGTTTCTTTCAGTAGGTATGGGATGAGAAGAGGAGGGACTGACTGAAAAAAAATGGAGAGAGGGAGAGTTCTGAATATCAATTAGTCCTACTTTCAGGGCACACCTTCACATATTGTCATCTGAATAATGGCAAGGCATGGAAGCGGTACAAAAACAAATGCAATAGAAAGGTGAGCAATGAATATTAATGTATATATTCAATGTAATATGATTCGGGGCTGTTGGTCATGGGACATTTCACGGCGGATCTTGTAAAGGTTTAAGCTCTCATGTTCAATTGGTGAAGAAAAGGGACTGTTTACCAATTTCTCCCGTCATTATCCATTTTCGGAGAAATCCACTTAAAAAGTCAACGGAAACTGCAGTAACAGATGCCCTGGTTCTCAGTATTTCTCTCTCGCTCTCTCTCTCTCTTGCTCGCTCTCTCAGTTTGACGTCATGTAAAAGATTCAAACCAACAGCAAAATCTGTTTTTAATAATTTACAAAGTAAGATTTAGTAAACTCTTGAGACATCAATGTGGACAGTTTAATTAGCTGATGTTAGTTAAAGAGGACTGTCATTGATTTTGTTTTCATGTAGCTCCCATTCCAACCATAATCAACTAATCACTATCAGAAACAAGCATTTCCTCCTTTTCTCAGAGGGTCAATGTGTGAATGCATATTAATTTGTGTGCTTCTCTAGAAACGATCAGTAGAGTTAAATTATCCTAGTTTTGTGTGGATGCACCAATTTAATAAATGAAAGTCTTCTGATTCTGTAGATTAAAAATGTTGATGATTTTTTAATTGCTGGAGTAAGTGCTTAGGCCTATTTATGTGATATTCCCTCTAGTAATTAGTCACTAACCATTAAAGACGAGTGATGATAGGGAAGTGGAGGACACACAAAACTACCCGCAGTACCACCATAGGCCCCATTACTCTTTCTCTGTCCACTTAGGCCCTAGGAAAAGGACGAAAGGGCCATGTAAATTAGATAACACACCACTCTAGAAGGTTACATTACAGAATGGGAAATACACCACTCCAGAAGGTTACATTACAGAATGATAAATACACCACTCCAGAAGGTTACATTACAGTGTGAGAAACACACCACTCCAGAAGGTTACATTACAGTGTGAGAAACACACCACTCCAGAAGGTTACATTACAGTGTGAGAAATATACCACTCCAGAAGGTTACATTACAGAATGAGAAATACACCACTCCAGAAGGTTACATTACAGTGTGAGAAATACACCACTCCAGAAGGTTACATTACAGTGTGAGAAACACACCACACCAGAAGGTTACATTACAGTGTGGGAAATATACCACTCCAGAAGGTTACATTACAGTGTGAGAAACACACCACACCAGAAGGTTACATTACAGTGTGAGAAATACACCACTCCAGAAGGTTACATTAAAGTGTGAGAAACACACCACTCCAGAAGGTTACATTACAGTGTGAGAAATACACCACTCCAGAAGGTTACATTACAGTGTGAGAAACACACCACTCCAGAAGGTTACATTACAGTGTGAGAAATACACCACTCCAGAAGGTTACATTACAGTGTGAGAAACACACCACTCCAGAAGGTTACATTACAGTGTGAGAAACACACCACTCCAGAAGGTTACATTACAGTGTGAGAAACACACCACTCCAGAAGGTTACATTACAGTGTGAGAAACACACCACTCCAGAAGGTTACATTACAGTGTGAGAAATATACCACTCCAGAAGGTTACATTACAGAATGATAAATACACCACTCCAGAAGGTTACATTACAGAATGATAAATACACCACTCCAGAAGGTTACATTACAGTGTGAGAAATACACCACTCCAGAAGGTTACATTACAGTGTGAGAAACACACCACTCCAGAAGGTTACATTACAGTGTGAGAAACACACCACTCCAGAAGGTTACATTACAGTGTGAGAAACACACCACTCCAGAAGGTTACATTACAGTGTGAGAAATATACCACTCCAGAAGGTTACATTACAGAATGAGAAATACACCACTCCAGAAGGTTACATTACAGTGTAAGTCGCTCTGGATAAGAGCGTCTGCTAAATGACTTAAATGTAATGATGTAAATGTGTGAGAAATACACCACTCCAGAAGGTTACATTACAGTGTGAGAAACACACCACACCAGAAGGTTACATTACAGTGTGGGAAATATACCACTCCAGAAGGTTACATTACAGTGTGAGAAACACACCACACCAGAAGGTTACATTACAGTGTGAGAAATACACCACTCCAGAAGGTTACATTAAAGTGTGAGAAACACACCACTCCAGAAGGTTACATTACAGTGTGAGAAATACACCACTCCAGAAGGTTACATTACAGTGTGAGAAACACACCACTCCAGAAGGTTACATTACAGTGTGAGAAACACACCACACCAGAAGGTTACATTACAGTGTGAGAAACACACCACACCAGAAGGTTACATTACAGTGTGAGAAATACACCACTCCAGAAGGTTACATTACAGTGTGAGAAATACACCACTCTAGAAGGTTACATTACAGTGTGAGAAACACACCACACCAGAAGGTTACATTACAGTGTGAGAAATACACCACTCCAGAAGGTTACATTACAGTGTGAGAAACACACCACACCAGAAGGTTACATTACAGTGTGAGAAACACACCACACCAGAAGGTTACATTACAGTGTGAGAAACACACCACTCCAGAAGGTTACATTACAGTGTGAGAAATACACCACTCCAGAAGGTTACATTACAGTGTGAGAAATACACCACTCCAGAAGGTTACATTACAGTGTGAGAAATACACCACTCCAGAAGGTTACATTACAGTGTGAGAAATACACCACTCCAGAAGGTTACATTACAGTGTGAGAAATACACCACTCCAGAAGGTTACATTACAGTGTGAGAAATACACCACTACAGAAGGTTACATTACAGTGTGAGAAATACACCACTCCAGAAGGTTACATTACAGTGTGGGAAATACACCACTCCAGAAGGTTACATTACAGTGTGAGAAATACACCACTCCAGAAGGTTACATTACAGTGTGAGAAATACACCACTCCAGAAGGTTACATTACAGTGTGGGAAATACACCACACCAGAAGGTTACATTACACTGTGAGAAATACACCACTCCAGAAGGTTACATTACAGTGTGAGAAATACACCACTCCAGAAGGTTACGTTACAGTGTGAGAAACACACCACTCCAGAAGGTTACATTACAGTGTGAGAAACAGCTAAGTGTTAATCCATATGTCACAACCTGACCTAAGAGGCATGATTTATCGCATGATCTATCCTTTACATCCTATTCTGTGATTTCATTTCTCTAGTCCTTCACTTTCATTGTAGAAAAGATAACTCCAACACATTAGTATTACATCTGCATGTTTGTGTGGACATTTAGGACAGAGACCTTTTTCAAAGATGGTAGTCCTTCCTCTCTTCTGTCATCGCACACAATCCAAAGGGATACTCATTTAATAAGTAAATGTCAGTGTTTCCATAAAATAAACATAGACGTACAGTACACCATGGAATGGCATTTCACTTCCATTGAAAAGGGTCAGAGTGCACCTTCTGTGAGCTATGTTGTGATGTCATCTTCCTGTATCCTGGTCCACACAGCACATAGAGATTTTAGTATGTTAGCTAATATTATTATTGGCTGATTTCCTTTAGTTTGATCTTATTCTTGATGTCATGCCTTATTTTGAGGTGTTTTGACTGATGTTATGTCTATGCTAATATGTCAATAAATTGCTAGCTAGCTAGCCAACAAATGTAACAATGTATTTGAGAGACAAGAAGTGCTCATTGTGCAAATGTATTTATGTTTTCAATAAACATTTGGAGACAAAATACAGTTTAGGCCTACATGTTGTCAACAATCTAAGTCAACCCCGTCTGTTTAGTTGTGCAAGCGGTCGGTTTTGTTGCTAAACAATCAACCTGTCTATAGCACTGTCATATTTTCCTGCCTCTGAAGGTATTGGGAATTTTACATCAATGATGATGATGATAATGAGATTGCTGGTTTCATGACAGCTCAATGTATGGAACATTTTCTTCATAATATATCGAAATTATCATAGAAAAAAATCTATATATACAGTACCAGTTAAAAGTTTGTTCACACCTACTCATTCCAGGGTTTTTCTTATTTTTTGTACTATTTTCTACATTGTAGAATAATAGTAAATACATCAAAACTATGAAATAACACATATGGAATCATATATTAACCAAAAAAGTGTTAAACAAATCAAAATATATTTTATATTTGAGATTCTTCAAAATAGCCTCCCTTTGCCCTTAGTGCACTTGAGCCAATCAGTTGTGTTGTGACAAGTTAGTGGTGGTATACAGAAGGTTTACCCTATTTGGTAAAAGACCTAGTCCATATTATGGCAATGCCAGCTCAAAATAAGCAGAGAAGTGACAGTCCATTATTACTTTAAGACATGAAGGTCAGTCAATGCGGAACAGTTTAGGAATTTCGAAAAGTTTCTTCAAGTGCAGTCGCAAAAACCATCAAGCGCTATGAAACTAGCTTTCATGAGGACCGCCACAGGAAAGGAAACCTAGAGTTACCTCTGCTGCAGAGGATAAGTTCATTAGAGTTACCAGCCTCATAAATTGCAGCCCAAATAAATGCTTCACAGAGTTCAAGTAACAGAAACATCTCAACATCAACTGTTCAGAGGAGACTACGTGAATCAGGCCGTCATGGTCTAATTGCTGCTAATAAACAATTACTCATGGACACCAATAAGAATAAAAGACTTGCTTGGGCCATAAACAAAATAAATGGACATTAGACTGGTGAAAATCTGCCCTTTGGTCTGAGTCCAAGTTTGAGATTTGGTTCCAACCGCCGTGTCTTTGTGAGACGCAGAGCAGGGGAATGGATGATCTCTGCATGTGTGGTTTCCATTGTGAAGTATGTAGGAGGAGGTGCTTTGCCGGTGACACTGTCTGTGGTTTATTTAGAATTCAAGACACACTTAACCAGCACGTCTACCACAGCATTCTACAGCGAAATGTCATCCCATCTGGTTTGCGCTTAGTGGGATTATCATTTGTTTTTCAACAGGACAATGACCCAACACACATCCAGGCTGTTTAAGGCCTATTTTACCAAGAAGGAGAGTGATGGAGTGCTGCATCAGATGACTTGCCCTCCACAATCAGCCGACCTCAACCCAATTGAGATGGTTTGGGATGAGTTGGACCACAGAGTGAAGGAAAAGCAGGCAACAAGTGCTCAGCATATGTGGGAACTCCTTTAAGACTGCTGGAAAAGCATTCCAGGTGAAGCTAGTTGAGAGACTGCCAAGAGCGTGCAAAGCTGTTATCAAGGAAAAGGGTGGCTTCTTTGAAGAATATAAAATATATTTTTATTTGTTGAACCCTTTTCTTGTTACTATATGATTCCATATGTGTTATTTCAAAGCGTTGATGTATTCACTATTATTCTACAATGTAGAAAATAGTCTAAATAAAGGAAACCCTTGAATTAGTAGGTGTGTCCAAACTTTTGACTGGTACTGTATATATTTTCTCCATACGATTTGTGATATAATTGTCCAGTGGATTTTTAGAACAATGAACTATCTCCCGTGTGAATCAACGTTGGTCTGAAGCCAGCGCAAACGCCATTTAGCTCATGCAGCAGTATAGCCAGACGATCAGAGCAGATTTGATAACAATTGATTTGAAGGAAGGGACTTTAAATTCTACAAATGGAGCAATTATCCCAGTCTGTTCCCCATTCGGAAGTTCTCTGTGAAAATGCCCCCCCGGCACAGATTTGAATTTATGAAATATGCTGACAAGAACAGAACGATGATGAACTGCTGGGAACTGCTTCTCCTGGATTTTAAATGGTCCCATACCACACTTTAGGTGATGTATTAGATTAGCAAAGGTATATACAGTGGGGGGAAAAGTATTTAGTCAGCCACCAATTGTGCAAGTTCTCCCACTTAAAAAGATGAGAGAGGCCTGTGATTTTCACCACAGGTACACTTCAAATATGACAGACAAAATGAGAAGAAAAAAAATCCAGAAAATCATATTGTAGGATTTTTAATGAATTTATTTGCAAATTATGGTGGAAAATAAGTATTTGGTCAATAACAAAATTTTATCTCAATACTTTGTTATATACCCTTTGTTGACAATGACAGAGGTCAAACGTTTTCTGTACGTCTTCACGAGGTTTTCACACACTGTTGCTGGTATTTTGGCCCATTCCTCCATGCAGATCTAGATTAGAGCAATGATGTTTTGGGGCTGTTGCTGGGCAACACGGACTTTCAACTCCCCCCAAAGATTTTCTCTGGGGTTGAGATCTGGAGACTGGCTAGGCCACTCCAGGACCTTGAAATGCTTCTTACGAAGCCACTCCATCATTGCCCGGGCGGTGTGTTTGGGATAATTGTCATGCTGAAAGACCCAGCCACAATTCATCTTCAATGCCCTTGCTGATGGAAGGAGTTTTTCACTCAAAATCTCACGATACATGGCCCCATTCATTCTTTCCTTTACACGGATCAGTCGTCCTGGTCCCTTTGCAGAAAAACAGCCCCAAAGCATGATGTTTCCACCCCCATGCTTCACAGTAGGTATGGTGTTCTTTGGATGCAACTCAGCATTCTTTGTCCTCCAAACACGACGAGTTCTAGATGAGTTCTATGACAAAGTTATATTTTGGTTTCATCTGACCATATGACATTCTCCCACATCTTCTTCTGGATCATCCAAATGCTCTCTAGCAAACTTCAGACGGGCCTGGACATGTATTGTCTTAAGCAGGGGGACACGTCTGGCACTGCAGGATTTGAGTCACTGGCGGCGTAGTGTGTTACTGATGGTAGGCTTTGTTACTTTGGTCCCAGCTCTCTGCTGGTCATTCACTAGGTCCCCCCATGTGGTTCTGGGATTTTTACTCACCGTTCTTGTGATCATTTTGACCCCACGGGGTGAGATCTTGCGTGGAGCCCCAGATCGAGGGAGATTATCAGTGGTCTTGAATGTCTTCCATTTCCTAATAATTGCTCCCACAGTTGATTTCTTCAAACCAAGCTGCTTACTTATTGCAGATTCAGTCTTCCCAGCCTGGTGCAGGTCTACAATTTTGTTTCTGGTGTCCTTTGACAACTCTTTGGTCTTGGCCATAGTGGAGTTTGGAGGGTTACTGTTTGAGGTTGTGGACAGGTGTATTTTATACTGACAACAAGTTCAAACAGGTGCCATTAATACAGGTAACGAGTGGAGGACAGAGGAGGCTCTTAAAGAAGAAGTTACAGGTCTGTGAGAGCCAGATATCTTGCTTGTTTGTAGGTGACCAAATACTTATTTTCCACCATAATTTGCAAATAACTTCATAATAAATCCTACTATGTGATTTTCTGGATTTTTTTTCTCATTTTGTCTGTCATAGCTGAAGTGTACCTATGATGAAAATTACAGGCCTCTCTCATCATTTTAAGTGGGAGAACTTACACAATTGGTGGCTGACTAAATACTTTTTTGCCCCGCTCTATCTGGACACATGCAATGGTCTGGTCCTTTTTTGTAATGTCAGCCACACATTATCAAACATCTGTTAAATGGACATTTCACCCCAAGAGCAAAGTTAGTCAGACCTCGAAAGTAGACCAATTGTCTCAGGCTGTTTTGTTACTAAAAGTTGATCATTGAGTTGTGAGATTAAAAAAGGCTTAGTTGTGGTTTATCTTTAAATGAGCCATGGCAATCCTGGAAAAATCTCAATCTCAATCTTCGTTGCAGAAATGTAAGAAGATCCACCACCAGCTCCACAAAAAATGTAATCACACACTCAATATTTATTGACGGTCATGAACGCTTATTGATGTTCATGATCACTGTAATTACAAGTTCATAAATGTCTTGATTACCCATCAGTGTCATCGCAAATCAAATTAATTAGCTAAATGATGACTCATGTTAAGTTACTCAGTCTCCTGCCAATTCACATCGCCAAATTCTAACTAACTAATCGATCCATGGTTCTGCCTTCCGCCCACCACTTTGTCAGGAGTGTGTTGCATGTGTGTGTGAGTGAGTGCGTGTGCATATGCATGAGTGTGTGTGTCTACGAGTGCATGTGCATTTGCGTGTGTGTGTGATCACTGAGAGCTCTTTCACGGTTTGACAGGAGCAATTAAGGAAGCCCTTGGATTTTATATGACTAATCAATACAACTACCAACTATAGGTTGCATTAGAGGCAGAAAAGAGTGGGATGGAGAGGGAGAAAAAGGAAATGAGGGGAAATGATGACAGGAACATTTACAACAGTCATTGAGTTGTGTACGTGTGATCAATATCAGCACAACCTGTAAGCAGGGAGAAAAGAGATTAGGAGGAAAAGGACAGAAATAGTCCAGGAAGGATTCAAGTCAAGAAGTTAAAAATCTAACGAGACAAGGAGAACTCCAGTAGAGTGATGGACATAAATTGGAAAGTAAGAGGTGGAAAGAGGTTATCTCCTGGACTCTCGCTCTTCCTCCCAGTCTCGCAGGTCTCTTCTATAACTTGCCCATCAGCATGTCCATTTGGCCTACAGCGATGCCTATATTGTCTGTCTGTCTGTCTCTCTCACACCCACACACACTCCATATGGCCCCCTCTCTCTCTGTATTTCCCCCCTTGTTATATTGACAGTCAGTAGAGTGAGTTCTCCAGCCTTGTACACCACCACCCCCACCCCTCAACAACTCAGCCCAGCTCTCCTGTCACTGCTCGGTTGCATTCCACCTCTACATTCTGTCCAGAAACACTGTCTGCCCCCAATCTGCTCAGGCTTTAATGCAACCGTGTCAGATTTTTTAAAAACTTTACGAAAAAAGCAGACCATGCTATAATCTGAGTACGGTGCTCAGAGACCAAAACAACCCAAACAGATATCCGCCATGTTGTGTAGTCAACAGAAGTCAGAAATAGCATTATAAATATTCACTTACCTTTGATGATCTTCATCAGAATGCACTCCCAGGAATCCCAGTTCCACAATAAATGTTTGTTTTGTTCGATAATGTCCATCATTTATGTTCAAATACCTCCTTTTGGTTCACGCGTTTAGCCCAGACTTCCAAATTTATGACCCGCGGTCACTAGGAGCAGACGAAAAGTCAAAAAGTTCTGTTACAGTCCGTAGAAACATGTCAAACGATGTATATAACATAAATCTTCAATAATGTTCCAACCGGAGAATTCCTTTGTCTTCAGAAATGCAATGGAACTCAAGCTAACTCTCACGTGAACGCGTGTCACCAGCTCGTGGCTCTCTGGCAGACCTCTGACTCATTCCCCTCTCATTTGCCCACACTTCACAGTAAAAGCATCAAACAAGGTTCTAAAGACTGTTGACAAACAAGGTTCTAAAGTCTGTTGACATCTAGTGGAAGCCTTAAGATGTGCAATATCACCAATATCCCACTGTTTCTTCGATAGGCAATGAGTTGAAAACCTACAAACCTCAGATTTCCCACTTCCTGGTTGGATTGTTTCTCAGGTTTTTGCCTGCCATGTGAGTTCTGTTATACTCACAGACATCATTCAAACAGTTTTAGAAACTTCAGAGTGTTTTCTATCCAAATCTACTAATAATATGCATATATTTGCAACTGAGCCTGAGTAGCAGACAGTTTACTCTGGGCACCTTATTCATCCAAGCTACTCAATACTTCCCCCAGCCCAAAGAAGTTAACAGAAGCTGTTTTGGGTGCTTCCCTAGTCCCTCTGGTCCAAGCTAGAGTGATTGACTGGAACTGTACTCGTCACATTACCATCTGTGTTCAATGGAGCTTATACCTGCTAGGAGACAGACAGTTGGAGGGAAGAGCTGAGACAACTGATGGCCAAAGTCCTTGACTACCCGGCAATTGCTTCTCTCTTGGCTCAGTGTATTCGTCATTATGGATAACCCAAGCGTGGATGATGGAAGGGTACAAGCCAGCCTGAAGCTGGACAACTTTGGCAGAACGTTTGCTGAAAGTTTCCTTCATACATGGTGCTGTATCATATTTTCAGAGCTGTAGCTGTCTTCCCAGATAGGTTACATTGGTATTATCGTTTCATACAACTTCAGATGTTTCATCCCTGATATTAGTGTTTCACACCCCTAGATGTAGTCTGGAATTAAACCGTTTAATTGGGCCCCGACTCCTGATCATTCTTCACATCCATCTCCTTTGTGGCTGGGTTTACTGACTGTAGGTGTTCAGATCAGATAACTATATAACTGGGCTTCCCACTTGCTTGTTAGAATTCTTAGAGCTCTTCAGAAGGTGAAGATTGAACCGCATTCATATTCACCAGATATATTCTCCCCTGTACAAAGATAATTCCTCAAATAATGGTAGACAGTATTCACTGTTCTGCGTTGCCATGCTGACTACATAACTTGGCAGCTCGTCGATTAAGCCCACTTAAGACGTGCCGGCTGTAGCGATGACTTCCGACGGCTGAGCATCAGAGAGGAACACAACATACCCATCCCGTTTGAGGGGGCGAGAGAGAATGCTAAGCTTCTGGCGGGGGCTTCCATGGGATTCAGCTAGATTTAGATGAATTGTAGCGTGGAAGGCTGACAGTGAGTATCCAATACCCATGGGGGTCTCTGTGGCAGTCGGGTGGGCAGAGAGAGGGAAAGTGAGAATGATATCACACTGAATGAGAAGGAGACTGTAGCAAATCACAGGCACGCCGAAGTCAATAAATGGTCATGTGTGAACTGTATGTGTTTATAATTGGAGTTTAAGCATGATTGATCTTTGGAACTGCTATGTACTGAAAATTAGTGCCGGACCATCTCACGGGTGGTTTCCTGGACGTCTGGATTTTGCACTGGCCTTTGGATTGTTTAAATTATAGTCAGGAGGGCGTACATGGGAACCTCTTCCTCAGGGCAGATATTGACTCTGTCGGAAAATGCAGAATGCAGATCCAGACTTTAAATCTTTCCTTCTCTTCCTTTCCAATTTAAGTCTAGCTCTCAGCTGGAGTTCTACTTTTACTCATGGAATTCCATTCTCCTTTTTTATATTTGATATATGTTTATACTTATTCAGACAGTTCGAAGGAGAGGTGGAGACAGATGAGGGAGGATATGAAGTGTAGAAATTCCAGACTCTATCTTGAGGAAGGAAGTTCCGGACCTGGGTTCCCGATCTCTGCAGTGATACCGCTCCACCAAACTCCAGCATTCTATTGGGAGTTTTTATTTATGATATTAGTGGGTTTTGATCAATACAGGGACTGATGGGTGTAAATCCTTAGCCGCAAGGGGCGTTGCTGTGAGTGAGTTAGCCTGAGTTCAAGGTCACATTGACTTGATTCTGGACATCATAGCTTGATGGGATCCAGACACAGGGGCCACACTTATTCCCCATGGTGCACCATTAATTCCTAGCGACCTCATCTTCAAACAAAGCTAAAAGGAAGAGAAACCCTTGGGATGGGCGGCTTAGAAAAAGGTCACTGTGATTGATTTTCAAAGTCAAAAACATGAAAACAGTATCGTTTTTTTGTGGATATTTTCATCCATGACTAAATGTAATCTTCTCCTCTAAGTTCAATGTTCTTGCCTCAATCTTTCCAAGAAAGCTTATTTCCATGGACAGCGGTATGGCATTCTTACACCTTCAGAGAAAGTGTACTATAGCTCAAAGTTCAGTGTAGAGTGAGGAAGAGGTCCTTGCTCGGTGCAGGGCCAGCCACTCTCAGCTGCAGTGGAATGATTGAATCACACTGATAATAGCTACTCAGCCTTAAAGGTATTGATTTGAGGCCTTCCTCAATTCCCCCTACAGCAGAACCCCACAATAGGGGCAACTCAAGTGGGAGAGTGATATCATTCACATGGAGGGCCAGAGCAGTTGGACAGAAATGTATTGTCAGCGGTTTGTTTCAGAAGAACATCCATCCCTTGCTTTCTGCAGTGCGTGTTTAGTATATGTGTGTTTGTGTTTGTGTGCGTTTGTACTGTCTCATTCTCTATCACATACAGTATGTACTGTATGTCATATCCATAGCATGCCATATGTTCAGTACAACCCAACCTCCAGCCCAGTTCAAAGACTGAAGCGTGTCTATTCTTAATTACATAATGAATACTGTCAACCATCTGTCGTGGTGCGCTTGGCAGACAGTCATGGTGTAATGCGAGCCACAAAGAATTAAGCTGTAGGAGAGAAGCATAGGTTGGTCCAACGGGTATTAGTATTTGGTGATACAGACTATGCAAGTTAAAATGTTGTCAATGATCAATAAATGCATGACTCCCACTGATCAGAACAGGTCAATCAATGCAGCCTACTGCCTTGCCTAGTTAAATAAAGATTACACATAATGGTCAATAAATCAATCAACAATGCCAAGGGGAGACCATGATATGAACAGAATGTCAATGACTTACCAACAATGTTGTTTAACTGCAAATATTGATCTCAAACAGTATACTGTGTATCTGTACATGTAGACAAACAAGGTTGTAACTATCTACTGTAATACAGAACCCCTGCAACAACAAAAACAATTGTCTTTTGATATTTTGATATCTGATATTGTCAAATATTACTTTATTTTTATGTTTATGTGTATACCACATCAAGAGTGTCATTACTGATATATCATGTCATCACACTTCTCTCATTTAATTATAGTTTTGGATTTCATTTTTATTTTCCATACTTTTTGTAATGTTTTACCAAGTCTATCAAAATGTTTTTTTTTTTCAATCCCATTACTTCGTGTTTGTACAGATCATGTTGAGAGCATAGCAGGAAGTATACAAAATCTTATGGCCTTGGGTCGTGCTTACGTTGGATATGTTTTGTATTTTGTCTGTAGGATTCATGGGATGTAACATAATGTAACATATTGAGAGCATGGCATGCCACCTACTCTATGTCAATCAACTTAAGAACAACCGATTAGACCTGTCTTGGGGTAACGACATGATGCTTCATTTCTTGCAATTTGTCAGGTAATATTAGGATGGTTCATTAGATGTTAGTGGAGCGAAAGCTGACAGTCTGTATTTTAGGTTAGCTTAATGGAAGCTTCTCTAATGTCAAACATGTAAAGTGTGGTGTACCGCAGGGCAGCTCTCTAGGCCTGACTGCTGTTGATCTGTCTTTTGCTGTCTCCGACACTCCGTCACAACCTTGGGAACACAGCGGAGAGTCTGTGGCTTTGCTTCTCTGTTTGTCTCTTGCTTACTTCTTGTGTCACATACCTCCACTGTGTGCATGTAGCATGTGTACCTGAAATCAAACAAAGACACCTCTCAGCTTTGGGAGGTTTCTTTGCTCCACTTTGTTGTATTGTTTTCATTATTTAGAGCATAAAAAAAACGTCTGCACTGTCAAGACTTCAAATACTTATTTGGAAATGGGTTTGGCGTGCAACATTGTCAAGACCGGATCGTGTGTTCTCTATCTGGGTCTATCAGCACTCTAAGCTGCATAAATTACAGCCACCCTGCGTGGTTTTTGCAGAATCTGAGTTTAAGGTTTCGGTTCATTTTAGTCGCTTGTATGAAAGGAGAAATGGTGCATGTTTGCTAACTTTCATAACATGGTTTTCCAATCCTTTATTTCCACAGACAATGTGTACAGAGAATGCCTTTCCAACGGGTCCTGGGCGGTGAAAGGCAACTACACCCAGTGTCAAGAGATTCTCAATGAGGTATGTACTGTATGTAGTATTGTTATTGGTGTATGGAAAGGTAACTGTTTAACTCTGAGAATACTGAGCCTCTGTAATGGATAGTAAAATATATATTCTTCCATTCTTCTTCTAAGGATACAAGCACTGCTGAAAATATCTTTACTATCTATTTGCAGCGAAATTCTCAGTATCCCTCAAACAGAAACACACACATGACAGTCTGGAGGCAGCACAGGGTCAGACAAAGAGCAGCATCCCTAAAGCATTGTGGGAGTTAGTTAAAGAGGAAGTTTTCATTTTTACAACCACATCTCTATTTTGTATGTAAATGTAATGGTTTTGAGAAACTTTTTTTTTTTAAGTATATGTATTTCTTTAATTGGACATACAGTTGAAGTCGGAAGTTTTACATACACCTTAGCCAAATATATTTAAACTCAGTTTTTCACAATTCCTGACATTTAATCCTAGTAAAAATTCCCTGCCTTAGGTCAGTTAGGATCATTGCTTTATTTTAAGAATGTGAAATGCAGAATAATAGTAGAGCGAATAATTTCTTTCAGCTTTTATTTCTTTCATCACATTCCCAGTGAGTCAGAAGTTTACATACACTTAATTAGTATTTGGTAGAATTGGCTTTAAATTGTTTAACTTGCCTAAAACGTTTCGGGTAGCCTTCCACAAGCTTCCCACAATAAATTGGGCAAATTTTGGCCCATTCCTCCTGACAGAGCTGGTGTAACACTGAGTCAGGTTTCTAGGCCTCCTTGCTTTTACAGTTCTGCCCACACATGTTCTATGGGATTGTGGTCAGGGCATTGAGCCATTTTGCCACAACTTTGGAAGTATGCTTGGGCGTATTGTCCATTTGGAAGACCCATTTGCAACCAAGCTATAACTTCCTGGCTCATGTCTTGAGAAGTTTCTTCAATATATCCACATAAGTTTCTTTCCTCATGATATCATCTACTTTGTGAAGTGCACCAGTCCCTCCTGCAGCAAAGCACCCCCACAACATGATGCTGCCACTCTCATGCTTCACAGGTTGGATGGTGTTCTTCAGCTTGCAAGCCTCCCCCTTTTTCCTCCAAACATAACAATGGTCATTACAGGCAAACAGTTCCATTTTTGTTTCATCAGACCAGAGGACATTTCTCCAAAAAGTATGATCTTAATCCCCATGTGCAGTTGCAAACCGTAGTCTGTTTGTTTATGGTGGTTTTGGAGCAGTGGCTTTTTCCTTGCTGAGCGGCCTTTCAGGTTACGTCGATATAGGACTTGTTTTACTGTGGATAGTTTTGTACCTGTTTCCTCCAGCACCTTCACATGGTCCTTTGCTGTTGTTCTGGGATTGATTTGCACTTTTCGCACCAAAGTATATTCCTCTCCTTCCTGAGCGGTAATGATGGCTGCATGCTCCCATGGTGTTTATACTTGTGTAATGTTGTTTGCACAGATGAACGTGGTACCTTCAGGCATTTGGAAATTGCTCCCAAGGATGAACCAGACTTGTGGAGGTCTACCACATTTTTATGTTCTTGGCTGATTTCAAGGTAGGCCTTGAAATATATTGTAAGGGTTCTCGTCCTCCTCTTCTGAAGAGGAGTAGCAATAAGGATCGGAGGACCAAAACGCAGCGTGGTAAGTGTCCATAAATTAATGAAGCAAAATGAACACTGAACAAAAACAATAAGCAACAAATGAATAGTCCCGTAAGGTAAATGACAAATACTAAACAGGAAATATACAAAACCTAAACAGTACCGTGTGGCCCAAACACTCACACGGAAACAAACACCCACAAACCAAAATTGAAACGACACCTGCCTCTGATTGAGAACCATACTAGGCCGGACACAAAAACCAACATAGAAAAACAAACATAGACTGCCCACCCCAATTCACGCCCTGACCATACTAAAACAAAGAATAAAATAACAGAACTATGGCCAGAACGTGACATATATCCACAGGTACACCTCCAATTGAATCAATTGATGTCAATTAGCCTACCAGAAGCTTCTAAATCCATGACATCCTTTTCTGGAATTTTCCAAGCTATTTCAAGGCATTGTCAACTTAGTGTATGTAAACTTCTGATCCACTGGAATTGTGATGAAGCTGAAGTTGATTTTGTGGAATGTGAAGTTTTTTCCGTTGATTTTCCAAAGAGTGTTAATGGTTTGCTCATGCTAACTTAGATGCACTTTATTACTGGGTAATTAAAATGACTTTTGAGGTCATGAGAAGTATGAATTTAGGCAAAATTGCGGATTATTTGCAAAAGTTGTCAGAGACGAGACATCGTGCGACTTCTTTCTACATTGCTCAACCGGAAGCTGCGTTTTTGAGAAACTTACCTCAAATAGCAAATTATGTTCAAAGGCTCCAAAAACAGCTCTCAGTATAGGGAAGCAGAACATTAGATGTTGTGAAATTGTTTCATTCCGAATTTTAACCCCAATGTTATACTCCCTTTTACTGCGACTCAAAAGATCCATTCGACAGGTAACAGCTAAAATAAAGGAAACACTTGAGTAAATTAGGGGTACAACGTGTATTGAAAGCAACTACAACACAGGAATTTCCAGAGTCTGCAGAATCTATGTCAAGGCGCATTGAATTTGTTCTGGCGGCTGTTGGTGTTTCTTTGATTTTGCCAGTTATGTGTAGTAGCAAGCTACACAGAGAATGGAACAGCTGGGTAAGCTAAACAGCTCGAGTTGCATAAAAGGGAATATAATGTTGCGGATAATGTTCAGAATGACACAATTTCATGTGTACAACATCTAAACATCTGCATCACTATACAGAGAGTTTACTTTCCTAAAAGGAGATATTTTGATTTTTTTGGAGCGTTTGTTCATGTTTTTTCAGGGCCCCCATACTACACAACGAGGATGATGAATTGATTTGCTATTTGGGTTTCTCATAAACAAGTGAAATGACAAAAAAAAGGTGTCTGAACCCTTCCTATAACATATAATTTTCATTAAAAAGTATAGATTTGACTGTAAAAAAGAAATCTTCTACTGTAAGTACCTTGCTCAAGGGCACAACGGCTGTAGCACCTCCGATACTGATGCAAGCAACCCTCACATTCACCAGATTTTTTCCGTCGGCTTTGGTATTTGAGGTGGGTGGCTACCCTCAGGTTACTGGCCCTATTCTCTAATCTTGAGGCTACCTCCTGCCAATAGAAACATTATACGGTACAACCAAAATCCCACCAGCACCACCATGTGCTCTTTCAGCACACATTTGCTTTAAAATTCCAGGACTGATGATTGTATTATAGAGTGGGTGTTACATGCTTCATCTCTTCAGTTTGCTTTTTGTTGTCCACGAGCATCCTGTTGATGCTGGATGACTAAGCCATCACAAGTGAATGCCTACTGAAGCAACTGTACTCCATCGAAATCGTTCGGAGAGGGCCCAGCTCAGCTTTGTCATTCACAGCAGAATCTACCAGTCATACAGAGTCATACCTTTATATCTCAGTCCTCAAGACAACTGGGCTTTTACCTAACCACTTTTCTTCCATCTCCAACAAGCACCTCATGTAGCTCTATTGAGTCAGACACAGTTAATGGAGCACTTTTTATGGGATAGGATGCTTAGTACCTTTCCCTCTACCCTCCATCACACGTTAATGGAGTCCTATTATTGTTGTGGGTCCTGGGGTGCCAGTAGGACCCGCATTGATTCTAGCCTTTACAGACAGGCAAGTAAGCGGGCCTACTATGGGCCATACATGCCTTCTGCCAGTTAAAATATGTATCATGGGTTGTTTTGGGAGGATAAGAGATTGGGAGAGAGCTTGAATTATGTATAGGCTTGTTATCTTATTTGTAGCTTGTATTTAACAATGCATAAGTGGTTGTTTACATCGACCAGATCATTATTGAGTGTAATGGAGGTGATCTGGTTGGAGGGAAGGAAAGTTAGTGTGAGGTAATACTGTATACTTGGTCTCCCGAGCACTTGTTACACCTACTGTACAATGTGAGCTAAAAACACATTTTCTGTGAATTTTCTCACATCAAGCTATTCCAATGCCTGTACCACTGATTGTAAACAGGTTAATTAATTAGATTCCCTTATAACAACACTGGCTGTACATTGACATTTTTCTCTGAATTACTTTTTAACCCCACATTTGACCTGTGACCTTTTTGCCTTCCTTTCCATTCCCTGAAAAAACATCAACCTTCATTTGAATGAGTCGGACAGTTATAGTATATGCATCACTTACAGGACTATGAGTCATATAATAAACAAATGATCTCCCTTCCCAAAACCAATGACACAGATTGATTTTGATTGCCATTGGCAACCAGACAGCTGCTAGCTAGCAGTATTGTTAACAGGCGAACATGTGAGTCATCTAAGGTTGTTGAGGACCCCCTTGCCACTGGGCAGACGGCTGCACACTGCCTGCTCTCTTCTCCCCACCATCTGTTTCCTGAGGGACATACACATGCAAATGAATAAGTCCACTCACACAGGGGAGCACCCTGTCGACAGACGCCCACTGCTTTGTGGTTTGGCTCATCCAGATCCAAGCATGGGGAAGGTTGGTGCTGCGCATTTACAAAATCAAACCTTGTGGTATAGGGACTATTAAAAACAGTATGGGAATCAATTGCAGGGTTTTTCAAAGACTGAGGACATTGGCAAAGCAGTGCTACTGTATTAAAACAGTGTCACCTTGCAGACACAAAGGTCCCGATGCACTTAATTGAAAGTAGTTCTAGTGACCTTTACTGATATTCAGAAAGTGTGCAACCCTTTAGGGTGTAGCTTTTGCTTACAAATCTTTTTTAAATCAAGTAGGGAAAAGGTTAACTATATTACTCTTTTTTTGGGCCTTCACTATATCTGACTACAGTGGTTCTTTTGTTGGAGCTGTTTATGCCAGCAATTCACACATTTTACGAGGTATGCAGTAACAGTTGAATTTGAACACTTTTAAGTGTTGCGTTTTAACACCGGTTGCATAAATAGTGGTAGAAACTTATATATGACTAGGTTTTGTCGAGAAGGAATACGAGCCATCTGCTGCCAGTGTTGCTAGCATCAGCATTCAATATCACCTTTAGGGAAAGACAGAATGCAGAGAGGAGCAAAGAAAAATCTCATCTCAGAGCAGGAGAGTACAAAAGCAAGGTATTTGTTTTTTTCCGGGAAGGTCTTTGACTATGTTTTTTAGCTGGATCGTGTTGTAAATGATAATTTGCCCTTTCCACCTGTAGAACATTTTAACCCACTTTACAGCACAGTGGGCTACTGACAAGATGAGTCAACCACTTCAGTGTGGTTACAAAATGTTCAATTTGATCTCACCATTTGTTCCGTATACCAGCACAGCAGGAGGGGGCTGCTTTCTAGGGCATCTTCCGGTCCGCAAAGCTTATAGCTGACAATGGGCTATAATCTTCTTGGTCCAATCACAAACCTGCATTCCTTGAAATCCCAGCAACCCTTGAGAGCATTTGGCTTATGATTCACCATAGTTTATATCGTGGTTGCTCAGTTGGTAATGGTTTATTTAAGGAGGAATTGCTGTTGTCGCTAGAGTGCTGATTTCATTAAAATCATGTCCAGCTGTTGGTTTATGTACTCATTTTCTCTGTGGTAAGTCTCCTCCTGCTCAGGCTGGATGTTTTGGGGGTTATTTCCTCTTTAGAAGGCAGCCGAGTGAATGCTGCACTCCTATGACTTTACAGACTAAAATAGTGAGGAACAGATATGATGAGCTTTGACCCTGGAATACATAGCTAGTTCACTGCTTTTAAGTTTCCTTTCCCTGGGCTAGGTCCCCCGTAAGAGAGAGCTCAAGGGTTAGGAGTCATGTTAAGCTTTCTTTTGATTTAAAAGAACTTGGCAGAACCAGAGGTCATATAGACTTTGCTTTTCATGTGATTACCATGATCATGGACTTGAATGATGTATGTAGTGTATCTGGTCATTCACTGCATGCATTTGTAATAGAAAGGGGGAATTACTGTGAAATGTTCTTCATTACAGTCCAGTGGCATATGTAGTAAGGAATGAAGCCATGTCCTAAAGACTTGACTACCCGGGTTTAAACGACCAATAGATGATTGCAAATGAACACCGCAAACAACCTTTTTTTTAACCACACACAACTGTACTGTTTTTATTTGCTTCATACAGTAGATATCTGTTCTGCTGTACTACAACAACACCAGTGCAGGCACATGTCCTCATCCCATTCCACTGTGGCACATGTACTCTTAAACAAGAAAAAGCACTTTGTTAAGGTAGGAAAAGGTCTTTCTCACCAGAGCCCCAGAGGCAGGGGTTATAGAAATAGCCATAGAGTCTATTTTCCCAGGTCAATCATGGCCTCTAAAGAGGGCTGCTTGTCACTCAGGTCCATAGACTTGACATGAAATAAAATGCTTACTGGCCCAATGCTTTTCACATGTTGTATATGTGAACTCGGGTTGAAAATTAGGCCCTCTGGGCCCTTCGGTAGATGGGCCAAAGACAAAAGAACGTTTTTTTTTAAAAATTGCTCAACTGTGAAAGAAAGTGCACAAAGAAGCAAGGCAACAGTAAACATGTTGTCCATAAATGATGCAGTGCCCCCCCCTTGGGGCAATTAGTGACAATTATTACAACTTATGTTGTATGAATTAATAAGAGAGGAGAATTAAAACAATGGAGTATTTTTTTCCCCTCGCTGGAAATCAAAACTTGATAGCTCACAATGGACAGGATGTCAGAGAACGGACCCCACTGCTTGATGGGGAGGTGCGTTACAGGAGAAAAGCAAAAACAAAAACCTTAGTGGCATGTGGGGAAATGTGTTTATTTCACAGGAAGGAATATGTCATCAGAGCTGTTGCGAAATGGTGTTAAACTTATTTGGTCTAAATCTGAATATCAGTTATCAAATAATACAGCTGCAAGTAACAATTCTGGGGCCAAGCACGCCATAGCCACATTTAAGACACCATTGTGCAAAGTTTCGTGAAAAAAGACTGCAGTTATGTAATGTCATCAAATCATGTAGGAAGGAAGATTTGCAGCATTTTATAAAAACATATACACTACCGTTCAAAAGTTTGGGGTCATTTAGAAATGTCCTTGTTTTTGAAAGAAAAGCATTTCTTTTGTCCACTAAAATAACCTCAATGATCAGAAATATACTGTAGACATTGTTAATGTTGTAAATGACTATCGTAGTTGGAAACGGCTGATTTAAAAAAATGAAATATCTACATAGGCGTACAGAGGCACATTATCAGCAACCATCACTCCTGTGTTCCAATGGTCACGTTGTGTTCGCTAATCCAAGTTTATCATTTTAAAAGGCAAATTGATCATTAGAAAACCCTTTTGCAATTATGTTAGCACAGCTGAAAACTGTTGTTCTGATTAAAGAAGCAGTAAAACTGGCCTTTAGACTTTAGTCTAGTTGTTCCTGTTTCCAAGAAAGCCAAGGTAACTGAGCTAAAGGACTATCGCCCCGTAGCACTCACTTCCGTCATCATGAAGTGCTTTGAGAGACTAGTCAAGGATCATATCACATTCACCCTACCAGACACCCTAGACCAACTCCAATTTGCTTACCGCTCCAATAGACAGTGCCCTAACCCATCTGGACAAGAGGAATACCTATGTAAGAATGCTGTTCAATCGATTACAGCTCAGCATTTAACACCATAGTACCCTCCAAACTCGTCATTAAGCTCGAGACCCACCCCGCCCTGTGCAACTGGGTCCTGGACTTTCTAACGGGCCGCCCCCAGGTGATGAGGGTAGGAAACAACATCTCCACCCCGCTGATCCTCAACATTGGGGCCCCACAAGGGTGCGTTCACAGCCCTCTCCTGTACTCCCTGTTCACCCATGACTGCGTGGCCATGCACGCCTCCATCTCAATCATCAAGTTTGCAACAAGAGGAGGAGGTTGAAGAAATTTGTCTTGTCACCAAAAACACTCACAAGCTTTTACAGATGCACAATCTAGAGCGTCCTATCGGACTGTATCACCGCCTGATACGGCAAAACACCCAGTCTCAACGTCAACATTGAAGAGGCGACTCCGGGATGCTGACCTTCTAGGAAAAGTTACTCTGTCCAGTCTCTGTGTTCTTTTGCCCATCTCAATCTTTTATTTTTATTGGCCAGTCTGAGATATGGCTTTTTCTTTGCAACTCTGCCTAGAAGGCCAGCATCCCGGAGTCGCCTCTTCACTGTTGATGTTGACACTGGTGTTTTGCGGGTAATATTTAATCAAGCTGCCAGTTGAGGACTTCTGTTTCTCAAACCAGACACTATAATTGTCACGTCCTGGCCATAGAGAGGTTTTTATTCTCTATTTTGGTTAGGCCAGGGTGTGACTAGGGTGGGCATTCTATGTTATAATATAATATATAATAATAATATAAGCCATTTAGCAGACGCTTTTATCCAAAGCGACTTACAGTCATGTGTGCATACATTCTACGTATGGGTGGTCCCAGGGATCGAACCCACTACCCTGGCGTTACAAGCGCCATGCTCTACCAACTGAGCTACAGAAGGACAACACATTTTCAGTGTTCAGTTAAATAAACAAGATGAACATGTACCACGCTGCGCTTTGGTCCTCACCTTCTTCCACTATCAGCCGTTACACTAATGTACTTGTCCTCTTGCTCAGTTGTGGACTGGGGACTCCACTGCTCTTTATTTTCTGGTTAGAGCCAGTGTGTGCTGTTCTGTGAAGGGAGTATTACACAGCATTGTACAAGATCTTCAGTTTCTTGGCAATTTCACACATGGTATAGCCTTCATTTCTCAGAACAAGAAAAGACCGACAAGTTTCAGAAGAAAATGCTTTGTTTCTGGCCATTTTGAGCCTGTAATTGAACCCACAAATGCTGATGCTCCAGATACTCAACTAGTCTAAAGACCAGTTTCCAGCTGTGCAAATAAATTGAAAAATGATTTTCTAATGATCGATTTATCTTTTAAAATGATAAACTTGGGTTAGCTAACACAACGTGCCATTGGAACACAGGAGCGATGGTTGCTCATAATGGGCTACAATAGTCATTTACGACATTAACAATGTCTACACTGTAGTTCTGATCAATTTGATGTTATTTTAATGATCACAAAATGTGCTTTTCTTTGAAAAACATGGACAATTCCTAGTGACCCCAAACTTTTGAACGGTAGTGTATATTCCACCCACAGTCATGGGGGACAACAAATCTAAATTGTGGAAAATTTTATGGTCAGAGCTTATAGGTCCTTATGGGATGCTTGTTTCTCACGAGGAGATGCGTATACAGTAGGGTCCAAAATTATTAACACCCCCGATAAAGATGTTAATGTAGGTATGGGGTTATTTTCTGGTCATGAGCTCTATGTTCATGTCATTTCACTAAAGCACCAGGTCCCATCCAAGTGCAAATGCTGTTTAGCAATCTCAAGGTGTTTGCATTTGTTGGATGACATGAACATAGAGCTCTTTGGCCACGCACACCAGAGTTGGGTTTGGTGTCCAAATGAGAATGTATGAGCAGAAAAGAACCCCATATCTACTGTAAAATATGGTGGTGGATCTTTGATGTTATGGGGCTATTTTGCTTCCACTAGTCATGAGGCCCTTGATAAGGTCAATGGCATCATGAGCTTCACCCAGTACCAGGATATTTTAGCCCAGAATCTTGTTGCCTCTGCCAGGAGGCTTAAAGTTGGCCGCAAATGGATCTTCCAGGAAGACAATAACCCAAAGCACACATCAAATTCCAAATAAATTGTTAATGTGCAATGCTTATAGGTCCTTATGGGAAACACGTTTTTCATCGAGGGCTGCATATATGTACAACATTTCATGAATGTAGCTCAAACGGGACTGGAGATATGCTTGTTCAAAGTTTTCAGCACCCCTCTTGGGCCAATCAGTGTAATTTTGTAAATGTCGGATCTCCATCTCCATTGAAAGACGCCTCATTCGCCAGTGGTGTCGACTGTGACGAACGTACGGAGACAGATCCATAGTCCCCCCCCCTTATTTCCTCATGGGGGTACAACAACTGGCTCAGGCAAGTTATCTTGTCGAATTACATCTTGCCTACGCTGTGCGTTAGGGGGATGCTGCTGCTCTGCCAGGAAAGAGAAAGAGATGCCTCAGGACATAGTCCTATCACCATGACTCGTTATGCTGAGGCAGACAAATGAGCAATGAGGGACTCATTTCCGAGTAAAAAATGCATCCCAATGTCTGCCTTACATCCCAGAGTTCCTGTTTTATACAGAATATAAGGTACTCATTGGTTCATTTGTGAATGACAAAGCTATTTCCCCCCCAGTTAGAGCACAGCACAGAAAGAGAGAGACACAGGCACAGATAGCAGACAGGAGAGTGTAGATTAAGCAGTGTTGCAGCATGAGGTAAAAGAGACTCCCCCACCAGTGAGATCAAGATGGCCCTGCTTGAAACAGCTGATAGGATGAATTTAACATTTTTCACAAAGTGTAGTGGGGAAGACAGTTGGGCACAGAGCGAATGAAACTGCGAGTATAACTGCTACCTCTGTGTCAGAGCACTGTCTTAGAACTAAAACATTAGAAGGTGGGGAGAGGATCATGTTTTGCACATACTGCAGAGTGTTAGCCTGCCCCGTTAGAAATAAAGGGAAACGGCATGGATGTGTTTTAGTGGGAACCCCTTTCAACCTGCTTTTTTTTCTCTCTCTCACCCACTTGTACTAATCACTACTGTATGTCCATTTACAATGTCAAGGTGCTGGAATCTCCTCTTGCAGATTTCAAATGTATCAGTAAAATATCAGCTCTACAAGTGAGATGTTCTCTGTGTTCCAAAGTACAAAGCCAAAAAGTAATTTGACCAAATGGCTAAATACCAACTGAATGTACCAGCTCAAATCTCTGACTCAGTCTTAACACACGCCATTGTGTACCGATGGCACAAATGTTTTCTATAATCACAGATCTTAGTCATCATCAGGAGTCATTCATATAAACATCAAACTAAAATAATTGTTTCTCTAAACCAGCACTGAAGCAGAAGGAGAGGCAGGGGAGTCACGAGAAATGAGACGAGGGCCCAGCCATCCCTACTGTTCATAGGCTGGCGATGCAGCCTGCTCCCTCTGTTTGGCTCTGCATGGCGTGTTGCTCCTCCATTCTCCCCGTCCTATTTTATTGGCTCGGAGAGCTTTCACTGGCCTCCTTTAAGAGGGCAGGAGGAAATTGGTGACAGATTTGGCCAGCGGGAAGGCTGGCCTCTAAGAGTGGGAGGCGGCTGGGCACCGCCATCAAAAAGCCTCCCCCTATCCTCCCCCTCCGCGGACCAGCGTTACGTGACAAAACATATGAGCCTTGTTCTTATCAGGTTTCAGGGAGGTCAGGCACACAACACAAGGCTCACAGCCGCCGATGTTTCAATAAACATGTTAACTCTTGAACAAATACATACACACCGGCCCCTACACAATACACATGCATGTCCTGCTGATGTGTATAGATGGGTAGGTGGGTGGATAGATATATAGATGGATAGATGCGGGCCTGTGTACCACATCGTATGCTAGGACTATCCGGTCTGTCCCAATTGCCTAATTAAAGAGATAGGGGCCAGGAAGGATGTCCACGGAAGCACTCTGGGTCCCTCCCTGACATCTGTTTCTCTCAGACCCAGCAAGAATATGAATATTTCTAAGAAACCGTTGCCAGTCGGAGCATTAGGATCATCGTTACCATGTGTGAGACCCTATGTAAAGTGATCCTTGTAAATCTGGCAGTTGTTTTCACTATGGGTTGGTATGATGGGATGAGTTACAGCCTTCGCTGTGTTTGTTTGGGGGCTGCTCTGAATGCTGCTACTGCTCAGCCAGGAAGGAGAAAGAGATGCCTCAGGGTTGAGTACTATCACCATGTTTGGAGACCATTTCCAGAGACCACCTTTGCTTGCTTTCCCCCCATAGACCACTTCCCTCCAAGCCGTGAACTTTCCAACCCTCTCTTGACATTGTCTCATTTATAATGATTTTCTTTTTTTGTGTTGCTATAAAGCGCTTTGAGATTCTTTATGTAATGAATAGCGCTATAAAAGTTTAATAATTTTGTCTGCCTTAGATCCCAGAGTTCCTGTTTTATGCAGAATTACAAGGGAGTCGTTGGTTCGTATGGGAATGACAAAGCTGGGTCCCCCCAGTTATAGCACAGCACCGAAAGAGACACAGAGACACAGACAGAGATGGCAGACAGGATAGAGTGTAGATTAAGAATCTCTAGGAGACTCTTGGCAGTGTTATAGCCTGAGGTAAAACAGACTCCCCTACCTGCAAGATCAAGATAGCCCTGCGTGAAACAGCTGCTAGGATAAGTGTGTATTTGCATATGCATATGTTTGTGTGTGTGTGTGGGGGGGTGAGTGGTGAGTGGTGAGTGAGTGAGTGAGTGAGTGAGTGAGTGAGTGAGTGAGTGAGTGGTGAGTGCGGGCAACCAAGGGCTGTATCTGTTCTGGCGCATGTTTTGAACGGAGCAGTAAAAATGGGAAACCACCTCGGAAGATTATGACAGGCGGACCAGTGACGTGAGTGAGTGGGTGAGTTGGTAGGGGAATGGGATGCTTCCAGTTTGAAATTTTTCTCATGACTCATCAAGGCGTACGTTTGTAATCTGCCAGTGGCTGCCTGTTGGTAATCCATCAAAGTGACAGATTAGATTGTGGGATTACCGAGGAGATAATCCCATCAGGATGATCTGGATGGATAAAGATTCACATTTGTCTCTGGGGGGAGTTTGTTTCTATTTCTTTGTCTCTTAGTAGATCTTAGTCCCCACCTCCCCGCTATCCAGTTCTCCAAAATTACAATAGTGTGGTGGATAGAATACGGAGGGAAACAACACTGTGGGGCCGAGCTAAATCACACACACACACACACACACACACACACACACACACACACACACACACACACACACACACACACACACACACACACACACACACACACACACACACACACACACACACACACACACACACACACACACACACACACACAGACAGAGAGAGAGAGAGAGACAGAGAGAAACATGTTAAAGGAGACAAAACTAGAAGGTGTGCTCTGTGATGAGGTGATGACAACAGGTACAGAACAACATGTCCAGAAAGAAGACAGGGAGGCTGTTGTTTGTAGAGAAGGAGATAGACAGTTGCCCCAAAGGTGTTAACTGTACGAGAATGTGAACGTTTAAAGGGCGTAAAGTAAAGATGTGATTTAAAGTACGAATGACATGTCATTTCCCTGTTTGATGTCAATGAAATTGACTAAATGACCAGTATGTGACATTTGATATCACTCATTGCACGTTGATATTAATGACGACAGTGATCGTCTTGTCCCTTATAAAATGCCGTCTGGTTGAGTTATAACAGGGGACTTTTTCACAGATAATGATGGGAAGTCATATAATCCAGTGTCAACTCAAACCTCTGCACTTTGACCATATCCATTCAATACCAGACTGTTCGAACATAATACAGACAAGAGATATTACAGTTTTTTACAATCGCCAATATCCTTTTGTCCAATCTGTAGTCACATTTTCAAAACTCTAAACACAATTAGCACAACAGCCGTCTGTTGTGGACCATACCGTTAACACAATTCGTGTTGTTTTCACAGAATATGTAGTCAATTAACACGTTTCTAAAATGCTTACGTTTTCTTTACATACAAGCTTACCCAATACCAAAAATATGAATCTTTCTTGTCCTATTCACAAATGCTTGCACACAGTGTGCCAGAAATGAAGACCTCATGTTTAAAGCCTCTACTTCTGGAATAACAGCAGCTCAAAAGCTATATTGAAACAGCTGATAATAACTGTTGAATGAACAGATCATTGAAACATTGAGAAATAGCTGATTTACTTTAAGTTGTGTAAAATAGACCAACCACAGCTGATTCTAATCTCAATCGGAGACATAGCCAGGTGTTGAAGTTCTTTCAATTACATGGACATAAACAGTAAAAGTGGACTCTTTGGATGGATTTTGACCAATGTGGAGACAGAAGAACACAGAGGAGCAGAGAGAGAAAAAACTGTCTGGACCAGGGAGAGGAATAGTTGAACCAGGCAGAGGAATAGTTGAACCAGGCAGAGGAGTAGCTGGACCAGGCAGAGGAGTAGCTGGACCAGGCAGAGCAGTAGCTGGACCAGGCAGAGGAGTAGCTAGGACAGGCAGAGGAGTAGCTGGACCAGGGAGAGGAATAGCTGGATCAGGACAATGAAGAAGGAGAGGTAGGGGGAGAGGTGTAAGAATGTGTGGTGGGGTTCAAAGGAGAGTAAGATCGGTTGTCACTGATGAAATAAGAGCCACCATCATAGACCATGGTTTATCACTGAGAGAGGCTGGTGAAAGAGTCCAGCCTAATCTCAGACAGTCAACCGTGGCTTCAATTATCCAGAATGTTCAACAAACCAACGGGTAAGTAATGCATTTCACAAGGGCTTCTTCTATCATTACTATTGCTATGTCTCACTGTAACTGTAGGCCACCAGTCTCAATGCAGAGATATGTTGTATTTTTGTTCCTCCAAAGGACGTCTTCCTCCCTCTGGGGAGGGAGGAACGTTCCTCAGTGAAGACCAAGAGCATGCCATTGTAGGATTGTTCATTGCTGACAATGCAATACAATTGAGAGAAATTCATACCAGAATTGTAGAGGACAACCTGGTGATTCACAATGTGGAAAGCATCAGCCTGACTACCATTGCTCTGACTCTGACCAAACTCGGAGTTGTACACAGTTCCTTTTGGGAGGTCAAGGAACTCCGGCACGCCCGAGTATGGTGTCTATCCAATGTCTTGTTCTATAGTGAGTTTTACACTATGCTACATGTAAACATGGGTTACAGTACATACAGTAGGACACACTGAAAAGCATTTACACATAATGTGTTTTTTTTCAGAGAGTCATAGAGTTGGAGGCTAATCAAGACCCCACATTAAATAATTTATGTAGATGAGGCAGGGTTTATCCTGGCAAAAACACGTCGGCGGGGAAGAAACGTAATTGGGGAAAAGGGCCACCGTTGATGTGCCGGGTCAGAGAGGAGCAAATATCACAATGTGTGCTGCAATCTCGAGTGCAGGTTTGGTCCTGCAGAAATGCCAGATTGGTCCCTACAACACTGAGGGCCTTCTTTTGTTTTTAGATGACATCCACCAACAACTGGTGACAGGAGCAGGGAGGGAACAGGTGGGAGGAAACACGAGGACATTTCTGATTGCATGGGACAATCACATGCAATCACAAACTGGTTTGCAGCCCATCCAAGAACGGTTTCCCTCCCTACTCGCCTTTCCTTGAACCCCATTGAGGTATTTTTCGATGTTGCCTGGAGGTGGAAAGTGTATGATCATAAACCACATGACCAGACCGGATGCTACGGGTGCTGGGTGCAGAGACATCTCAGCTGAAGACTGCCAGGGGTGTATAAAGCAGGCTAAGCGATTCTATCCAAGGTGCATAGCGAGAGACGACATAAGATGTGACGTGGACGAGAACATGTGGCCAAATGCTGAAGATCGTATAGATTAGAACAGGACTGTGAATTTTAGTTGTTTTTTCCCCCTTTCTGTGCCTTTTTTTTTTTTACTGTAATTGTGTTTTATTTCACACGTTTGGAACCAAAGACCATGATTGTTGGAGTTTTTGTTGATTACTGGCAGCAATTTCATGTTGCTAATAAAGCTTTTACTGCAGCAATTCTGTCACTTACTATATTTTGCTACGGTACATTCTACAGAGTAAAGATGACTCATTCACTTTGAGATAGTATGCACACAAAAATAGTAAAAAAAAGATAGTATGCACACAAAAATAGTAAAAAAAAGATAGTATGCACACAAAAATGCACGCATTTGACACTCAAACAAGAAATTTAGAGTGGTTAACAAGTAAAAGGAAACTGAATTATTTAAAAAATATATATTTAAAAAATCATATTGTATGCAGGTAGAACTGGAAAATGTAAAGTAATGCAGTTTTTGTAATGCCATCAAATGTTAGTACTATATTTTGAAAGTCGTTGGGCTATGATTGACTACACAGTTGAAGTCGAAATTTTACATACACCTTAGCCAAGTACATTTAAACACAGTTTTTCACAATTCCTGACATTTAATCCGAGAAAAAAATCCCTGTCTTAGGTCAGTTAGGATCACCACTTTATTTTAAGAATGTGAAATGTCAGAATAATAGTAGAGAGAATTATTTATTTCACCATTCATTTATTTCATCACATTCCCAGTGGGTCAGAAGTTGACATACGCGGGCCTCCCGTGTGGCGCAGTGGTGAAGGGCGCTGTACTGCTGTGCCACCAGAGACTCTGGGTTCGCGCCCAGGCTCTGTCGTAACCGGCTGCGACCGGGAGGTCCGTGGGGCGAAGCACAATTGGCATAGCATCGTCTGAGTTATGGAGGGCTTGGCCGGTAGGGATATCCTTGTCTCACCTCACACCAGTAACTGCTGTGGCGGGCCGGGCGCAGTGCGCGCTAACCAAGTGTTTCCTCCGACACATTGGTGCAGCTGCCTTCCGGGTTGGATGCGCGCTGTGTTAAGAAGCAGTGCGGCTTGGTTGGGTTGTGTATCGGAGGACGCATGACTTTCAACCTTCGTCTCTCCCGAGCCCGTACAGGAGTTGTAGCGATGAGACAAGATAGTAGCTACTAACAATTGGATACCACGAAAAAGGGGGAAACATTTCTAAAAAAGAGAAGAAAAAAAAGTTGACATACACTCAATTAGTGTTTGCTAGCATTGCCTTTAAATTGTTTAACTTGGGTTAAACGTTTTGGGTAGCATTCCACAAGCCTTCCATAAGTTCTGACAGAGCTGGTGTAGCTGAATCAGGTTAGTAGGCCTCCTGGCTTGCACATGCTTTTTCAGTTCTGCCCACACATTTTCTATAGGATTTAGGTCAGGGCTTTGTGATGGCCACTCCAATACATTGACTTTGTTGTCCTTAAGCCATTATGCCACAACTTTGAAAGTACGCTTCTGGTCATTGTCCATTTGGAAGACCATTTGTGACCAAGCTTTAACTTCCTGACTGGTGTCTTGAGATGTTGCTTCAATTTATCCACATAATTTTCCCGCCTCATGATGCCATCTATTTTGTGAAGTGCACCAGTCCCTACTGCAGCAAAGCATCCCCCATAACATGATGCTGCAACCCCCGTGCTTCATGGTTGGGATGGTGTCTTCAGCTTGCAAGCCTCCCCCTTTTTCCTCCAAACATAATGATGGTCATTATGGCCAAACAGTTCTATTTTTGTTTCATCAGACCTGAGGACATTTCTCCAAAAAGTATGATCTTTGTCCCCAATGCGCAGTTGCAAACCATGGTCTGGCTTTTTTATGGCGGTTTGGAGCAGTGGCTACTTCCTTGCTGACCGACCTTTTAGGTAATGTCGATATAGGACTTGTTTTACTGTGGATATAGATACTTTTGTACCTGTTTCCTCCAGCATCTTCAAGGTCCTTTGTTGTAGTTCTGGGATTGATTTGCACTTTTCTCACCAAAGTATGTTCATCTCTAGGAGACAGAACGCATCTCCTTCCTGAGCGGTATGGCGGCTGCGTGGTCCCATGGTGTTTATACTTGCGTACTATTGTTTGTACAGACGAACGTGGTACCTTCGGGTGTTCGGAAATTGCTCTCAAGGGTGAACCAGTTTTTTGGCTGATTTCTTTTGAATTTCCCACGTTGTCAAGCAAAGAGGCACTGAGTTTGAAGGTAGGCCTTGAAATACATCCACAGGTACACCTACAAATGACTCAAATTAGGCTAATTAGCCTATCAGAAGCTTCTAAAGACATCATTTTCTGGAATTTTCCAAGCTGTGTAAAGGCACAGTCAACTTAGTGTATGTACATTTCTGACCCACTGGAATTGTGATACAGTGAATTATAAGTGAAATAATCTGTCTGTAAACAATTGTTGGAAAAATGTATTGTATCATGCACAAAGTAGATGTCCTAACCGACTTGCCAAAACTATAGATTGTTCACAAGAAATTTGTGGAGTGGTTGAAAAAACAAGTTATTGACTCCAACCTAAGTCTATGTAAACTTCCGACTTCAACTGTATGTTCCTCTTGGATAGAAAATGTGTGCTAGTGTTTTGACGAAATTATTAGATAATGAGTCGGGTTTGTCGTGTTTTGATTGAGTTAGTTTATGTAAAGAACGTTTCTTTGCATTTTGAAATGTAGAGTTGGTATTTAATGAACAAAATGTGGTTCTGAGCAGAAAATCAACTATTTGGCAAATTGTGTGATGCAAGTGTGTTGCTGTGTTAAGAGTTTAGAAAAAGTATCTTAAGTATAGGTAAACGCTTGTTAGCAAATGTAAAAAACTGTAAACTGTTTTTAGAGATGAAATTCATTTGTGACTTTTATAGATCCTTTGCCATGTCTGCTGTACATGGTGACCTCATGACCGCAGGCTGTGATGCATCAACTATTGACATATGTAAAGACCACATAATCAAATTGTATTTATCACATGCGCCGAGTACAACCGGTGTCGGCTTTTCCGTGAAAACCTTACTTACGAACCCTTTCCCAATGCAGATATTTAAAATAAGAAACATTTGCTAAATAGCCAAAAGGAAAATTTAACTTGAATAATTACAACGAGGCTATATACAAGGAGTACAGGTACCGAGTTAGGGTTACGTGCAGGGGTACGAGCTAGTTTAGGTATTTTAGGTTATATGTACATGTAGGTAGGAGTAGCAGCAGCGTACTATATATATATATATATATATATATATATATATATATATATATATATGTGTGTGTGTGTGTGTGTGTGTGTGTGTGTGTGTGTGTGTGTGTGTGTGTGTGTGTGTTGGAATGTCAGTGCAGTGTGTGTGAGTAGAGTCCAGTGAGGGTGCATAGAGCCAGTGCAAGAGAGTCTGTGCAAAAAGAAGGGGATCAATGCAAATAGTTTGGGTAGCCATTTGATTAGCAAGTCTTATGGCTTGGGGGTAAAAGCTGTTCGGGAGCCTTTTGGTCCCAGACTTGGTGCTCCGGTAATACTTTCTGTGCGGTATAGAAAGAACAGTTTATGACTTGGGTGGCTGGACTCTTATAACATTTTTAGGGCCTTCCTCTGACACTGCCTGGCATAGAGGTACTGGATGGCAGGAAGCTTGGCCCCATGATGTACTCGGGACATACGCGCTACCCTCTGCAGCGCCTTATAGTCGGATGCCAAGCAATTGCCATAATACGATTCATAGATGATACATTCTGCACTGTTTCTAACAGTAGGCAATACGAAAGTGCACTCTCTCTCTCATGAAGTTATTAGCTATCTTATATTAACTTTGACAATGACGTACACTGCCAAGTATAGATTTGTGTGTCCACACTATTGTTTGCATATTACTGTATTTTTTGGCGTATTATCTGGCTTTTTTCCCCTCCTTTCTGCAGAAAAAGAGCAAGCTGCACTACCACATAGCGGTCATCATAAACTACATGGGACATTGTATCTCTCTGGCAGCCCTGCTGGTGGCCTTCATCCTCTTTATGAGGCTGAGGTGAGTAACACTGTCCTCCTCCTACTGTCGTTCCTCCATCATATCAAACACATCACATAAACAGAAACAGATATTAACACGACACCCGCCTGTCACGTTCCTTCACGTTCCTCAACACATCCTATGTTCTGATGTCACACCCACACAACCCCATAGCCTTGGTTACGGCTAAGTGTTTCATACTCAATCCAATACAACATGAAACAGTGCAGTATGAAACCGAGAAGAAAATACCATTATTCCATAGTTCATAATACTCTATAATAATCCCGCCAAGATTCGTGTTATTTAATGGCTCAGTAGACAGGATCCACGTTCTTGTGCTCGATACTTGTCACTCACCGGAGGGGGGTGATATGTCATTATGTGTACCACCAGCCCGGCCTTCAACCCTGCAGTGCATGCTCTGTCATGACCCATCAATGTCTAAATTGATTTTCTGACTCATGACAAGGTTGGATGGATGAGGTGGTGAATGTAATGCAGCGCTGGTTTGACCTAGGTGTAATGCAGCCTTGTTCGGTTTTGTCCAGCATATTAGTGAAGTGTGTCCTGCTGGAGTGGCGTGTATTATTCAAATACATTCACACACACAGGCACGCACGCACGAGCACACACACACACACACACACACACACACACACACACACACACACACACACACACACACACACACACACACACACACACACACACACACACACACACACACACACACACACACACACACACACACACACACACACACACACAAATCCACTCTGAGACTCAAACACATGTTCACATAAGCGCAGTCTTCTTTTGTGAGTTTCATTCTGGACTCCCAGGGCTCACCCGCTGGGCAAGAACTGTTTGAGTCGACATTGTTTCCACCAAGAAAACGGGATGACGTTGAATCAACGTGGGAAAATGATTGGATTTGAAAAAAGTCATCAACTTAAGGAAATTGTTTTACCTCAATCCAATGACATGGGGATTTTTTCAAAAGTTTTGACAACTCAACCAAATGTAAACCAAAACTAGATGCTGAAATTATGTCTGTTTGGGAAGGTGTTGACCAGTGAAGGCGCTGTGCGGTGGTGAAGGCAGTGATACGTGACAAACAGCATGCCACTAACAACCCAACATGTCAGTCAGCCAAAACCCACGCATGTCTGTGTTTTCTCAAAGGCAGATTGTCTGTGTTTTCCAACACAGATTATCTGGACTCTGAGATTAAACATATAGTGTAAGAGAATGTTTAGAACAGATTATCCTGGATTAATCTGGTCCGATTAATGTCAGCAAGATACTGTCTCGCTGCTTCAATTGCTCCAATCATCAAGAAGTCTCATTTGAGTTGAGACAACAGAGGAAGATTGTTTAGGCTCACTCAATCTGGTTAACATAGTTACATCTTCGACATCAGTGCCCTGTTTATTAACCTCTGACCATCTCAGCTAATATGGAGAGTGGTGTGTGATAAAGCTATTGGGATTGGTCGTACTGTATGTATGTAGAGAATAGAGGGCAGGAAAAACTAAGGTCGTAAAAGTAGCAGACAGGCCGGCCAGCGCTGGTCTACTGTTTACTTCCTAAACTGAAATGAAACAGCTAGCGGGAACAGATGTCTGGGATGGACACACACACACACACACACACACACACACACACACACACACACACACACACACACACACACACACACACACACACACACACCCTGAGACTTCGTTACTCCTTCTCCGCACATGGGCTGAACTCGCTGAAATCACGGCCTGTTTTATCTTTTCATTTGATAAAGCTGTCCTTTCTTAAATATTTCATACACACACACACACACACAACAACAAAAAAGGTTGTCTCTAAAGCCCCTCTGGCTACTTCACGGGTATAGACCTCTCACAGGAGAATGGTAGCTGTGTGAGTCATACATTGTACGTACTGTAACGGCAGAAGAAAGACTCCCTGAAAGGAGAAACCTTCTCATTCACATGCCTTGTTTTGAGAGATTATAGGCCTTCAATGTCTTTTGGCATAAAATTGAATGTCAAAAGGTGTGTTTGTTCTTCTATATATCCTCCTATTATCTCCCCTCTAATCTGCTCTTCAGGACTGATTACAAAATCGATTATACAATTTGAAGGATTATCAGATTACGGAGATTAATCAAAATAGCTTCACTGCCTGAATGCATTGTACAGTTGAAAAACAATGCACATCATTGTCACTCCTGAGTGTATACGCTCTTCTTTGATCGTGTAATGCTTTGCTGTACAGTATCAGTGCGTTCAATGCATGCGGATTGTTTGGGTAGCTCGGCCAAGGAAACCACTTCTAAGAGGTTTAGTGTCTGCACATAAGCTTCCGTTACACTTTGTTTGGGTAGTCCTAAACCTCCTATTCAAACTCAGTGAACACCCCAGGCCTGGTTTAGTGTGCGGACACGTTTAGATTGAATGACTTGAGGTTATTTTCAGTCCGGGAACACAACGGTAAGAAGAGGGCAAACACATTGCTATGCCTACGTGTTCAAGCCAACACTGAGTTAAGGCACCCAATGCACTGTGAACGGTATTGCCGAGTTTGAGTTGTAGACAAAGCATCCATGGAAGAACACTTCTGCTTCACCCTTCCTTTCATTCACACTTGCTGACATCTGGTAAGATACTGCCGAGCACTGAAACATACAGACGCATAAGTGTAAAAGAGGTAACGGTGCTTTTGTATGGGACGAGGGCTTAGTTGTTTGCGTGGGAACTTCAGCTGACATGTATCGAATTGTGTTGAATTGGGCGGACCTGAATTACTTTCGCGTTATACCCATGTGGATATTTCTCGTGCACAAGTTTTGTAATTGCCACCACTTGGAAACTTTGTACACAACTTCATGATTCGTCAATTATTTTAACACTTCAGTGATTACGAAAGAGGAAAAGATTTATCAGGGAAACAACGACTTTAGATGATCATTGACTTTCCACTGATCCCTGAACTAGGAGGACCTGGCGGATTCTATTCCCGTCCATACTGACGTAGCAGCAGGAGGAAGAGACAGGGGATGTAGAGGCTACAGACCTCAGAGACACATGGTCTCAGTGTGAAGTGATGGCCCCTGGCCAGCTTTCCTCAGCTCCCCAGTGAACTGAGAAACGCACCGACAGCGAACAGACCCAGGACCCCAGCACTGCACTGGCAGGGTGTTACCAACGCAGTGATATGCCATTTGGACTGTGAAACACACCAGGGGGAATCTGCGTCAGTGGAAAAAGGACAAGCAGAGCAGCACTGCTGTTATCCACTAATGGAAAACCACCTGTTGTGAAAATGCTACAGAGGCATTATTCACGTAGCTAACCAGTATCTTTGCCTGATCTATCCCCCCTCATTTTGTTAACAGGTAAAGGAGCAGGCGCTTATACAACCGGGTCTCAAAGCATTTCGTATTATTTTGTATGTAAATCCGAGGACTCCATTTTTCAAATCACATTTTATTAGTCACATGCGCCGAATACAACAGTGAAATGCTTACGATAAGTTTCGTATAGTATGTATTCATTTGTGGATGTCCATCGCATATTTCGTATGATATGTTATGAATAAGCTAACTGTATGATATGTTAACAATTCTAGCTAGGTGGCTAATGTTAGCTAGCTCACTAACATTAGCTAGGCTAGGGGTTCAAATCAAATCAAATGTATTAATCACATGTTCCGAATACAACAGGGAAATGCTTACTTATGAGCCCCCAACCAACAAAGCTGTTTCAAAAAATATGGACAAGAATAAGACATTAAAGAACAGCAGTAAAACAACAATAACGAGACTAGGCGGCAGGGTAGCCTAGTGGTTAGAGTGTTGGACTAGTAACTAGAAGGTTGCAAGTTCAAACCCCCGAGCTGACAAGGTACAAATCTGCCGTTCTGCCCCTGAACAGGCAGTTAACCCACTGTTCATTGAAAATAAGAATTTGTTCTTAACTGACTTGCCTAGTTAAATAAAGATAAAATATACAGGAGCGTACCAGTACAGAGTCAATGTGAGGGGGCACTGGTTAGTTGAGGTAGTATGTACATGTAGGTAGAGTTATTGAAGTGGCTATGCATGGGATGACAACAACAGAAAGTAGCAGTGGTGTAAAGAGATGGGATGGGGAGGCAATGCAAATAGTCTGGGTAGCCAATTGATTAGATATTCAGGAGTCTTATGGCTTGGGGGTAGAAGCTGTTTAGAAGTCTCTTGGACCTAGACTTGGCGCTCCAGTACCGCTTGCCATACGGTAGCAGAGAGAACATTCTATGACAAGGCTGGAGTCTTTGACAATTTTTAGGGCCTCCTCTGACACCACCTGGTATAGGTGGTACAGCAGCACAAACTCCCTCAAAACTGTGATACTATTCATATAATAAAGTGTAAGACATAAGCCAGTGTTCTCACTTGGAACAAACGTGGCGGAACGTTGGATCCCAAAGCAGCTGCTCGCCCACTTTCAGAGCACGCATTCTAGCGTGACGGCTGGAGTGGTGCCTGTCAGTGATTGTCACAGCTCACCTGGCACTGGCTGGCATCGACGCATCAGACGAAAAGCTGTCGAGCCTAGTGCCAGCCAATGTTTCACCTTGGCCTTATTTGTTATTAACTTTGCTTGAGCCCACATCATTAGAGTCCGTTTTGCAGAGTTCCCGGTCAAACATGTTGTTAAAGACCTTTGTTGCCAAGGTACCGAACATGAACTTAACATCAGCATTGAATCAAGCTGCAAATCATTGACATAAATACAGCAGGGACATTCTGCTACCAAAAAGGAAAAGTAAAGCAAAAAGCTGCAGAGATACTGTACCACAACACTTCTACCCAACTTCGAGATGTCCTCATTGTAAACCAAGGCACTTTTCCGGTTACTTTTTTTCCTGGAGTGGGGTCCCTGATCCTGCTTTCTTTTTTACAAGAGCCCAGAGCTCAGAAATATGGAACAGAGCCTTCAGCCCACTGCTGGTTAGTGCTTCAAAGCGCTTCCTGAGGTAGCCAATGGCACTATGTTCAGTCTTTATTTGGTTTAATGGATCTTAGCCACGTGTCTGTCTAATTTCACTTCGCTTCACTAACGACTTTTTAAACTAATTCTACCCTGACCAAAGTACTAATTACATCGTTTAAGACTTCAACCTGTAGCACCTTCCAAACGTGTAATGAATGTTGCGTACCAACTACGTCTGATGGCCAGAGAAGGGGAGAGAGGCTGAGGAGATTGAACTCATGCCCTTAATCCTTACAACTCCATAAAGAGACTTCTTGATGATTGGGGTGATGGGAGTAATTTATGAAAACCTTCAAGGCATTCTGGAACAACATGGAACCATTGATTATGCTACTTTGCTTCAATACCCAGGTACTCTCTAACCTTGACGACGAGGTCGTTTTATTCATCGAGTCATTATAGAGAGACCCGGTGACCCATCTAAGGCAAGGCATTATCTTGATGGGTAACCTGTACTCACACACACAGACACACACACATACACACACAACTCACAGATGCAATTTCCATCCCCCACATACACTCCAGCGTTACAACCTCCTGAAAAGGTCAAGTCAAATAGCCTGCAGTTGAGCAAGCAGATGCACTAACCAGTCACACAGATAGCTGACTCGGCTCTAGTGTAAACACGTGATGTTTGTTCATTAACGTATTTGACGTTGGGGGATGAAATAATACGTATTAATGGCTCAACAGACCCCATTTCTGCGATCTGGGTTAATGGTGTATAATGTAATATACATGAATAGAAATTGACTGAAAGAACCAGTCAATTCTCGTTTATACTGATTCAGAATCACTTTATCTGGTAATGCACAATGGCAGAAGTGTGGTATATCAAAAAGGACATAATTCTTCTTCTTTTTTTTTACCAAGGCTGGAACTTGCTGTAAGCCTAAATAAAAAAAACAAGGAAGGGATGACTCCCTGTGTCTCTCTGCTGAGTAAACTGAACTCACATGTTCATCTAATTCTGCTAGAAGTTAGTGATTCAGAGAATCTCTGACCTTTAATTATTGGATTTCTGCCACACAACACACAAGGGAATAGTTAGCCCAGATATGATATTTTTATATATTAATAATAAAACCCAAGCTGGGGCTTCGGTTGACATTTTCGGCTGCCCATGAGACCTGCACATGTGTGGTGGTGTTGTTTACCCGTGTGTGCCTGCTCTGGGAGGCAGGACTCTGGGGTGAGGGGTCATGGGAGGCTTCAGCTTGACCTGGTGGTGTCTTCAAACGGCTTGTTGCAGTGGAAGCCCCTTCATAGTTCAACAGCAGGTGACTGCTACTCAAACTCAAAATGAAAATGTCATTGAGCTTTACAAAGTACTAAGTTACGCCTCAAATGCAAACTTGCAGTAAACTTTAAGTAAAAAATACTATAAAGTACTTCTTAAGTAGTTACTTTACTATTTATATTTGTGACAAATTTTACTTTTACTTCACGACATTCCTAAAGTAAATAATGTCCTTTTTACTCCATACATTTTCCCTGACACCCAAAAGTATTCGTTACATTTTGAATGCTTGGAAAATGGTCAAATGCACACACTTATCAAGAGAACATCCCCGGTCAGCCCTACTGCCTCTGATCTGGCGAACTCACCAAACACAAATGCTTTGTTGTAAATTATTTTCTAAGTGTTGGAGTGTGCTGCTGGCGATCCGTAAATGTAAAAAACAAGAAAATCATGCCGTCTGGTTTGCTTAGTATAAGGATTTTGAAATGTTTTATGCTTTACTTTTACTTTTGATACTTATGTATATATTATAGAAATTACATTTACAATTGATACTTAATTATATTTAAAATGAAATACTTTTAGACTTTTACTCAAGTAGTGTTTTACTTAGTAACTTTCACTATTACTTGAGTCATGTTCTATTAAGGTATCTTTACTTTTACTTAAGAATGACAATTGTGTATCTTTTCCACCACTGCAAAGTTACATATATACACACACACACACACACACACACACACACACACACACACACACACACACACACACACACACACACACACACACACACACACACACACACACACACACACACACACACACACACAAACTTGGGTTCCCCATTGACTACTATTTCCACAACAAACAGGAAATTATTAGGTGATTCCAGTGCACCCAGAAATCTATTTGAACCATTTCAAAATCAGAACTTTAACCCAGAGGGTACATCGACGACAATGTATTATTCAAGTAGCTATGATGTATTATGCATTTGGCGCTTGTTCCTAGTATTGTATTAGAGTAGTAGACGATACAGAATAGAATGAACGAGAATATAACATCCCAAAAATAGAACACAGTCGAGAACAGAACATCTCTAATGAGTTCTAGATGGGAATACTTATGTAGCCACTGCATGTTGTGGATGTTGGTATGCATAATATCCTGTTCAGGTAAACCACTTTAGATATACTGTACATAGTACTTAGCTCAGCTGCAGCCTCATTGGTGTGGTTTGAACTTCATTTTCTGGTAGGACTGCTCTGGGATTGAATGGTCTTGCTTTTACCACACTTGTGGCCATGCCCCCATATTTACCCAGCCCAGTGTGGCTTTAAACACTGCACCACACTCCAGTTCTTTTTCACAGTCCCATTTAACTTCTTGTGAAGTAATCTGTTATTCTGCAGATCCCTGCTGCTCAGCAATGCTTGGTGGTTAAGGTCTGGATGCTGGAGTTGGAAGTAAGAACGAGAAGTGTGTCTGATTTTTGACAAGGTTCTGTTGCCAGAGATTTGAACTACGACTGAGCCCAGAGAACAGAAAGCAAGCAAGTGTGTGTGTGTGTGTGTGTGTGTGTGTGTGTGTGTGTGTGTGTGTGTGTGTGTGTGTGTGTGTGTGTGTAACTTGGTCTCAAGGCAATTAGTTTTATTCTGTGACACTCCATTTAGTAATTTAAGTTACGTTGTGTTAAATGACATTATGAATGGAATAGCAGTCGTAAAATATCATATGAATTAGAGGACATATAGCAGGGTTCCCCACTGCTGTTTGTTTTATTATGGCACCCCACGTATATATAAAAATATATATATTAGAATTTGCATTGTTGGACATAAAAGACTGTAAAAACACCAGCAAGTCTGCTCAATTGGATGATGTCATAGGTCTTGGAAGGGTCTTGGAAGTCATGTAGTATTATACACATTTCTCTAAAACCAGGTTGCTTGTTGCGTCTTAACAACAAAGGCGAATTTATGTTGGTGGTTAGGTGAACTAACTACAAAGGTTCGGATCGTTTACATTAAAGGTTGGGGGAACTAAAGCGACAAAGGTTAGGTGAATTTACATAGAATGATAGTTGAATTGGGTTAAGTTTAGAATAAGGGTTAGTGGAAGGGTTTGCTAAAATACTACAGTTTTTCCTGACACGATTCCAACACGCAACCTTTGGATTTCTAGACAGTTGCGCATCACACTTACCCATCCTCCTTGACCAACCTCCCTACTTTTGTTTCCGTCTGAAGTAGCTAGACTACTAGTAGGTATCATAAGTCTTGCAGGTGCTCAGAAATATGTAAAGTATGTTTCATATGGCTCTGAGGCCAGGCTGGTGTGTGTGTGCGTATCAATTCCTCATTCCGAACCTCCACATATAGCCTGGGACCCCATACAGAGAAGCTTGTTTCTCTTCATTTAGATAAGGGCTGCATCACTGCTGGTGGTGTGGGTGTGTTTGATCATTTAGTACGTAGAGTTTCTCTTGTCATTCATGGAGCTAGGCAACAGCTTGACAGTCTTGGCATGTTCTCAATAGAGATAGATAGAGTGTGTGTCCCAAATGGCCCTGTATTCCCTATATAGTACACTACTTTTGACCAGACCCCTAGTCAAATGTCGTGCACTATAAAGGGAATAGGGTGCCAATTAGGACGCATGACGAACCTTGGAACCTCAGTCCCTCCCCTAAAGACATCTTGCTAGTGTCCATCTTTGGCGGTCATGTCATGTCACCTCTATTGATGCGTGATGACATCAACCCACATAGAGAGAGAGAGACTGCCTCCTATAGTGAGGTTGGAGGGCATTCGTTCTTAGAAACTGCCTTTGGGTAAACCAACTGGAGATGTTCTGTTCTGACCATTTTTAAAACCAAATCCTGTTTTAGAGACCCGAAACAACTGAGGTGCCTGTTTTCATTCTAGTTCATGTCTACCGCTGTAAACATTTTTGTGAAAGAGGTTTGTTAGGATTTGAGAGTGTTTTATCCTCTTGGAGGCAAAAAGGGGACTTACTGAAAATATAATATATCCCATTTAGCAGACACTTTTAACCAGTCGTGCGTGCATATATTTGGCATATATTGAACCCTCAACCCTTGGTGTTGCAAGTGCCATGCTCTACTGACTGAGTCACACAGAATCGCTATGAACTGAATTTTTTTTTAATATATATTTTTTTTACCTTTGTTTAACCTCTACAGGATCGGTGTCCAGAACTCGGGACTGTTGCGCTAACGTAGGCTAATGCGATTAGCATGAGGTTGTAAGTAACAAGAACATTTTCCAGGACATAGACATACCTGATATTGGCTGAAAGCTTAAATTCTTGTTAATCTAACTGCACTGTCCAATTTACAGTAGCTGTTAGTGAAAGAATACCATGCTATTGTTTGAGGAGAGTGCACAGTTATGAACTTGAAAATGTATTAATACACTAATTAGGCACATTTGGGCAATCTTTACCAGTTCTAATGTGTTATATTCTCCTACATTAATTTCACATTTACACAAACTTCAAAATGTTTCCTTTCAAATGGTATGAAGAATATGCATATCCTTGCTACAGGCAGTTAGATTTGGGTGTGTCATTTTGGGCAAAAATTGAGTTTAACTAGGCAAGTCAGTTAAGAACAAATTCTTATTTACAGTGGCGGCCTACACCGGCCAAACCCGGACGACGCTGGACCAATTGTGTGCCGCCCTATGGGACTCCCATTCACGGCCTGTTGTAATGTAGCATGAAGTTACTGAAGAATCATATCTTGTTCTCCCTCGTATTGTTGTAAAACCTGTAAATTGGTCGTGTGCTTATAGTCAATACTCCCAAATGAATAAACTGTGCGCTGGGCAGTCTGGCACATTCAAGAAACACTGCAAATAGGTTTAGGGCCCGGAGAAGAGAATCGCAATTTGAGTTTGTGTTTATTGTTCTTTTCATAATGTCGCTTGACTTTGTCCTCCTCTCTATCACTTTTCTAATAACAAAAGTTGAAATTCCCTGTGAAATTACATGAATTGTCTTATTATCAATCAAATTCAAATGAAAGGAATAATGATGAAGTTCATTTTCAGGCCAGTCTTTTGCTCGTACACAGCACAGAGCTCCATCCAAGCCCTGTATTGCATTCCTCTTCAGGGCCATTCTGTTTCCCTTTTTTACATACATTGATATGCAGAGGCAAATAAATCAAAGAATCGTTTGATGCCTCTAATATCCCCATTTGTTCCTCTGAAGCCTGCACTTTAAAATAAATTAATGTGCACACTCTAACACAATCCCCGATGCACTTGTCTGTGGAGAGCTGCGACGACCAGGGGCGCTGCGTACAGTATGCATGTGTGCATGTGTGTGTGTGTGTGTGCCTTTCAAGGTGCGTTTTATATAAGAGAATCCTTTTGAAAGTGTGTATGTGTCTCTGTCCATTCCTCTAGATACTGTCGACATACACTCCACAAAAAGAAACATTCTGAAACCTCAACCTCCTTAGTGTTTGGATTTCAGATTAAAAGTGACATGTCCTGTATGACACACGCCAGATATTTTGGGTTTATGTGAGTGTCTGTACTTCAAATATTTGTCTTCTAGACTTCTTTCAAGTCCCTTTAATTTAATAGGATTTGATCGGTCAGCCCCCGGACTGCTCAAATGTCTACTTAATTGGAAACATAACACACGTGTATAACTCGGCATACCCACTAGCGAGAGTTAACCATACTCCAAAATATTTTCTCCTGAAGAAGACCATCGCAGTCCTTGTCTGTAGCCCAATACTTTTGACCAGGGCCCATGTTCAAAATTAGTGCACGACAAAGGGAATAGAGTGCAATTTGGCATCCTCGTTCAGGCTTTGAGATCTCCATGAGCTGCATCTGTAAATAGAAATGAGGTAGATTTCTAGAGCTTCATACTTTCTTTGGCTGACAAATGACGAGTAAGACATGTAAGGTTATGTCTGGAGGGAACTGAGCCAGTAACCCTTTACTTTTTTTGTGAATTGTTGTACTCCATCCTAAAAAATGGTTTTGTCCAGCAATACGATGTCAGGGATAATTAGGAGGATAAGGAAATATGGGTCCAGTCTCCTCTGCCTCCGGTAATTTAGTCCGGCCTGATGAAGAGAAAAGAAGAGGAGGGGGGAAAGAGAGAAAAATAGAAAGAGGGGGGATGACAGAAAAAGAGATTGAAGAAGAGATAAAGGTTGAGGACAGAGAGAAATGGGGAAAAAATGAGGAGTAAATTACAGTGGTCATTTTGAAAGAGAGAGAAGGAATGAGGTGAGGGTGAACGAAGGTGAGGGTTAAAATGAAAGATGACGCACAGTGGGGGAGAGAGAGAGAGAGAGAGAGAGAGAGAGAGAGAGAGAGAGAGAGAGAGAGAGAGAGAGAGAGAGAGAGAGAGAGAGAGAGAGAGAGAGAGAGAGAGAGAGAGAGAGAGAGAGAGAGAGAGAGAGAGAGAGAGAGAGAGAGAGAGAGACTCAGAGGAATTAGTGAAATTGCTTGTGAGAGTAAAATAAACAGAGGGAAAGGTAGAGGACAACGTCTACATTGGCTGTACTCCAAACAGTCTCTGGTGGATTAGCCATTAATCATTTAAGAATTCAAATGTTTTTTTCAAAGCTTAAAGGGCTTTGTTTTTGTCAGAACCTCTAGGTATACATTTACATTACATTTAAGTCATTTAGCAGACGCTCTTATCCAGAGCGACTTACAAATTGGTGCATACACCTTATGACAACCAGTGGAACAGCCACTTGCATCTAAATCTTGTTGGGGGGGGAGAAGGATTACCTACCCTTACTTACCCTATCCTAGGTATTCCTTGAAGAGGTGGGGTTTCAGGTGTCTCCGGAAGGTGGTGATTGACTCCGCTGTCCTGGCGTCGTGAGGGAGTTTGTTCCACCATTGGGGGGCCAGAGCAGCGAACAGTTTTGACTGGGCTGAGCGGGAACTGTACTTCCTCAGTGGTAGGGAGGCGAGCAGGCCAGAGGTGGATGAACGCAGTGCCCTTGTTTGGGTGTAGGGCCTGATCAGAGCCTGGAGGTACTGAGGTGCCGTTCCCCTCACAGCTCCGTGGCGAGCACCATGGTCTTGTAGCGGATGCGAGCTTCAACTGGAAGCCAGTGGAGAGAGCGGAGGAGCGGGGTGACGTGAGAGAACTTGGGAAGGTTGAACACCAGACGGGCTGCGGCGTTCTGGATGAGTTGTAGGGGTTTAATGGCACAGGCAGGGAGCCCAGCCAACAGCGAGTTGCAGTAATCAAGACGGGAGATGACAAGTGCCTGGATTAGGACCTGCGCCGCTTCCTGTGTGAGGCAGGGTCGTACTCTGCGGATGTTGTAGAGCATGAACCTACAGGAACGGGACACCGCCTTGATGTTAGTTGAGAACGTCAGTGTGTTGTCCAGGATCACGCCAAGGTTCTTAGCGCTCTGGGAGGAGGACACAATGGAGTTGTCAACCGTGATGGCGAGATCATGGAACGGGCAGTCCTTCCCCGGGAGGAAGAGGAGCTCCGTCTTGCTGAGGTTCAGCTTGAGGTGGTGATCCGTCATCCACACTGATATGTCTGCCAGACATGCAGAGATGCGATTCGCCACCTGGTCATCAGAAGGGGAAAGGAGAAGATTAATTGTGTGTCGTCTGCATAGCAATGATAGGAGAGACCATGTGAGGTTATGACAGAGCCAAGTGACTTGGTGTATAGCGAGAATAAGAGAGGGCCTAGAACAGAGCCCTGGGGACACCAGTGGTGAGAGCGCGTGGTGAGGAGACAGATTCTCGCCACGCCACCTGGTAGGAGCGACCTGTCAGGTAGGACGCAATCCAAGCGTGGGCCGCGCCGGAGATGCCCAACTCGGAGAGGGTGGAGAGGAGGATCTGATGGTTCACAGTGTCGAAGGCAGCCGATAGGTCTAGAAGGATGAGAGCAGAGGAGAGAGAGTTAGCTTTAGCAGTGCGGAGCGCCTCCGTGATACAGAGAAGAGCAGTCTCAGTTGAATGACTAGTCTTGAAACCTGACTGGTTTGGATCAAGAAGGTCATTCTGAGAGAGATAGCGGTAGAGCTGGCCAAGGACGGCACGCTCAAGAGTTTTGGAGAGAAAAGAGAGAAGGGATACTGGTCTGTAGTTGTTGACATCGGAGGGATCGAGTGTAGGTTTTTTCAGAAGGGGTGCAACTCTCGCTCTCTTGAAGACGGGAGGGACGTAGCCAGCGGTCAGGGATGAGTTGATGAGCGAGGTGAGGTAAGGGAGAAGGTCTCCGGAAATGGTCTGGAGAAGAGAGGAGGGGATAGGGTCAAGCGGGCAGGTTGTTGGGCGGCCGGCCGTCACAAGACGCGAGATTTCATCTGGAGAGAGAGGGGAGAAAGAGGTCAGAGCATAGGGTAGGGCAGTGTGAGCAGAACCAGCGGTGTCGTTTGACTTAGCAAACGAGGATCGGATGTCATCGACCTTCTTTTCAAAATGGTTGACGAAGTCATCTGCAGAGAGGGAGGAGGGAGGGGGGAGGATTCAGGAGGGAGGAGAAGGTGGCAAAGAGCTTCCTAGGGTTAGAGGCAGATGCTTGGAACTTAGAATGGTAGAAAGTGGCTTTAGCAGCAGAGACAGAGGAGGAAAATGTAGAGAGGAGGGAGTGAAAGGATGCCAGGTCCGCAGGGAGGCGAGTTTTCCTCCATTTCCGCTCGGCTGCCCGGAGCCCTGTTCTGTGAGCTCGCAATGAGTCGTCGAGCCACGGAGCGGGAGGGGAGGACCGAGCCGGCCTGGAGGATAGGGGACATAGGGAGTCAAAGGATGCAGTAAGGGAGGAGAGGAGGGTTGAGGAGGCAGAATCAGGAGATAGGTTGGAGAAAGTTTGAGCAGAGGGAAGAGAAGATAGGATGGAAGAGGAGAGAGTAGCGGGGGAGAGAGAGCGAAGGTTGGGACGGCGCGATACCATCCGAGTAGGGGCAGTGTGGGAAGTGTTGGATGAGAGCGAGAGGGAAAAGGATACAAGGTAGTGGTCGGAGACTTGGAGGGGAGTTGCAATGAGGTTAGTGGAAGAACAGCATCTAGTAAAGATGAGGTCAAGCGTATTGCCTGCCTTGTGAGTAGGGGGAAGGTGAGAGGTGAGGTCAAAAGAGGAGAGGAGTGGAAAGAAGGAGGCAGAGAGGAATGAGTCAAAGGTAGACGTGGGGAGGTTAAAGTCGCCCAGAACTGTGAGAGGTGAGCCGTCCTCAGGAAAGGAGCTTATCAAGGCATCAAGCTCATTGATGAACTCTCCAAGGGAACCTGGAGGGCGATAAATGATAAGGATGTTAAGCTTGAAAGGGCTGGTAACTGTGACAGCATGGAATTCAAAGGAGGCAATAGACAGATGGGTAAGGGGAGAAAGAGAAAAGACCACTTGGGAGAGATGAGGATCCCGGTGCCACCACCCCGCTGACCAGAAGCTCTCGGGGTGTGCGAGAACACGTGGGCGGACGAGGAGAGAGCAGTAGGAGTAGCAGTGTTATCTGTGGTGATCCATGTTTCCGTCAGTGCCAAGAAGTCAAGGGACTGGAGGGAGGCATAGGCTGAGATGAACTCTGCCTTGTTGGCCGCAGATTGGCAGTTCCAGAG